>NW_006408551.1:4449249-4459712 GCF_000296735.1 Chrysochloris asiatica | reverse complement strand
ATTTTCAATAACCTCATATGCATGCGAAAGCTGGACAGTGAATAAGGAAGACCATAGAAGAATTGATGCTTTTGAGTTATAGTGTTGGAGGAGAATTTTGAAAGTGCCGTAGGGTGCCAAAAGAACCAATGGATCCGTTTTGGAAGAAGTGCAGCCAGAATGCTCCTTGGAAGCCAAGATGGCCAAACTTCATCTCTCATACTTCAGACATAATGTCAGGAGGGACCAGTCCCTGGAGAAGGATATCATGTTTAGTAAGATGGAGGATCAGAGAAAAAGAGGAAGACCCCCCAACGAGATGGACTGACCAAATGGCAGCATCTATGGACTCAAGCATGGTAACTGTAGTGAGGTTGGCCCAGGATCGGGCAGTATTTCGTTCTGCTGTGCATAAGGTCACTATGGGTCGGTACCGACTCAATGGTACCTAGCAACAACTACAACAACAATGGATTTGGGGTGGGAGGTTTAGTTCGGGTGTTGGGGAGGGCAATACAAGAAGGGGGAGGAGGCGGAATAACAAGGTAGATAGAGGACCACTGAGACAGGTTTACACGTCCTAAGTGGGACAGAGGAAAAGAGTGATGTATGCTCAACCTTGGAAAAACAGGGAATACAGGGATCTAGGCATAGCTTGAAGAGGGGAAATAATACTTAAATGCTTGACTGTCTTATGAATATTATTTTCCCTTGCCTACTTTTGTAAAATAGACACTTCAGTGGAATAGAAAGGAATGTTGGGAAACATGATTAGAGAAAACTTGTAAGCCCGATTTCAGCCTATAACTGATTGGAATACCTAGAAGGGGCTCTAGAACTTGCCCAGTGACATTGGCCTTGTGCAAACCTTTGCAGAGTATAGGACCTTAGGTGGAATCCTGAGTCCCATCCAGAACCTTATGAGGTGGGACATTCCCACTAGCAAGGACAGGCAGACCAGCCTGGAACAGCTAGGGCAGCAGAAGATACATCTTCAAAGAAAGATCATCAGGAAAAAAACAAAACAAAAATGTCAGCATGACTGAATAAGCTACTACAAGAATAAGCAAGTTGTTCACCAGGAAGACATCAAGGCTAGCAATCAAGTGCCTTCAGGAGTTTGTCCTGAAAACACAAACAAGCATGTAAGCTTGCTGAGGACCACATTGGTCTACTGGTGAGTGGAAGAGGAATAAAAGCAGCAATGAAGAAATGGACTGAGTTCAACCACAGTCCATTGACTCCCGTTGACCTGGAGTTGAGAGAGAGAAGAGAAATGGCTGGTTGGTCTAAAGTGTGGTGAGACCTGGGGACACTTCAGCCTATGGACAAGGACATAGCCACAGAAGGCTAGAGCTGAGAGTGAAGCATCCAGCTGATATGAAGTGATGGGAGATGCACAAGAACACCCCAACTTTCAGACAGTACCCTTTTGACCTAGCCTCGATGACTCAATAATCAGAACTCAACTAGAGGAAGATTACAACAACAACAAAAAAAATTTTTTTAATACAGGAAACAAGGGTAAATTGCTATAATTTGATGGACCTGACCTATACTCAGAGAGGTAGTTACTCTAAATACCAACAAAGAGGAAAAGGAGTCTTCATTCACATCAACTATCAAGTATTGCCTTAGGCAAATCTGCAGCACAAGACCTCTTTAAAGTGTTGAAGAGCAAAGATGTCAGTTTGAGGACTAAGGTGCACCTGACCCAAGCCATGGTATTTTCAATAACCTCATATGCATGAGAAAGCTGGACAGTGAATAAGGAAGACCGTAGAAGAATTGATGCATTTGAGTTATGGTGTTGGAGGAGCATATTAAAAGTACCATGGGCTGCCAAAAAAAATAAATAGATCTGTGTTGGAAGAAGTAGAGTCAGAGTGCTCCTTGGAGGCCAGGATGGCCAAACTTCGTCACTCATACTTTGGACATATTATCAGGAAGGATATCATGTTTGGTAAAGTGGATGGTCATGGAAAAAGAGGTAGACTCCCAATGAAATGGATTGGCACAGTGGTGGTAGTGATGGGCTCAGGTGTAGCAATGACTATGAGGTTTGTGCAGGACCGGGCAGTATTTTGTTCTGCTGTGCACAGGATTGCTATGAGCTAGTATTGACTTCATGGCACCTAACAACAATAGCAACATGGATCGGAACTGACTGGACAACACTTAACAACAACAACCACAACTCATCTGGCAAACCTCATCAAGTGTGAGCCGAGTCAGACTCCAGGGGATACAGGGCTGGAACAAAACAAAATGAAGTCCATACAAGCCCAGAGCCTTGGTTCCTCAACAAAGTTGAGGAGAACCAAGGGGAATGTCCTTGTGTGGTCTTACCACGGTCTCTACCACCACCTAGAATGGTCCAGAGAGCTTAGTATGCATCAATAATTCCCCATCATTGTGCCTTCCAACTCCTCCTCCTTTTTCTCCTTCTGCCCGTGTGTGCCCAGGATTCTCAGAGGGTTTAAGCTTCCTCTGGTGACTTCTTGCTCTGATTTCAAGCTTTCTCACCTCAGCTTCCATCTGCATCTCACCTCCTGTGGCTGCTGTCCTCTCCCAACACCTCTTTATCACCCTCAGTTCCTTCATTCCCATGAACTCACACAAGACTAACAGACACAGCAGCAGACTTTTACTCAAGGTTGGGGGAGGGCAGGGTAAAGGGTAATCACAGGAAGGAACTTAAACCTAGTCACCCCTTCCTCCTTCTATCATGGTAGCCCAGTGCATAACAGAACTAAATCCTGGCCAGTCCTGTGCCATCCCATGATCCATTGCAAGTAAGACCATTGATCCATAAGGCTTTCGCTGGTTGGTTTTCATGAATCGATTGTCTGGTCTTCCTTCTTAGTCTGTCTTCATCTGGAAACTACACTGAACCCCTTTGGCATCATAGCAACATTCAAGCCTCCACAGACAGTTCAGTGGTGACTGTACATGAAATGCATTGGCCAGGAATTGAACTCCCACATGGAAGGCAACAATTCTGCTGTGCTACCACTGCCTGATAGTCATTCACTTGACCCACTGCCATGAGTCAATTCCAAGTCATTTAGGAGAGAGTATAACTGCTTCATAGGATTTCCAGGACTATAAATCCTTACAGGTGCAGGGGACTTCATCAGGTTGGCTTGAACCACCAACTTTATGGTGAGCAGCTCAACGTTCAGCTCACTGCACCACCAGGGTTCCTTCTGTCTGATAAACATTACTCTTCTAAAGATTCTTCAATCATTCCTCACTCAAAGAGTTTCTCATGCTCCCTAAATCCCAATTTACACTAATTTCTCCAGATTCTCTTCTCCAGATCCTTCTACTCAAGAACCAAATTCCTGTTGCTTTCTCAAGCAGAACATCTTATCTTGCCCTCAACATGCCCACAGATCTCATTTTTCCCAACCAGAGTGGCTTCCCCTCAAAAGAGAGGTATCTACCTCCAGAATAGATGCTGTCCTTCCCCTGGAATGATAAAACACAGCATTGTTTTCTATGTAACATTTTCTTCCTATCCACCCCCGACTGCCGCCCCCTTACATCTGGTACCCCTGACAATCAAGAAATTTTTCCCATCCACCCCAAAATGCTCATGTTTTATTTTCTTCCTTTACTCCTGTACAGAAATCAACTGAACAGCCATGGATTGGGGTTTCGATTTATGGGCAGGGAACATTGCTAGTCAGCATCCCTGTTGGGGTGGGAAGTAGGGATCCAATTAAAGGTAAGGCAGCAACATTCACTCAGACTCCACGAGAGGCTTGAAGTTCACCAAATGGGGCAACCATGGATTACAGTACATGGGGAACACCTGAGCACAAAGTTCCCACGCTAATAAGGTGACCTCACCTACTGCTAGACTTAGTGGTTCCTCGGTTTCCTGCTGACCCTGTCCATTTCACTGTAGACATATACTCCCTTTTCAAATTGATGGAAAACAAAAGAACCACAGAGGAGTTATCACTGGAATAGGAGCCTTCAGACATTGGTTTAAACCTAGTTCAATCATTAACTAGCTGTGTAACCTTGGGCACACAGTTGAGTTATCTCTATCTCAAATATCCATATAAAGAAAATGAATGATAATAGCCCCGTGGAATAATGGTTATGGGCACAACTTGAGACGTGTGTGCTAGCTGATTCCATCATCTTTATTTCATTTTGTCAAACTGAAAACATCACACACAGAAGAAGAAAGTTGCTCCTTGCAAATAAGGAGGTAGACAGCAAATCGCTTAGTAAATACAACCTACAAAGAATAGTTTGATTTTGGGACAAGGTCCCTAAATCACCATATTCATTAAAGGTGGTATGAAGCAAAGTCCTTTACAGTCTAGCAGTGTAGTCTCTGCTATGGGGGTAAAAAAATGTCACTAACAGACTTTTCTCCCTGATTAGCTTTTATTCCACATTGCCATCCATCTTTGCCCACAGGTTGTTCATTGTGTTGTCTGGATTGCCTGGATGAGAGTGGGGTTCCAAGCAGGAGCATCGTTGAGGAGACAGCAGAGAGAAGGGTTGCATCCTAGCAACCCATGTCCACAAACAGCACCTTCTGATAATGTTCAAAGTATTCCAATACTTTGACGTGAGTGTGGGAAGAAGGGGGTTGCCTGCAAGACCACAAATCTCCTAAGAAGGTAGTACAGAGGTGGCTTCAGTTTGCAGAGTTGGCCGCCCCTCAGTCTGACCACTAGCTGGTTTCCCTGGCTCTGAGTCCACAGGAGGCATCGGTGGCTCCAGTAAGAGTCTCCTTCAGGATCACCATGGCCCAGGGAAGTCCATGCCTGGCCTTTCTCCTTTTGCCTTCCTTGTCTCACCACAAGGGAACCTCTGGATGGTACATAAACATTCGGCTACTAAATCAATGGTTGGTGTTTCAAATCTACCCAAAAATACTCAGAAAAAAAAAAAAACAAAAAAAAAAAACCTGGAAATCTACTTCCAAAAGATTACCAACACCCAGATCTACTGTCTTCAAGTCAATCCTGACTCATAATGAGCCTACTGTATGGTACAAAGTAAACTACTCCTTAGAGTTTCTGAGACTGTAAATCTTTATGGAAGCAGATAGCCTCATCTTTCTCCTACAGAGCAGCTGATAGGTTTAACCCTAACCTTGCAGTCAGAAGTCCAATGCTTAGCCACAGTGCTAACAGAGCTCCTTAAGAAAGATCACAGCCCCTGAAAATTGTATGGAGTACAGTTCTGCTCTGACACATTTGGAATCGCCATGAGTGGGAATCAACTCTACAGCAACTGGTTTGGTTGGTTGTTTTATTTCACCACAATCCTCTCCAATCCTCACAGCTTTGCCCTCCGCTTTTAGAAGAGACTTGTCAGATGGCCTTTCCCTACTCCAAAGGGGACGATCCTAGGACTCCAAATCTCTGACTCCAGTCTAACCTCACCACGACATTTCATATACCTCCCAGAGATCCCGTTCAGCCCAGATGGAAATCATCTGGTTAAGGCTTCAGACTGATTTCACCCATCATTACGTTATGCTGTTATGCTCGCCCACACCCATTCCCGAATCACCACCTCCCGAGTCCACTTTCCACTCACACAGCCAGTGCCAAGAAGTGAACATGGAAGCCTAGCTGGAGGAGCCCAAGCAATCTGAGGACACAACCAGGCCTCAGGCTTGGACCACATACACCTTCAGGCTCCCCTCCTCAGTCAGCTCAGTGCCTTTCAGTCAGCTGCTGCCTTTCAGCTATGAAACCTATACCATAAAAGGAGCCATTTTTAAATTTTAAATCAAAGAAAAGGGTATGGGCTGGTTCCCTGGGAAGCCGTTCTCTCACTAGGACTAGCCAGTTTTTCCCTTCCCTCCTCTGAGGAGTTCCAGTTGCTTGCCTTTGCTGCCGCCTCAGAGCTCTAGATAAAGGACCCCAGAGCAGAAGGTAGTTGTGAGGTTCTGAGAATGTCACCATGAGTTCCAAAATGTCCTCCTTTCTTATTTTGTAAGGTTTTAACTTTTCTAGTACCCAGTCTGGGCAGACCAAGGGGAATTTGACCCCAAAGCAACCTGGTGAACTAAACTGTTACTACAACCCAGCCCAGCCTTCCTCTCCACCCTTTCCTTCAAAGGTGGCCTGTTTCAGAGCAAGCTTCTCTCATACTAACCTCACCACACCTTCCTTGGAGCTTAACTTGGGAGGAAAGAGAAGAGAGGACAGGAGAGGGGAGGGAAAAGGGGAGGGAGGGAATGGGAGGGGAGAGGAGGGGGAGAAAAGAGAAGGGAGGGAAAGCGGGGGAGGGAGAGAAGGGGAGAGGAGACAGAGCAGAAGAAGGAAGGGATGAGGAGAAGAGCCTTCCACAGTGCTCCTCACAGGACAAATTGTGCAGTGGCCACAGTCAGAAAACACACTACAGTGTATAAGCCACCACCCCTTTCATTAGCCTCCCTCTCCTCAACTCTGCAAGGGGGTGATATGGGGGAGACCGAATGCACCCACAGATCCTCACAGGCCTTGGCCTGCCTCAGCCTTCTCATAGGGTACTTGGAGGAACCATTGCATCTCCATCCCCTGACAAAGACTCCCTGTCAGAACCTCCCCAGGAACAGGCCTCCCCCTCACCTACCCACTCCCCCCCATGCCCTTCCCCCACCACACACATGCACTTCCTACAAGAGCAGATTCCAAGGCGAGTTAATGTCGGATACTGTCTCCCAACGACATGCAGGAACAAAGGCTGCACATGACTAAGTGCGCTGGGGAGCTTGTCAGGGCTTAGGCAAAACGTAATTATAGGGAGAGGCAAAGCCACTCTCAGCAGCCACACCTGGCCATACAGTAAACAGCACTTCTTCCTGTCGAGCTGGGGGGAGCCGAGAGACAGGGAGGCGACAAACCACAATTTGAATCATTTGGGGGAGAAGCTATAAATATAATAATGAGTCATTTGTAAAATATAATTTCATCCAAAAGCCTGGAAAAATAGGAAAGAAGTTCTTATGCTATTTCAGGCTAAATTGTTCAAGGGTTTTCTGCCAGAACATGGCAGGAGGAGGGACTCAGCAATTCTGGTATTAGAGACCTCCCCTCAGCCTGTTCCCTCGTTATATCCCGAGGTTGGAATGCACGTACTTCAGAGTTCACTCCCTGGAAAACTGATAAGAATCACGAACACACCAGCCTTGCCACCAGGCTGGGCAACCGGAGAACAGTTTAGGACAGGCACCCTGTTGTTTTTGGCAAATTCCTCCCCAGCCCTGGGGCCCCATCAGCCCTGCGAGAAGGTGTCTTTTCCCAGTGCCGTTCTAGGGATGACTCTATCCCAGCCCTGGGCCGCATCTGCTCTGGGGAAAGGAGGAATCTTTACAAAGCTCCATTTGGGAGAGGGACTGGTGACACTAGGCTAGGCCCAAGTCACCACTGCTGTTCTGGGGGCTCACTGAAAGGCAGATGGAATTCAAAACTCCCCATTCCTTAAAAGATTGAGTGACTGACTCCAAAACTAGACTTTTCATGTGTTCAATTACACTTAATATCTGTATGACCTTAAGTAAGTTACTAAACCTCGCTGAACTCAGTTTCCTTATGTGTTGAATGGGTTGTTGAGAAGATTAAATAAGTTAACATATAAAGCACTTAAAACAGAGTTTAGTGAGTTAGCTAATAAGATTCCTGTTGTTATTTCTCACTGGGCATCTTGGTGCAGCAAGAAACCTAGAACAAAGATGCCATAGCATACACGGTTGACCTTGGGATAAATGAGGTGATCAGGGATTAACCAGGGGTCAGATCTTCTCATTTGTCCTTCCAGACATGTTACTAGGTGGACCTGCCTGTTGACCCTACAGATCCTTAATTTGTAGTTGGAGCTTCCCCTTGGTCCTTCTTACACCCCAGCTAGCTCTACCTCTGCACTGAACTTCTGATGGGGAAAAGGATGGAGGGGAGCATTCTACCTAATGGTGCTTCAAACCAACTCAGCACATTCTGAGATCTAACTTCAGCCTCTCTTTTTCTCTTCCCCACTTCTTGCACTGTTTTCTTCTCTGTCTTCCCTTTCATCTTCTTCATGTTGGGTCTCTCCTCCTTCCCAGTGTTTTATTCTTCCACTTCTTTTTCTACTCAAAGCCCTGTCTTGCCCAAATCCTTTCCCCCTGTTGCTGAGAGCAGCTTTGAAACATTTCTCCTCCTGAAGAGACCCAGAACCCAGGGAGGCCAGAAGAACTCAACAGAAATAGTCTCCATGTCAATATTCTGCCTTTTCCTTTCTCAGAAACCAAAGCTTCACAAGCAGCCTAGACCAGTGGGGCAAGTAAGAGGATGTTTATGCAGTAGATGCCTTTTCTCCTGCAACTACCAAACTACTAGAGTGACCTTCATCCTCTCTTGGCCTGGGTGATTTCATTCTTTTTTTCCTCTAATAATGCATAGTCAGTTTAATCCACAAGGTTGGCAGTTCAAGCTCACCAGCCGCTTCTCAGCAACCCTATACAGAGTCATTATGGGTTGGAACCAATTCGACGGCACTTAACAACAACGACAATAATTCATTGGAGGCAAGGTCTATGGTTCAAGCTCACCAGCCACTCTTCAGAAACCCTATCCTGGGTCACTATGGGTCAGCAGCATAGACTCGACGGCACTTAGCAACAACAACAACAATATTATATAATATTGTTTATAATATTATAAAATACCTGTCAGTGTTCACATTTTCCTGAATGTCTTGTGTTTTCTTTTTCAGTTGTTTGCTTGAATCAGGAATCTAAATAAGACCCATACATGGTGATTGGTTGCGCTTTCTCTTCAATTCCGCCTCCGTGTCAATCTCAATTTCTCTTTACAATTTATTTTTTATGACAATAAAACCTAGTTGTTTATCCTATAGAATCTCCCAAGTCTGGATTTTCTCCAACTAAACCAGAGTGGTGTCATTTAGCATGCTTCTGTATCCCTTATCTGTCCCATAAAATGGTAGTTAGATCTAGAGAGTTGACCAGATAGATAGAGGTTCAATTATAATTGTTATTATTATTCAGCTTTTTATAGTGAATTGAGTGAAGGTTTAGGCAAGATCTTCAGTTTGACAGTCAACAAATCATACATTTTGTTTCATCTCAAAGATTGCAATCCCCTCCATGCAATTAACAGTTACCCCACTTCTTCCCTGTGGTTCCTGTTAGCATTCCACCCAACTTCCCATCCCTTCTCAGCTTTGTCCTTAGGAAAATGTTGCCTTTTTTATTTTGAATGATTACAATAGGTATAAGGAGCTTTGGTAGAGTAGTGGTTACGAATCAGGCTGCTAACCTCAGGATCAGCAGTTCGAAACTACCAGCTGTTCCGCAGGAGAAAGATGAGGCTTTCTGCTCCCATAAAGATTTACAGCCTCAGAAACCCCTATGAGTTGGAACTGACTCCACGGCACATAACAACAACAACAATAGGTATATATGGGTGCCCCCCCCCCCCCCCCCGCAAGCATCCCTATATACCTATTATAATAGTTAGAGTTCTTTGTCACCTTGACTAGGCCAGGATTTCCAGAGGTTTGGCAGTTGGGATGCGCTTATTCCCACAGTGATGGGACCTGATACAGTCATAGTTAGCTCTGTGATGATTGGCTATGAGCAGCCAATCAGTTGAAGGGATGCTTCCTTGGGAGTGTGGCCTGCTCCCAATATAATGGACATGCAAGAGGGACTTGCTTTCT
The DNA here is from genome assembly GCF_000296735.1 of Chrysochloris asiatica. Classification (NCBI taxonomy): domain Eukaryota; kingdom Metazoa; phylum Chordata; class Mammalia; order Afrosoricida; family Chrysochloridae; genus Chrysochloris; species Chrysochloris asiatica. The sequence goes on along the minus strand of NW_006408551.1, from coordinate 4,450,046 downwards.
CTCTTCCACTGGGAACCTGACAATACAGTGGAAATCCTTGATAATAAACTTCTCTTTATATCTATACATATACATGTTTCACTAGTTTTACTTCTGTGGAACAAACAGCCTAAGACACCTATCTACTACTTGGCTGAAAATTAGACCATGAATGTGAACTCCTTTCTAGACCTGAAGAGTGAGTGGTTAAGAGCCATAGTCTCATGTTCCTCCTGTCTCTTTCTGACCAGCAAACTCAGTCTTTTTTAAAATAACTTTGGGATTTGTTCCACATTTTCTTCCGCTCTATCCAGGATACTCTAACGTGATTCCTTTCTGGGCAGTTCTAGTGATAGCCAGCTACCATCTCGTTTTTCTGGTCTCAGTTCATTATAATTTTTGGTTTTGTCTGTCGACAAGATAACTTCACATAGGTGGTAAAATATGCTTCCATCAGAGGCTGTATAATATCTGGTTGCCTCTTTTCAGATTGTCTACCATTATTGATCATGGCCTAGATCCAACAGTTGCAAATTGTGATATTCTAACTATATCATTTCTTATTCACTTATTGACTGGAACATCCTGCTTCCAGTGCTCTTTATTGCTTTGCATGGATCCAGATTTCCATCTGTTTTCATTTTCCTTCTACGTGAAGGACTTCTGTTAACATTTCCTGCAGTTCAGGTCTGAGGTGAGGAATTAGTTCACATTTTTATGTCTTTAAAAAGTTTTTATTGCAAAGGTAGAAGTTTTGTAACAAGGAAGGGAGTGATTGATTCTCCAGGATAGGAGTGGAGGCCTCCGGGACCATCAAC
>NW_006408551.1:4442460-4448454 GCF_000296735.1 Chrysochloris asiatica | reverse complement strand
GGCTTGCAGGGTATACCCTGTGGTTGGTTGATGATGCATGGAGGGGATTGTAACCATGGCAATGAAATGATATAGGATAAAATGAATGTAAAGCGAGTGTTCTTCCATGTAAACTATCACATAATTCACAATAAAACATTTTTTAAAAAAAAATTGGAGGGATGGAGCAGCTGGGGACTCTAGACTCATGGAGGGAGAGGGGCTGTGTGCTGGTGGCCCCGAGGACAGGCTTACAGGGTATGCCCTTTGGGTGTCTGAATGATTGCATATTCCTGAGAGTTTTGTTGTACATCCAAAAAATAAAACAGAGGGAATAGAAGCAAATACTGTTGAATGATGATGCATGGAGGGATTGTAATCATTGCAATGAAACAAAATATGATAGGATGAGTGTAAAACTAATTTTCTCCCAAGTAACTATCACTCAATTCACAATAAAAACTTTTTTTAAAAAAAATTAAGGTGAAATTGTAGTATAACAGTTTTTCCCCAGGACTTTCAAGATGTTGCTTGATTGTCTTCTGTATTTCATTATTCACAATATGAAGGCTGCTATCATTTTAGTCTGTTTCTAGGTACATAATATCTGTACATAGTCTGCTTAGCACTGATTTTAAGCAGTTTGATGAAGATGTGTCGTGATGTATTTCTTCAGTTTCTTATCTTTGGGGTTCTTTGATTTTTGGATCTGTGGGCATACAGTTTTCATTGAATTTGGAATATACTTGGCCATTATTTCTTCAGATATATTTGAATTCCCTCACCCCTCACTTCTTTAGGACTCCAACTACAAATCTCTCAGGCCACTTGAAATTGTCTCACAGTTCACTAATGCTGTTTTTCTCCTCCTCCTCTTCCTTCTTCATCTCCTCCTCCTTCTTTTCCATTTTCTTTGTTTCATTTTTAATAGTCTCAAGTTTTAAATAATCTTCAAGTTCACTAATTTTTTCTTCTATAGTGTCTAAGTTACTGTTAAATGATTTAACATATATTTTTTCTTATTTTCACATGTATTTTTCATTTTTAGAAATGAAATTATTTGAGACTTCTGTGTACTTTTCATGTCTGTATTTAACATGATTAATCTTTTCCTACCTTCTTGAGCATCCAATAACTATTTTAATATCCTTGTTTTGATATCTGGGTCATTTCTAAGTCTGTTTCTATTGATATGTTCCCTTTTCTTGTTATGGATCTTTTTTTTTTTTTTGATTATTTGCATGCTTTTTGATAGTTTTTAGACTGGATGGAAGACTTTGAGAATTTTATCTTGATGGATGCTGGATATACTTGTATTCCCACAAATAGTCTTGAGCTTTGTTCTGGAACACAATTAAGTTAGATGGAAATCATTTGATTGATTCTTCTAAAACTTTCTTTTAAGCTTTGTTAGTTTGTTAGTGATAAGTTTGTTGTTGTTTTTAAGTACCCTTGAGTCAGTTCCAACCCACAGCAACCCTGTATAGGGTTTCTGAGGAGCAGCTGGTAAGCTTGAACCACCGCCCTTGAGGTTCAAACCGATTTTGCAGCCCAGTGCATTAACTCACATGCCACACCAGGACTCCCAAGCTTTGTTAGTAATGGGACTAATTTCTGAATACTCTAGATGATGCCCTGTTTTTTGAGAGATTTTCTTCTGTGACTTGGGAACACTAACTATTCCTTACTCTGTGTGAGATCTAGGGATTTTGCCCTCATCTCCTTTTGAGTGGTTATGTCTCTAAACTAACAAGAGGTGATTTCCTCATATGCACTGATCAGTGGTGGTGGTGGTGGTTATGTGCTGTAGAGTCGGTTCCGACTCATAGCGACCCTGTAAATCTTTACTCAGCTGAAAACTCAAGGGAACCTTCTGCAGTTTTCTGGCTCTCTCTTTCTCTCCTTGTCTCTCTCTCCTTCTCTTCCTCCTTCCCTCTCTCTCTCTCTTTCCCCCTCTCTATCTCTGTACATGTCTCTTGTCTCTGACACATTGCCCTGAAAGCTACAGCTGCCTTTCTATCTCTAGACTGTCACCTCCATCTCCTCAACTGAGGGAGACCATTACAGTCAGGCTGGGTTCCTCCTTTTTATGCTGCAGCCTGGGAACTCTCTGGAAAAAATCATACGGTTTGCCTCTTTTGTTTGCCCTCTCAGGCCTCACAGTTCTATGCTGTCTAAGAACTTCATTCTTCTTGGATCAACTATCAACACTCACGGAAGCAGCAGTCAAGAAATCAAACGACGTATTGCATTAGGCAAATCTGCTGCACAAGACCTTTTTAAAGTGTTGAAGAGCAAAGATGTCAGCTTGAGGACTAAGGTGCGCCTGACCCAAGCCATGGTATTTTCAATAGCCTCATATGCATGTGAAAACTGGACAGTGAATAAGGAAGAGAATAAAAGAATTGATACTTTTGAGTTATGGTGTTGGAGGAGAATATTGAAAGTGCCATGGGCTGCCAAAAGAACCAATAGATTCGTTTTGGAAGAAGTGCAGCCAGTGTGCTGCTTGGAGGCCAGGATGGCCAAACTTCGTCTCTCATACTTTGGACATATTGTCAGGAGGGAGCAGTTGCTGGAAAAGGATATCATGTTTTGTAAGGTGGAGGGTCAGAGAAAAAGAGGAAGACCCCCAGCAAGATGGATTGGCAAAGTAGCAGCATTAATGGGCTCAAGCGTGACAATAATGAGGTTGGCCCAGGATGGGGCAGTGTTTCATTCTGTTGTGCATAGGTTCACTCTGAGTCGATACCGACTCCATGGCACTTAACAACAACAACAAATGTCCTAAAGAATTGTTTCATTTATTTTGTACAACTCTTTAAATTTATCCCTATAATTCCATTTTAGCCCGAAACAGTTTTCCTGGGTAATTTCTACCTAAATTTGTACATTCAGCCCAGGACCTTGCTCACAGAAGATTTCCCTGCAGTCCACCATCATACCCATCATTCCAATTTGGAGGTCCTTCCATGGTGAATATTATTATGTTCACTGGTAGCTCTGCAGGGCCACTACGTTGTTTCCAAGCCTGTGAGTTCATTTAAGGTAGTGCTGTGTCTACTTCTTTGTATCCTGCCTGATGTCTGGCATGCAGTAGATGATGAATCAATGTTGGAGAGAATGAATGAAGAGAGTAGCATGATCATTACCAGGTAGAACATAGTTCTTGATGTTGCCATAGCCATAATTGGCCTGTGCTGCTAAACTTGCCACAGAGAGGGTCAGTGGTACTGACAGCTGTCCTCTGGGCACTTCCCTCTTCCAGAGCTGAGTTGGCAGTGCCCAGAGCACTCCCAAGAGTGTGACTTTAAATATCCTGACCTTGATAATCCCAAGGCCCTTGATGGAGGGTGTGTGGAGCTGAGACACATGAGTCACCCAATATGCCAGAAAAGTATAACTGCTTCACTGAGACTCCCAGTATACTCTCTGTACTGAGGTGTGGTGGAAAGAGGAAAATAAACATGAAGAAGCCTAGTAAACACTTTTCCAGACATTTGGCATATTCCCCACCTCCCACAGATATGTCCAGAACTCTCTACCTGGTCAAGGAGCACTGGCATATCCCAAACATACTCTTTGCCAGGTCACAGTAGCTGGCAAAGCCATTCAGTAGCTGCAAAATAAGATTAAGGATCAAGGGATCAGGAACTTAGGGTGGGTCACAGTCCACACACCTCTCAAGCCCACCTTGGCTCTGGAAACCCATGTTTTTCTGGTCTAACAAACAAGGTTCTGCCAAATGCCCACTCTGTGTTTTGCAAAGCACTAAAGACCATGAGGATAAAAGAAATTCTACTGCCCATCACTGTTGTTTTTGTTAAGTGCCATGGAGTTGGTTCTGATTCATAGCAAACCTGTATAGGGTTCCCAAAACTGTAAATCTTTATGGGAACAGAAAGCCTTATCTTTCTCCCAGGGAGTGATGGGTGGGCTAGAACTGCTGACCTTGTGGTTTACAGTACTTATCCAACAGAGCCACCAAGCTCTATAGAGCCATTGCCTATCACTTAGTTTCATTACATCCCTGAGTACAATGTTTCCCAAAACCAGGTTGATTGACTCAATGGGAATCATTGGAGATATTTATTAATCATGCAGATTCATGGACCCAATCTCCAATCAGATGTTTTGGGATGAAGCCCAAGAACCTACATTTTTAAATAAGTTTCTTATGTACACAAAAGTATGAGAACTACTTTAATATTTCATTCTTGTAAGGATTGGTTCACTGTGTTTGGGGATCTGAGAGCTATGGCCGTTCAAAAATCACTTTGAGGTGATTGTCCTCTGGGATTTTTGTGTATTATGGAGCCTTGGGGTGGCACTGTAGGATCAGCACTGGACTGTTAACCAAAAAGTTGGTGGTTCAAATCCACCAGTAGCTTCTCGGAAACCCTATACAGGGTCGCTATGAGTCAGAACCAACTAGACAGCACATAGCAACACCAACAACCTAAGTTTTTCAGCAGACTTCCAATCTATTTGTTTCTGATTGATTCTGTGAGCTAGTATATAAAACCAGATGTCTTAGGCTGGGTTTTCTAGGGAAGAAAACCAGTGAAACGTAGAGAAGTTTATTATCAAGGAAATGGCTTACAATTGTAATGTCCCAGGTCCCCAGTGTAAGAGTCTTTCCCACATGTCCATTATATTGGGGGCAGGCCACTCCCCAAAGGAAGCATCCCTTTAACTGATTGGCTGCTCACAGCCACCACCACCACCACCACCACCCCCATAGAGCTAACCATGCCTGTGTTAGGTTTCATCACCATGGGAACAAGCACATCTCAACTGTCAAACCTCTGGAAATCCTGGCCTAGTCAAGTTGACACAAAACCCAAACCATTACACCAGAGATTTTTCTGAGACCAACTCTGAGTCTGGAATCTGGCCTTGAGATTTCTTTCTCTCTGTAATAGATACACAGTCTTAATTTTAATCTCAAACTGTACTGTGGAACAATTTTAAATAAAGGCTGGGAGGCATCCTAAGTCTAGTCCTTGCCCATAGACTGTATTTTATTACATCTTATAATGGGAGCATGTCTTAGGTATCTAGTGCTGCTATAACAGAAATACCACAAGTGAATGGCTTTAACAAACAGAAATTGATTCTCTCATGGTTTAGGAAGCTAATCCAAGTCCAAATTCAGAGTCCTAACTCTAGAGTAAGGCTTTCTCTCTTTGTCAGTCAGCTCTGAGGAAAGGTCCTTGTCTCTATTTAGTATCTCTAGGTCCAGCATTCCTTGGAGATCTCCATGCATCTTGCCATCAATCTTCCCCTGGATCTAGGAGCTTCACAAGGGAGGGACCCTGGTCTAAAAGACACTCCACTCCTGGCTTTTCTTTCTTGATGGTAATAGATCTTTCCTTCTCTGGTCACTTCTCTCTCCTTTGATCTTTGTAAGATAAGAGATGTTGCAGGCCATTCCCCTGGGAAACTCCCTTATATCAGATCAAGATTGTGATGGGAATAAGGGTATTATAGCCCACCCCTAAACCTCTTATTGGTGTATCACATCAGATCACATCATGGGGAAACATCACATAACTGCCACATTACATCATCACATAACTGCCACATTACATCATCACATAACTGCCACACCACTGAGAATCATGACCCAGCCAAGGTGACACAAATTTGGAGGGACATAATTCAGTCTGTGACAGAGTGACATTCCCTTTTGTGTCTGTATGTGTATGCTTTCTGTGTGAATTTATGGAGAGGGGTGTAAATTCTCAGAACAATTTAAAATTGTAGAACAACATTGTCCTCTGGTTTCTCATTTGCCTCTAAAATTCTAACAAATTTTTCTCTCTCGGATAATTTATGTGGTTTATATTTTTCTTAAATGTACAAAAGAATTTTTAATGGTATAAGATTTGCAAATGCTGGACAAAATTTCATAATATTCATATTGTTTTTGTTTTGGTTGACTGTGATTAAAATTTTATTAGTTATCAGTTTGAGATGTTGTGTAACATTAACATTTAGATTCTTTTGTAG
>NW_006408551.1:4285010-4442249 GCF_000296735.1 Chrysochloris asiatica | reverse complement strand
AGTGCTTATTTCTTCCAACATTTTCTTGTTGCTTAAAATATTTCCCTAACTGTTTAAGAGTTAAGGTAATTTAAAACAAATAGATTGGAGTCCTGGTGTAGAGGTGTAGGGTAAGATCTGAACAGCTAACCACTAGGTCAGCAGTTCAAACCCATGAGTCGCTCTTCAGAAACCTTATACAGGGTGGTTGTGAGTTAGAATTGACTTGATGGCACTTAGTAAAAAACAACAGTACAAATACATCAATGTTTTCATTATCTGGGAAAAGTAAACCTTTTTCTTTTCTTGTGGTTTGGGTGAAAGTTTACAGAGCAAGTTAGTTTTCCATTCAACAGTTTATACGCATTTGTTTGGTGACATTAGTTGCAATCCCCCTCAATGCAAACGCACATTATAGGCTTGCCTATGGTTTGGCTGAAAGATGATTCTTGTGGGTGGGTTCAGCTCCAGTTCTGTAGGGTGTCTAAGGGCCATAGTCTCAAGGCTTCCACAAGTCTCTCTCAGATCAGTAAGTCTCATCTTTTTCATGATTTTGAATTTGTTGAAAAATGTTCTACATTTTTCTCTCACTCTGTCCAGGACCTTGTATAGTATCTTGATCAGAAAAGTAGCTAATGATACCATCTACTTTTTTTGGTCTCAGGCTAGTGTGGCTGTGGTTCGCATGGTCCATTAATAAAGCAACCCATTTTTTCTTTAAGTTTTATTGTGAATTGAGTGTTAGTTTACATAGGAGAACATCATTTTTACAATCATTGTTTCATTGCAATGATTACAATCCCCTCCATGCATCATCATTCAACAGTATTGTGGATTGAGTGACAGTTTACATGGGAGAACATCACCTTTACACTCATCCTTTCGTATTTTGTTTCATTGCAATGACTACATTCAACAGCATTTGCTTCCATTCCCTCTGTTTTTTGGTTTGGGGGCTTTTTTGTGTGTACACCGAAGCATTCAGGAATATATAATCATTCAAACAACCAAAGGGCACACCCTGCAAGCCTGTGCTCCGGCCGCCAGCATGCAGCCCCTCTCTCTCCTTGAGTCTAGAGTCCTCAGCTGCTCCATCTCTCCACATCATTAGCTCTGCCCCCATCTCTGGTGTCGCTGCTTCTCTGAATAGGTCCCGCACTCTGCTCATTTCCCTTTCCCTCTGGTTTTGATGTTTTTTGTTGTTGTTTTTTGTTTTGTTTTGTTTTTAGGATGTATTCACAAAAACACTCAGGAATACATAATCATTCAAAAAACCAAAGGGCAGATTCTGCAAGCCTGCCTCCTGACCACCAGCACACAACCTTTCTCTTTCCATGAGTCTAGAGTGTCCTCAGCTGCTCTATGTCTCCATGTCATCATCTCTGCCTCCATCTCTGGTGTCGCTACTTCTCTGGATAGGGTCCCACATTCCGCTGGAAGCAACCCATTTTTAAACAAGTGCTTTTCCTAAAGCCTTGGTTGTTTTTGTTTATTTGTGTGGTATGTACACACTAGGTGGAAGTTTAGAGAGTAAATCTGTTTTCCATTCAACAATTCATGCACATTTTGTTTCATGTTATTGATTGCAATCCCCTCAATGTAACATCACTTTTCCCACTTCCTCCCTGGTTTCCCTGTTTCTAGTCCTCCTTCCTAACCCACCTGAATTTTGTCCTCGGATAAATGCTACCCTTTTGATCTCAAATGTTTGCTTTTCCCAAGGACTGTGCTCCTCCTCCGTGTTATTGTTCCCTCTATAGACCTGGTTAATGTTTGGCTGAAAACGGAGCCACTGGAGTGAGTTCCATTCCAGACCCTCAGGGTCACTCAGGGTCATAGTCTCAAGAGTTCCATTTTTCACTCTCCAACCAGTAAGCTTGGTCTTTTTTGTGATTTTGAGTTTTATTCCACAAAATTACCTCTAATGGGATCTCTTTCAAAGCAGTGGTTGTCGTGTACAATCTAGTCCTTCTGATCTCAAGGGCATGGAAATCTTGATTGTGTTTTGATTTCAATGAATTTTCTATTACATATGGCAGTATCTTCAATCTACTTGGTATGGCTTTTCTATTCACAAAGTGAGGATGAAGACATCTTGTCTCACTTACTCTGGACATTTTACCATAAGGAACCAATCCCTATAGAAGAACACGATGTTTGGTAAAGTAGAGGGTCAGGGAACAAGAGGAAGACCTTCCACGAGATGGGTTGACACAGTGGCTGCAACAAAGGGCTCAAACATAGCAATGATTGTGAGGACAAATCAACATTCCATTCTGTTATACATAAATAAGGTTTCTGTGAGTCAGAATTGACTCAACAGCACCTAACAACAGCAATAACATGGCAGAAGGCAGAGAATGGATACCAGGTAAGCAACCAACAAAATTTAAAGCCGAATATACGAGAAAGCAGACACCTAAACAACGTTATTAAAATAAGATTTGGCTGGAAACCGGGACAACATCAAGCAGGGGAATACAAGAAAGTGCACTTAAGTCTGTCTGAAGAAATTTAGAAAGGCTTTTCTTGGTTAATAAGGTATCAAAGATGAAAGAAGCATTCCACAGAGAATAAAGCATCCTTAAAGGTATGGAGGTTGAGAAAATCTGACACATTTAGGGTGTGCCAAGTGTTGCTAGAGCGTAGGTGGAGGGAACGATGGGGAGAGATGGCTGGGAAAGAGCTGGACAGGTAGGCAAGTGCCAAGTCATGAAAGTTCTCACTGTGGCATTCTGGATTTAAAAAGTTATCAAAGTGACAGGGAGCTTCTGGGATCATTTGAACAGAAGAGTAGCATTGATTTTTTTGTATTGTTGTTGTTGTTATGTGCCGTGGAGTTGGTTCCGACTCATAGCGACCCTGTACAGGGTTTCCAAGGCTGTAAATTTTTGTGGGAGCAAAAAACCTCATCTTTCTCCCACGAAGCAGCTGGTAGTTTTTTGTATTAGAACAAGAATTTTTGCAACAGAGTAGAGGATATGTCAAAGGGATTCAGAATTCTAGAGCTGGTTCTATCCATTTCTCCATCTCAGTGAATGGCATTATCATTGTCCATCTGAGGTCATCATTACTTCTGCTCCTCTAAAACATCTAGTTCCCCGCCTACCAGTCACATGGTAAGTAAGGCTGCACTTTTCTCTTCCCTTGAAGTCAGGTGTGGCCAAAAGATGCTTTGGCTAAAGAAAGTTGAGTACCAATTTTAATGGATTTGCCATATCCCTTTTCCCTGCCTTAAGTGATTATGGAAGCACGTACCTAGATGTATTCTATGTCATCCTCAAAGCAGTCATTCTGAAACAGCACACACACACATACGCAAGCTTTATCACACTGACCTATTTTATTGCCTTCATAACACTTAACCAGCAAAACAAAACCCAGTTTCCATGAAGTGGACTCCAATGTACATTGTTGTTAAGTGCTGTCGAGTTGGTTCCGACCCATAGTGACCCTGTATAGGGTTTCCAAGGAGCAGCTGGTGAGCTTGAACTTATGACCTTGCAGTTCAAACGGCTTTGCAGTCTGGTGCATTAACCCACAGCACCACACCAGGACTCAACCTCAAATGTGTTAGAGTAGAACTAACTATGCTCCATAATGTTTTCTACGGTTGATTTTTCAGAAGGAATTTGCCAGATCTTTCTATCAAGGTACCTCTGGGTAGACTCAAACCTTTCAGTTAGCAACTGAGCACGTTAATCATCTGCACCAGCCAGGGATGGAAATGGAGGTCCAGAAAAGATAAGTGACTTGTCCTGGGCAGCACTACAGTTGGTGAGCAGAGTCAAGATTCACATCAGGCTTCCCTATACACACAGGCAATGGAATCTCATTCAGTAACAAAGAGAATTAAAGTTCTGATACATGCTACCGTATGAACCTTGAAAACATTCTGGTTTATAACAGAATGAAATAACAGAGTCCATACTTTGCAACCCTACCCTACATGGCCTCTCCAGCAAATGGCTCCTCCTTCCAGGTGGCCAGAGCTGAAAGGTATTAGGAACAGAACTAGGGATCTGCAGGCAGGCTGACCTAGCAGGAATACTGGAGATTGAGGCCTCATGGTTGGCCCAGAATGCATCCACTCCTTTCTGCCACATTCCCCAGCAAAGGATAGTATACGCCCAACTCACAGCCATGAGGGGGCAAGGAAGGACCAGACTGTGCCAATTCCATCAACCTTGATGCCCTCTGAGAGTTTTCTCAGGAGGCCCACTTCCTTCTGCAAGAATCCAGGAGGCGCCAACTCAAAGGAGCCTCAGAGGCAGCGCTCCCTGTGCTGGGCAGCCGGGAGCAGTTCCTGCATCCCAGTGTTGTCTGTCATGGACAATTGGAGAGAAAAACCGGGACACTTTCCCCACCAGGATATTTTGTATGCTTTGCACTTACTGCTGCGTTTCCTTCATCTAAAAGCTCTAAAATTTCAAATAAAAAGGTACAATGAAAGCAGCAGCAGGATAAATAGCCACAGTGATCTCAACTGAAACCCTGAAAGCTTTATTCACATCTTTAGAAAAACTCTGAAGCCTCCTAGTAGCAGCTGCAGTACAAAGCCTCACACTTTAATTCTAAGGCTGCCAGAAATAGGTCTGTCAGGCCTGAAATATCACTGCATTTCATTACTCTTAAATGTACATTACCATCTCTGTTTCATATACCAGCTGGGGGTATTCTCCAGATCAACTCTGGAGAGAAGTGGGAATCTGGAGCTTTGTGGGGAAGAGGAGAGGTTGAGTTGGGACTGGAACACGGGGGTGGGAGGGGAGACCTGATTAGACTGAGGCCCACAGAAGTGGAGGATCCTGTTATTAACATGTCCCCTACAAAGGAAGGCAGGCACTTGGGAGAGTCTGATGTCACCAACTTGGGAGGTAAAGCCAGGAGGAGACAGGAAAGAAGCGCTGGTGGGTGGTGAGTAAAGTTGTGGAACAGAGAATGCAGCCTGAAGAAGCAGTGAGTACAGGCGCTGAGGCCTGGTGGCCACACATCAGGTAAGAACAGGTCACAGGCAAATTAGGCTGTCAAGGTTTGGTGAATCTGAAATCACAGGCACAAAGCAGTCAATGGAAAATCCTGGAGGGAGACGGCTGCTGGAGGGCTGGAACTTTGGAGCCTGAAGCAATCTGCATGTTTATAATAAAACTGACACTCAGGGCAGCTGTGAATAATTCAGTAGGTACTGGGCTCTCATTACAGTGCTTGTCCCTGGGGTACAAAGGGAGAGGGGGCTGGCTAGGCCCAGGCCGGCTGCCTTTGCCTGGTTCTCTGAAAGGGCATGACAGATGGACCAATGCTGGCCCACCACCCAGTCACGCTTCACATGGTGATTGGTTTTCAAAGGAGGACAGGGTTTGTGAATGGAGCCAGCTTGTTGCTTTCGGCTTTCAAATGGATGCTGCTGGGTCGCGTGGCCAGCCCTGCCTCCTTGTGAATGAAGCATCACCAGTGGGTGGTGAACAAGCCAGAGGTGACTGCCCCATCCCTCCTCCTGTCACTGCTGAGGGTGAGGCTAGGGGAGGGGGGAAATGTCCCTGATCCTTCTCTCTACTGACATTTTAAACTCTCCAGCAGTATTGTCAGCTCTAGCCCAGTATCCGTTAGACGCCAGCTCAGCCGTATACACTGGAAAAAAAAAAAATTAGAAAGATTAAAGCAAGATGGGAGATAGAAAAGAGTTTGACAGTTTAGCAGTTCCTCAAAAATTAAATATATAATTGCCATATGACCCAGCAATTCCATTCCTAAGTACAGATCAATGTTTATAGCAGCACTGCTCACAACAGCCAAAAGGTAAGACCAACCCAAATGTCCATTAACAAATGACTGGATGAGCAGAGCATGCTATACACACATGCAATGGAATATTATTCAGTAACAAAGAGAACTAAAGTTCTGATACATGCTACCATATGAACCTTGAAAATATTCTGCTAAGTGAAATCATAGAGATACAAAAAGGATAACTGTTGTATGATTCCACTTATATGAAATATCTACCAGTTGTACCTTTCAACTATTCATCTTTCAGGACACACTTTAAGCATGACCTCATCTGGGAAATTGTCCCTATGCTCCTCTGCAATCCCAGCATTTGGGCTCTGCCTTTCTGTGCTGGACACAACTGAGTAAACACATTACCTCCCTTAGGGCACTCCTCACAATGCATGCAATTATTCACTCCTATTACCTGTCTCCCTCCAGACCATAAACTCCTGGAGACCAGAGACCGTAACTGTTCCTCTTAGCGACCTAGTCATGCTCAGTAAACCCTGATTGAATGAATGGATTGACCCTCACTTCATCTCCAGTTCCAGTGTTAGCCCAATGGTGAGCTGAACCAATTAACACAGCACCCAAAGAGAAGTTTCTTCCCTGAGGATTTCAGGACTGGAAGACGAATCCAGAATGGAGGAGAAGAGCAGTGAGGCTGGGGAGTGATGGGTGAATGTTTGCTCCTCATGAAGGTCAAAGTATGGGAGTCAGATGGTGAGGATCAAAAAGAACAGTCAGGTCACAAAGGAAGCGAGGACTTGGGTAAGATCACCTGGAGCAGCATCCCCATTCCCTTTTGGGTGTGAGTGTAGTAGGGGAAGGCAGGTAGGTATGACAGGGAGAGGGTATCCAGTGCAGGCTTTGGGGTCTGAATTTGCACTATAAATTAATAGAGCCAGCAGGCAGGCCCAGAAATAATCCCTTAATAGCACTCAGGAAATCCAGGACTCAAGGTGTTTCCAAAGCCCCCAGGACAGGGAGCTCAGTCCAGTGCCAGGGATTCTGCTTCCTGCTTCATTGCCAAGGAAACAGACTCTATATAATGATATCTGGATTGCATTTTAATATTAACATTTAATAATTTAGGCTTGAAGATCTAAATGCAATTTGGTATCGTGGAATGGGACCCAGAACAGAAAAAGGCCATCAGTGGAAAAATTGGTGAAATCCAGCTAAAATGTGTAGCTTAGGTAATAGTATTACATTGATAGTCATTTATTTATTGTGACAGATATAACACAGAAAACAAAATGTTAATATTAGGGGAAGCTAAGTGAAGGGTATATGGAAACTCTCCATACTATCTTTGCAACTTTTCTATTAATATTCAGAGACATAAAATTATTGCAAAGTAAAAATTTTATTCAAACAAAACAAAATTTGAAATCATAAGCTCAAGATTAAAGAGTCAGACTTCCAGGAAGATGATAAACTAGGCAGACACACTACACAGACCCTTTACAAGGAAGATACGAGAGATAAAATAAAACAGACTCGTGAAATCCTGGCATCCTGAACTTCAGAATAAAGGTTAGAGAGATGGCTAGAGGGCTTGCTGGGAGGAGAGGCCAAGCAGGATGGCCAGAGAGGGAGACTGACTGGTCAGATACAACTTGACCATCTTGTGAGCAGTTTTGCCAGCAAAGGGAGTCCTGGCAGAACAGATTGTAGCAGGCAACGGAAAAGGTTTAATTTCTTCTTTTCTCCCTATGGTTCCTTGGTGATCAGAAGTGTGGCTAGCGCCCACCCTCATACACCTCCAGCACAGACACTGTTCTCCAGGAGTTCAGAGCCATGTGGTTGGCAGCCACACCAGCATGAAGTAAGGTCCAGCTATGCCACTTTGGTGCCTGGATTCAAATGGGCTCAGCTCTAGACCTACAAAACCAGTGCCACCAGACCAGCATTTAAACAGTCACGTAGCCACAAGTTTCCCTGTGGTCCTAACAGACACTGAAACCAATTTCATCAAGGGCAACCACAAAATACTTCCAGATTGATGCCCTAAACATAGATAACACCAAGGCCAATAGGAACTCCATCTGGGACCAGAAACTCTGCTGTCACATCTTTTCCACAACACTTCATAAGTTTCAGAGATGTCTTCCTTCCAGGTCTAACAACTGCACAGTTTGTTTTTACAAATAGGACAAAATTTTAGCTCATATAAAGAAGCGAGAGAGAATGGCTCAAACAAATGACCAAGATACAGAACTAGAAAATGTTTCTGAGGAAGAAAAAGTGATAGAACTAACTGAAAAATAATTCAAAAGAATGGTAATTTGGAGCACCTTTAAAGGACTGATATAAAGATTGAGGAAAGCAAGGAGAACACAATAAAAACTTTAGAAATCAGGAAAACACTACACGAACAAACAGATAAAATTAATAGAAATTTTGAAATAATACAAAACCTGTAATTAGAAATCCAGAAGATCTTAGAAAGGGCAAAGAAGAAGATTCCAAGCAGTAAAACCTGAATTAGTGAAGTTGAATAAATCTCCTAATACTAGTATGCTAGAAGAATAATTGAATCCTGGTGAGGTACTGCAAGATAAGGCCCTGGACCACAAGGTCAGTTTGAATTGCAAGGTCAGCAGTTCAAAGTCACCAGTCACTTCTCAGATACCCTACACAGAGTCACTACCAATCAGAACAAATTTGACGGCACTTAACAACAACAACAGAAGAAAAAAGAATGAAAAAAATCCAAAGAAAAAGTCAGAGAGTTATGTGGAACACCATGAAGAGGAACAACTTACGAGTGATTGGAATTCCAGAACAGAAAGAGATAAACACAGAGAAAACTGTAGAAGAGTTGTTGGAATCAAACTTCTCTAGAATCACGAAAGATTAGAAGATAAGCATACAAGCTAAATGAACACCAAACAGGATCGACCCCAAAAGAAAATCACCAAGATGTATCATAATCAAACTTTCCAAAATCAAAGTCAAGGTAAAAATACTGAGCTGCTCAGGAAAAATGAAAAGTTACCCATAAAGGAGAACCAATAAGACTAAGCTCTGATTTCTCAACAGAAATCCTACAGGCAAGAAGGCTATGGAATGACATATACAAAGCTCTGAAAGAAAGATTGCCAACAAAGAATCATATACCTAACAAAGCTGTCCCTCAAATACAATGGCAAAATTAGGACATTTCCTGATAAACAGAAATGAACGGAATTTGTGATGACCAGACCAACTTTACAAAAAATGCTAAAGGTTATTCTTTGGACAAAAAAATCCCACAACAGCAGACAACAACCTGAAATTACCATACATGACAATACCACCCCAAAATCAATCCGATATAGAAGAATTTAAAGGGAAGAAGTATTTAAGTATGGAATCAGAGATATCAATGCATAATGAGGTCAACTACAAAGCAAAAATAAGGAATAGTGTAGATACAGAACTTCCAAATGACAAGGAAGTCAAGTAGATTTCGATATAAAACAGATTGTTTTAAAGAGGGAAAACAATTAATAAATTACAGGATTACCTCAAAGAAAATGAATACACCTGTTCATGAAAATAAAAAGGGAGGAAAAATCAGAAAGATTTAGTAAATAGTAACACAACAGAAAAGAAAATGAAAAGAAAACCCACAAATTAAATGAACTCAGCATAGAAAATGATGTGGAAGAAAGAATCCAGCAGCACCACAAAAAACACACAGAAGAGTGACAGCAATCAATTCATACTTATTGATAATTACACTAAATGTAAATGGAGTAAATGTACCAGACAAGAGACATAAAGAGCAGAATGGATAAGAAAACAGGATCCTTCAATATGTTGTCTACAAGAGACATATCAAAAAAATGGAGACAGGGAGAACAAACAAGATGGTGGAACAGATAGAAGGGCAGTGAGGAGCTCCATCAGCAACAATAAAGAATACCTAACCAAGCAGGTTCAAGGGATGGTGCCAGAACACTGAACCACATATAAAGGAATATTTAGAAGATTGGAAGGCTTACAGTTAGGAGAATTTATAGCAGAAGCAAGAAATCCATTGCTTTCTAATTCAAGACTCTCAGCTGCTCCCGGAGCTGCCATCTGAGTGAGAGCAAAAGGGGGAAGTATCAGAGCAGCCACGGATGCCTGACAGAACTGCGGAGATAAAGGTGTGGATATTCTTTTATTTTTTACCTGTTCATTGGTCTCTCACTGTCTGCACACCTCTATTCTGGTGACTAGAGGGGGTGCCTGAACAAGTGAACATCACAACCCCAACCCCGGAGGGTTCTACTATGCATGCACACAGATCTCAAAATTTAAAGTTTCAACTTAAAACCAAACAGCAGTGCAAAATGAACACAGCCAGCCCTGAACTGTTTATCACTAGGAAAAAGGCCTGAATGGGGATTGTGGAGTGGGACAGGCAGACTAAAAAGGAAATAGGCCAAAAATTAAATCCTGAGTTACGTCACAATGACCAACAGTGGCATCTTGAAATTTCTCAGGAAGAAGAGTGAAAAGGGAAGCCCATTTCCTGATCACATCTACCTGGAGGCATTCAGAAAGCATTAAAAAAAAAAAATACAAAATACATACTCATCTAAGAATTAAGGCCACAGATAACTCCTGAATATGCCCAAAAAACAGGAACAGATGACCATATCAGCACATGTCCAGAAATGAGATAAAGTGACTGAGGCAAATGAGTTGTAAGTAGACCTACACTCCATACTTGAAGGTGGGCAAGCTTTGGAAATGTCTGAGAAGGACTTCAGAAAAATGATTATAAAATGTATCAAAACACAATGGAGTTGAGAAAAATAAGGAAGACGTCAGGAAAGTGCTACAGGAGCAATCAAATAAGATAGATAGAGCATTGGAAACAATTCAAAACCTACAGAAAGAGGTCCAAATGATAAATAACAGAATATCAGAAATGGATAATACACTGAAAGGGCAAAGGAGAAGAACTGAAGAGAGGGAAGCCAGAACTAGTGAGCTAGAAGATAAATCTCTCAACATTACTAAACTAGAAGAGCAAACACAAAAAAAAGGATTAAAAAAAAAATCTGAAGAAGGCCTAAGATTCATGTTGGACAACATGAAGAGGAATAACTTAAGAATTATTGCCATTCCAGAACAGGAAGAATCACACAAGTCCACAGAGGAGATAGTTGAAGAGCTTCTGAAAGAAAATTTTCCTAACATCCTGAAAAGTGAAAAGATAAGCATTCAAGAAGCTCAATGAATCCCAGGAAGGATAGACTCTAAAAGAAAATCACCAAGACATATAATAATCAAGCTCTCCAAAATCAAAGATAAGGATAGAATCCTGAAAGCAGCTAGGGAAAAGAGAAGTGTAACATACAAAGGCAAGCAAATCAGATTAAGCTCGGATCTCTCAACAGAAATCATGCAGGTAAGAAGGCAATGGGGAGACATATATAAAACCCTGAAAGAAAAAAAAAACTGCCAACCAAGAATCCTCTACCCAGCGAAGCTTTCAATCAAACATGATGGTATAATCAAAACATTCCAGGATAAACAGAAGCTAAGGGATTTTGCCAAAGCCAACCCTGCTATGAAAAACATCCTAAAGGAAGTCTGTGGACTGAGAACCAACAAAAACAGACAACAACCAGAGAATGATGTACGTGGCAGCATCACCCTGAACTCAATCGACAAATGGAAGAGTCAAGAACAGAATAAAGTTATAAGAACAGAGGATCTGCGAGGTCAGTCTATGATCAAAACAATTACAATGTGAAAGAAGGTAAACACAGAGGAACAGAGATCCAGGTGGTGAGAAGATCAGGTAGACTACAGGATAAAATAGACTGTCTTAAAAGGAGGGAAGAGTTAATAGAATATAAGGTAACCACAACAGTGGGGTTGGGGTGGGAGGTTTAGTTCAGGTGTTTGGGAGGGCAATACAAGAAGGGGGAAGAGGTGGAAGAACAAGATAGATAGTGAAACACTGAGACAGGTTTGCATGGCCTAAGTGGGACAGAGGTAAAGAGTGATGCATGTTCAACCTTGGAACAACAGGGTTCTGGAATACAGGGATCTAGGCATAGCCTGAAGTGGGGAAATAATACTAAAATGCTTGACTGTCTTATGAATATTGGTTTCCCTTGCCTACTGTTGTAAAATAGACACTTGAGTGGGATGGAAAGGAATGTTAGGAAGCATGATTAGAGAAAACTTGCAAGCCCATCTTCAGCCTATAACTGATTGGAATACCTAAAAGGGGTTCTAGAACTTGCCCAGTGAAATTGGCCTTGTGCAAACCTTTGCAGAGTATAGGACCTTAGGTGGAATCCTGAGTCCCATCCAGAACCTTCCTAGGTGGGACATTCCCACTAACAAGGACAAGCAGACCAGCCTGGAACAGCTAGAGCAACAGACGATACCTCTTCAAAGAAAGATCATCAGGAAAAAAAACAAAACAAAAATGTCAGCATGACTGGCTACTACAGGAATAGAAAGCTGTTCGCCAGGAAGACATCAAGGCTAGCAATCAAGTGCCTTCAGGACAAACTCCCCTCTAAGACTGAAACTCAAAGGGAACACACAAACAAGCATGTAAGCTTCCTGGTGACCACAGTGGTTGGCTGGTGAGTAGAAGAGGGGGAAAGGCAGCAATGAAGAAATGGGCTGAGTTCAACCCCAGTCCATTGACTCCCATTGACCTGAAGATGAGAGAGAGAAGAGGAAAGGCTGGTTGGTCCAAAGTGTTGTGAGACCTGGGGACAATTGAGCCCATGGACAAGGACATAGCCACAGAGGGCTAGAGCTGAGAGTGAAGCATCCAGCTGATATGAAGTGAGGGGAGACGCACAAGAACACCCAAACTTGCGGAGAGTGCTCATTTGACCTAGCCTCAATGGCTTGATAATCAGAAATTGATTAGAGGAAGATTACAAAAACAAAACAAAAAATTTTTTTTTAATTTTTTTTGGATAAAGGAAACAAGGATAAATTGCTACAATTTGATGAACCTGACTTATACTCTTGGAGATGGTAGCTCTAAATACCAACAGAGGGAAGGAGTCTTCACATCAAGTATCAATGCTATCCGCTCTGTACACACGGTAGATAGGGACGGGCAACTTAGACTTTGGCTACCTAAAATGAGGGGGCAATAAAGGCATGAAGTGACAGGCTTACAAAGTTTCAAAAGGGAGTTTAGTTTAAGAGTATGGGGGGGAAAGAAAGAGTCCCCACTGAATAGCTGTCACCTTGTCTAGATGGGTCTGGTGAAAAGGTGATAAGATTCGTATGATTCAATAGTGAATAATTGTTATCATGACTGATTGCGACTGTCACAATTGTAAAGGTAGAAGATTTGTAACAAAAACAGGGGAGTGGTTAATCTTATAGTCCAGAAACAGAGGCCCATAGGACCATCAAGGGAGAAGCGCACAAGCAGAATGCGGGACCTTATCTAGAAAAGCAGTGATGCCAGAAACAGATGCAGAGATGGGGACATGGAGAAGAGGGGCAGCTGAGGACTCTAGATTCTTGGGAAGAGAGGGACTAAGAGCTGGCGGCCAGGAGCCAGACTTGCAGAATGTGCCCTTTGGAGGTGTAAATTATTATATATATGCAGAGTGTTTTGGTTGTTTTTTTTTTTTTTTTAATAAAAAAGCTAAAGTGAATAGTGAATAGAGAGAAATATTGTTAATTGATGGTACATGGAAGGGATTACAAGCATTGCAATGAAACAAGGTATATGACTTGTTGAATGTAAAACTGATATCTGCCCTGTAAACTTTCACTCAATCCACAATAAAAATCTTAAAGGAAAAATAAAAAGATGGAGACAGCCTAAATGCCTATCAACAGAAGAATGGTTAAACAAACTTTGGTACATACCCACAATGGAATACTACAAAATGTTGAAGAATAATGACAAATCTGTGAAACACCTCACAACGTGGTTGAAGCTGGAGGACATTATGATGAGTAAAATTATTCAATCACAAAAGTACAAACATTGCATAAGACAGATGTTATAAAAATTGGAAATAAAGAAAAAAATAAATAATTGATTCTTTTTGATAAAAGAAAATTGTTTCTTGGTTAAAGAAACAACCAATTATGGTTAGGGGGAAGAGGGAAAGGGAAAATTATTCATGTGCTAGAGGGTAGACATATGTTAACATGTGTGACAAAGCAGGCAAAATACAAGAGGGAGGTTAGCAGAAGAAAGATGAAGTTGGCCGAGACACAGGGAGGAATGCAATAGCTAAAGTGAATGGTAAATGCTGCTAACTGTTGGTACATGAGGGGATTGTAACCATGTAATGAAGCAAAGGAGTCCTGGTGTGGCGCTGTGGGTTAATGCGTCAGACTGCCAAGCCGTTTGAACTGCAAGGTCAGCGGTTCAAGCTCACCAGTGGCTCCTTGGAAACCCCATACAGGGTTGCTATGGGTCGGAACTGACTCAATGGCACTTAACAACAACAACAATGAAGCAAAGTATATGATTTGCTGATTGTAAAACTGATGGAAAACCTTCACTCAATTCACAATGAAAAGTTTTAAGAAGAAACAAACAAACAAACAAAAAGATGAAAGAGACAGGAAGAGAAAGACAGCATAATTGTAAGTCAGGGCTGTTAGTTGTAATTTTTTTCTGTTCCTGTTGTTCTGGTTCACCAAAATTGTAAAAATTTAGTTCTAGTCCAGTTTCTCTTCATTGACTAAATTGAGCCAGTTCGAAATAGTTCAACCCTGTTTCTTCTTCTCTAATCTCCAATTTATATTTTGCAAATGGATAACCTGGAACAATTTCATCTGAAGAAATATGGCCACCAAATTCACCTCTTATATTGCAAATAATATTTTTTTTTGTATTCAGTCAAATTTTGTTCATCCCAATTTTTTATAGTCTTGAAAGAAGAAATACTCAACAAGTTCTACATATTCATTAATAATCAAATGCAAATGATGATTCAATTTCAATCACTGTCTCCAAACATTTAAAAACAAATAAAAATATGATATAAAATAATTTTATTCTATTTTTTAAAGTAAGCTAGAATTCACTACAAGACGGATTCGCTTTAACCCACAGTGCTATGCCAGGACCCCTATGACTGATTCACCTTAAAAGCAACATTGTGACAAAAAAAAAAAAAAACACTCTTAACATACTGTATCAATATTAAATTGAAGATTCAAAATACTGTTTTAGTAGGAAATGCTCAATTAAATACTATAAAATACACTTAAAACAAGCTTAATTTTACTGTAGGTGGCATTTTACTATTAACACTTTATGAAAAAACAAGCCAAACTCACTGCCATGAAGTCAATTCCTACTCATAGTAACCCGATAAGACAGAGTAGAATTGCTCACAGGGTTTCAGAGGCTGTAAATCTTTACACAAACAGACTGTCTCATCTTTCAGCCATGAAGTGACTGGTGGGTTCAAACTGTCACCCTTCCAGTTAGCAGCCCAATACTTAGAATTTGATAACTAAATACTAGAAATACAAAGTATGCTTTAATAGCTAATACAGCAATAGTCACCCCAGTTCTAAGCTGAAGAATTGCCATAACATTACATAAAATAAACAGTTTATTACAAATATAGATTTAATGCATATACAATTATTTAGTTCATTAAGGAAACATCATTGCAGTAAATCATAAATGACCCTTCATTAAAAGAATGTCCTCTAATATTTTTTCATTTAAGCTATCCCTGCTATCTCACAAGATAAATTTCAAACTTGAGAAAACGCTCTCAACATCCACCTGAGAAATGCAATAGTGATTTTATATAACTGGGGATATTGTGAACAGTTTTCTTCCCAAAATTCAAGACTACTTTTTTCCTTTTAACTCTCTGTACACCATCCAAACTTGTTAACACAGAATCAATATTAACAGTATAGATGTTTGGTATCAACTTAACTTTTCTTGCTTTCATTTGGAAAATAATTTCAACTCAACACTATCATTTGAAACAAGAGTATTTCCTCAAATCCTTTCCTTTGTTAAACTTTCAATATTGTTCCTTTTCAAATTTTCTGCCATTTCCCAAGTGGCTTTTAAATGTAATTTGACCTTTATCTTTAGTTCAGAACTAATTAGAATTTGATCATGATAATCTAGATAAACTGCTCCTAATACATTATCATTTTCAAGGATAACTTTTTCCCTGACATCAAAGTTTTCCATTGATGTATTTCCAAATGTTTTATTGTTGTTGTTGTTAAGTGCTGTTGAGTTGGTTTCAACTCATAGTTGAAACCCTATATTGAATTTCCAAAGTGGCTGGTAGGTTTGAACCACTGATCTTGCAGTTAGCAATCCAGTGCTTATTCAACAGCATCACACCAGAACTCCAGTAAGACACTGATGATGGTGGTTGTGCACCACCAAGTCGATTCCAACCCACAGTGACTCTGTATAGGGTTTCCAAGGCTGTGAATCTTTACAGGAGCAGACAGCCTCATCTTTCTCCCATGGGCAACTGGTAGATTCGAACTGCTGACCTTACAGTTAACAGCCCAGTTTGTAATCCACTAAGCTACCAGGGCTCCTTAAATTATGTTGTTAAGAGTTCCTAATTTTAGACTTACACTAAATGATTTATGGGTCACTATGGGTCAGGATCTACTCAACGGCACTTAACAACAACAAAGCTGAATAGCCTCAGAAATCCTATTCAGGATCACTATGAGTCAGAACCAACTCCATGGCACATAACCACCTACCAACCAAGGATCAATAGGAACTATGATTGGTGCTGTAAGATCATCAGTGGACTGCAACCCACCAGGTCAGAAGTTCAAATCTACCAGCTGCTCCTCAGAAATCCTTTACAGGGTCACTATGAGTCAGAACCAACTTAATGGCATTTAACAACAACAAGGATCACTGGAACTGAATAGAATATAGACCAAATTATATGATCAAATAATTTTTAACAAGGGTGCGAAGGTAATTCAGTGAGGGAAAGCATATTCTTCTTAATAAATGGTGTTAGTACACCTGGCTGTCCATTAGGAAGAAAAAATATAGAGAAGAAAGAGTTCCTAATTTTAGCTTAGAGTCCTGGTGTGATACTGTAGGATAAGCACCAGACTGCTAACCGCAAGGTCAGCAGTTCAAACTCACCAGTCACTCCTTGGGAACCCTATGCATGGTCACTATGAGTTGGAAGACACTGGATAGCACTTCACAACAGCAACAATTTTATATTAGTTTCCCCATATACCAAAAACCTAATTCATGGTTAATTGTTCACATTGCAATTGTAACATTAACTTCCTTTAAAGATTCTAGGTTTTCTAAAACTAATTTGGCATAATACCCATTTGTCATTAGAAAAATAGCATTTCATATTATTTTCAGCTAATATTGGGTCACTATGAGTCAAAGTCAACTCAATGGCCCTTAACAGCAACAATACATCACAGATTTTTGAATCCTCATAAATTTTCTAACATGGTATGCAAACCATGCCGTCTTGCTGGGCAAAACAGGTTTCCTTACATTATTTTCCTAAAATTTTCTAGACAGTATCAGAATACAAAGTATTCGAATGAATTCATGACACTCTCCTAAAAATTCTTCCAGTTTGCCATTCTTTATTACATACTTAATAGCTAAATGAAGCATATGTGCTGCCTGTTTTATACCAGCCAATCTTTCCTTATAAGCCTTGTTGTTTTCACTACAGCCTGCACTGGTTAATGTCTGCAAGTCAGAGGGCACTAAGTCAGAGTCTTCAAAACTATCAGTTTGCCCTAACATTTGCCATTCAATTTCACTATCATTTCTGATCAAACAAACAAATTGAATCATGTTAGAGCCATAATCTTTGGTTACAGAATAAATCTGTTATAAATCAATGTTATACTTCTGTAAAATTTGATACACAGTGCTTTTTAAGTACAGACCTGTGCATCTTTCTTGTAATTCTTTCATTCCCAGAGTCAACAGATGTATTTTGCCAGCACAGGGGTGGCTCCATACAATAAATCCTGGACTTTGAATACACAAAGTCCTCAGTTGAAGCCCACGAGATGTTCCACAGGAGAAAGATGAGACTTTCTGCTCCTGAGAAGACTTAAAGCCTCGGAAATCCTATACAGGATCACTGTGAGTCAGAACCAAAGTAATCCAAGAAGCTAGACTATATGAAAATGAATGTGGCATCAAAATTGTTATTGTTGTTGTCAGGTGCCATCGAGTTGGTACCAACCCATAGCAACCTTATGCACAGCAGAATGAAACACTGCCCAATCCTGGGCCAACCTCACTACTGTTACCATGCTTGAGTCCATTGATGTTGTCACTTGGCCAATCCATCTCATTGGGGGTCTTTGTCTTTTTCTTTGACCCTCCACCTTACCAATCATGATATCTTTCTCCAGCGACTGGTCCCTCCTGACAATATGTCTGAAATATGAGAGACGAAGTTTGGCCATGTTGGCCTCCAAGGAGCACTCTGGCTGCGCTTCCTCCAAAATGGATCTATTGGTTCCTTTGGCAGCCCATGGCACTTTCAATATTCTCCTACAACACCATAACTCAAATGCATCAATTCTTCTACAGTCTTCCTTATTCACTGTCCAGCTTTCGCATGCATATGAGGTTATTGACAATACCATGGCTTGGGTAAGGCACACCTTAGCCAAGATTAAAAGAAGATTTATTAACAGCCTATGATATGCAGATGATACCACCTTGCTTGCTGAAAGTGAAGAGGCCTTGAAACACTTGCTGAGGAAGATCAAAAATCTTCAGTGTGGATCAACATAAAGAAAAGATTAAGTAACATCATGATAAACTGAGAACAGATTGAAGTTGTCAAGGATTTTATTTTATTTGGATCTATAATCAATGCCCATGGAGTCAGTAATGAAGAAATCAAATGATGTCCTGTGTCAGGCAAATCTAAAGCCAGAGATGACGAAATTGAAGAATTCTACCAACTTCTTCAGTCTGAAATTGATGAAACATGCAATCAAGATGTATTGATCATTACTGGTGATTGGAATGCAAAGGTTGGAAACAAAGAGGAAGGATCCGTAGTTGGAAAATATGTCTTTGGTGATAGAAATTATGCCAGAGATCACATGATAGAATTTTGTAAGACCAGTGACTTCTTCATAGCAAATACCTTTCTTAAACAACATAAAAGATGACAATACACATGGACTTCCCTAGATGGAGTACACAGAAATCATATTGACTACATCTGTGCAAAGAGATTGTGGAAAACCTTATATCATCAGCCAAAACAAAGCCGGGACAGAGTATATAACAGACTATCAATTGCTCATATGCAAGTTCAGGCTGAAGCTGAAGAAAATTAAAACAAGTCCAAGAAAACCAAAATATGACCTTGAATATATCCCACCTGAATTTAGAGAACATATCAAGAACAGATTTGATGCATTAGACACTAAACACCAAAGACCAGAAGAGTTGTGGAATGACATCAAGAATATCATAGAAAAAGAAAGCAAAAAGTCATTAAGAAGACAAGAGAGAAGGAAAAGATCAAAATGGGTGTCAGACGAGACTCTGAAACTTGCTCTCATGCTTATAGATGCTAAAGCAAATGGGGTAAAAATGAGGAGGTTAAAGAGCTAAATAGAAAACTTCAAAGAGCAGCTCAAGAATACAAAGTCAAATATTGTAATAAAATGGGCAAAGACCTGTAGTTAGAAAACCAAAAGGGAAAAACACGCTCAGCATTTCTCAAGCTGAGGGAATTGAAGAAAAAATTCAAGCCTCAACTTGAAATACTGAAGGATTCTATGAGCAAAATAATGAATGATGCGGAAAGCATCAAAAAAATGGAAGGAATACACAGAGTTACTTTATCAAAAAGAAATGGTTGATGTTCAACTATTTCAAGAGGGAGCACATGATCAAGAACCAAATGCTACTAAAGGAAGCAGTCCAAACTGGCGAAGCACTGGAGGCATTCACTCATCTATGCCAAGAAATGTGGAAGACAACTACCTGGCCAACTGACTGGAAGAGAGCCATATTTATGCCCATTCCAAAGAGAGGTGACCTAACAGGATGTTGAAGTCATCGAACATTTCATTAATATCTCATACTAGTAAAATTTTGTTAAAGATAATTTAAAAAATGGCTGCAAATATACATTGACAGAGAAATGCCAGAGGTTCAAGCTGGATTCAGACAAGAACGTGGAACAAGGGATATCATTGCTAATGTCAGATGAATCTTGGCTGAAAGCAGAGAATATCAGAAAGATGTTTACCTGTGCTTTATTGACTATGCAAAGGCTTTTGATTGTGTGGATCATGACACACTATGGACAACACTACAAAGAATGAATATCCTGCAACACTTAATTTTGCTCATGATGAAGCTGTACATAGACCAAGAGACAGTTGTTCAAATAGAACAAAGGAACACTAACAAAGGCTTTTGATTGTGTGGATCATGACACACTATGGACAACACTACAAAGAATGAATATCCTGCAACACTTAATTTTGCTCATGATGAAGCTGTACATAGACCAAGAGACAGTTGTTCAAATAGAACAAAGGAACACTAACTGGTTTTAAATTAGGAAAGGTGTGCACCAGGGTTGTATTCTTTCATCATATTTACTCAATGTTTATGCTGAGCACATAATCCTAGAAGCTGGATTATATGAAGAAAAACATGGCATCAAGATTGGAGGAAGACTCATTAACAACCTGCGATATGCAGATGATACAACCTTGCTTGATGGAAGTGAAGAGGACTTAAAATACTTACTGATAAAGATCAAAGACCATAGTCTTCAGTATGGGTTGCATCTCAATATAAAGATGACAAAAATCCTCACCACTGGACCAATAAACAACCATATCAATGGAGAAAAGATTGACGTTGTCAAAGACTTCATTTTGCTTGGGTCAACCATCAACACTCATGGAAGCAGCAGTCAAGAAATTAAACATCATATTGCATTTGGCAAATCTGATGCACAAGACCTTTTTAAAGTATTGAAGAGCAAAGATGTCAGTTTGAGGACTAAGGTGCGCCTGACCCAAACCATGGTATTTTCAATTACTTCATATTCATGTGAAAGTTGGACAATGAATAAGAAAGACCACAGAAGAATTGATGCATTTGAGTTATGGTGTTGAAGGAGAATATTAAAAGTACCATGGATTCTCAAAAGAATAAACCAATCTGTATTTAAAGTACAGCCAGAATGCTTCTTGGAAGCTAGGATGGCCAGACTTCATCTCTCATACTTTGGACATATTGTCAAGAGGGAGCAGTCTCTGGAGAAGGATATCATGTTTGGTAAAGTGGAAGGTCAGAGAAAAAGAGGAAGACCCCCAATGAAATGGATTAGCACAGTGGTGGCAGAAATGGGCTCAGGCTCAGCAATGATTGTGAGGTTGGCGAGGGACCACGCAGTGTTTCATTCTGTTGTGCATAGAGTCGCTATGAGTCGACTCAATGGCACCTAACAACAACACACGGTCTCCAACCATATCTGTTTTACAAATTTTACATGTGCTTTTATTTTCAATATTTTCTTACTTGAAAAGTTCTGGACATGCATTTTCTCTGGTTCATCCCATTTCAGAATTCAAGGGTTATGAAGCAATATTTACATTAGGGCATCTGTTGTACATAGGGTCACTATGAGTCGGTACTGACTCAATGGCACCCAACAGCAACATATTGCATTATGGACTCCTGGTGTGGCACTGTAGGATCAATACTGGACTGTGATCCACAAGGTCAGCAGTTCAAACACATCAGCTGCTCCTCAGAAACCTTATACAGGGTCAATATGAATCAGAATCAACTTAATAACACTTAACAACAACATATTACATTACAGTAAAAACAAGTTTTAAACTTTGATAACATAAAAAACTAGAATGCATAACTACATTTGTAAAAATTAAATCAAGCCAGCACATATTAAAATGCTTCTAGCCATGTCTTGTTTTTGTTTTTGTTGTTGTTGTTGTGTGCCATGGAGTCAGTTCCGACCCATAGTGACCCTGTACAGGGTTTCTGAGGCTGTAAATCTTTACCAGAGCAGAAAGCCACATTTTTCTCCCGTGGAACAGCTGGTAGTTTCAAACTGCTGACCTTGCGGTTAGCAGCCCGATTCATAACCACTGCGCTACCAGAGCCACGTCTTATAGGTAAGGCCAATTTCTTCCATTCAAAGTTCCACTTTGCAACATTCTCATATGTTTTCTCAGCACCTTTTGAAAAACAATCTCACTTCATAGTGATACCATCAAGTTGTTTTCAGTGAAATAATGATATATCACAATTAAAACATTAGTTTTCTTCCTGCTAGTTGCTGATGCTTATTAACATTTCAATTTGTGAGATAAATATACAGTATAAACATATAAATACAAACCACGTATACATAGTACATTTGAATTGAGATTGACTACAAGAATTCTATGCTATTTTCTATCTCCTGAATTTAACTATCATACTTACAATATGTGAATGTGCATTTAAATGTTTACACTCACCTGATAAATTTGTGTTCACCTGAAATCGTTCAGAACTTGATGCAGTTTAGCCTGTTCTCTCAGATTTCTTACTAGGAGTGTTCTAAGTCGTTGGTCATTTCTTTCACAACTGAGAGAGGACAAGCAGGGAACAGAAACAGTGGACTGGCCTGTGAATCATCTCACATAACAGCAGTCATTACCTATAGCTGTGGATGCGCAGCATTGCTTGAGCAATGAACTGTATCCTTACCAGCCATGTGTCAGAGAAGCATTCAGCTCTATGGGTGCTAGAAGCAAATCAGACATAAATGGTCCAATGGTCTTGCTTACAACTTAAAAAATTATCATTGAACTGAAACTGATGGAGAAAAAGAATAGCTTTCAATTTCAGTTCAGGTTCAGAAAACTTTTTTTTTTTTTTATCTATTAGAGTTTCAGTTTCACTCTAGTGAAAATTTGGGAGATTTTCTGTTTCCATTTTCAGTTCCATTCCAGTTTGAAACCCTGATTTAAACAGAAGGTTAAGGAACAAGAGGAGAGGTCACATGTCTAATTCTTAATAGTTAGGAATCTGAAGACCCGTAAGTGTATTCATTCATCGGCTCAACAAACATTTATTGAGCACCTACTATGTGCCAAAGGAATGTGGTGCCTCTGTAGGGTAAGCACTGGTTACACTACAACAACAACATAATGTCTGTGGTTATAATCCCATTTGGGAATGAGCAGTCTTTGTTATGTTAATGAGATGAGATTAGTGTAGAGTGTGTGTTAAATCAATGTCTATGAGATATTAAAGAGACTAAACAATCTAGAGAAGCACAGATGAGGTAAAATAGATACCAAGGCACATGGAGATCTCTAAGAAACCAGGAAGCAGAAAGCTGACAAGGACCTTCTTCCAGAGCTGACAGGGAAAGAAAACCTTCCCCAAGAGCTGTTGCCCTGAGTTTGGACTTCAAGTCTTCTAAATCAATTTCTGTTTGTTAAAGCCATCCACTTGTGGTATTTCTGTTATAGCAGCACAAGATAATCAGGACAGAATTTGGTACTGGGAAGTGGAGGTACTCTATTAAGAACCAATAGTGTGGAAGTATTTTTGGAATCTGGTAATGGGTGAAGGCTGGAAGAATTTTAAGGTGCCTAATTATAAAAGCCTGGAGTCCTAGTGTGGCACTGTGGGTTAATGCGCCAGGCTGCAAAGCCGTTTGAACTGCAAGGTCAGCAGTTCAAGCTCACCAGCTACTCCTTGGAAACCCTATACAGTGTCGCCATGGGTCAGAATCAACTCGACGGCACTTAACAACAACAACAATTGTAAAAGCCTAGGTTGCCTTGAAGGACTGTTGGTAGAATTATGGATGTCAAAGGCAGTTCTGGTGAGGGTTCAGGAGAAAGTGAGGAAAGCTCTAGAGTCTCTGTTGTCTTACAGAATACATAATGGCATCAGCAACAGAATGTTGCTAGAAATATGGACATTAAATGTGCCTCTAATGAGGCTTTAAAAAGAAATGATGAACATGCAATTGGACTGTGGAGAAAGGGTGATGCTTTTTATGCAGTGGCAAAAAACTTGTCTGAATTATATTCAAATGTTTGATGGAAAGTAGAAATTGTAAGTGATTAACTTGAACATCTGGCTAAGGAGATTTTTTAGCAAGAACTTTAAGGGATCATGTGGTTTCTTCTTGCTGCTTATAGTAAAATGTAAAAAAAAAAAAAAAGATGGACTTTAAAATGAAGACAAAGCTTCAATATCTGGAAAATTCTGTTGTACAAACTAATGACACATGTCCTAGATGTTCACCAAGGATGTGGCTACTCATCTTTTGTTAAAGAGATTAAGCCTGTGACTGATGGATCTAACGAACTACCACAGCAGAAAACCCATCAGCTTAGACTAAAGGGAACAGATAAAGGAAGAAAGGAAGGAACTTAATCTGCCTCTTAGAATTCTGCAGACAGGAAATCAGCCAAAGGAGCTACATCTGTTATCCTCCCAGAACTGAAAAGGACCATTCCTGGAGCAGCTAGAAGTTCAGCAGAACTGCTGGCAGAAGCATGGGAAGCAGGACCTTCTAGGTTTCAAAGGGTAGGGGCACACTTTGCTAGATTTCAAAGAATCTGATCTTTGCCAACCTAGCTATAGAGTGCGGGCTGCCATTAGGTGCACCAGAGGGATGGAACCAACACTCAAAGCTGAGGGAGTAGGACCGCCATGCCGAAGGAGCAGAAGAATGGGGCCTAGGAGATATGGTCACCACTCAGATGAACTAGGAAAATGGGGCTGTCCAAAAACAACAGAGCAGAGTTGCCATCCCAGTGGGTCTACAAGGGAGAGCTGGAGCCCAGGGCCAACAGCCTCCACCCAGAGCCCAGAGTCTGGAGGGCAAACTCATTGCCCAAATGGTCTCAAAAAGCAAGCCTTGAAAGCTATTGTTCTGCTGGGTCTCTTGTTTGCTTGGTGCCCTCCAATTTCTCCCATTTGTAAGGCAAATGCCTACCTTGTATCTGTTCCATCAATGTATTTTGGAGACATACAACTTGTAGTCTAGATTCCATAGGTTTATGGATTAAGAGGAATTTTTTTCCAGGATGGAATCTGCCTAAAGTTTCACCTATATTTGATTTAGATGATTCAGAAGATGAGATTTTTTTGAACTTGAAATTGATATAAGACTTTGGGGATGATATGATGGAGCTCTGGTAGCATAGTGGTTACGAATTGGGCTGTGAACCACAAGGTCAGCAGTTCGAACTACCAGCTGTTCCACAGGAGAAAGATGAGGCTTTCTGCTCCCGTGAAGATTTACAGCCTTGGAAACCCTGTACAGGGTCGCTATGGGTCGGAACCGACTCCAAGGCACATAACCACCACCACCATGATGAGGCAAATGTGTTTTGTGTGTAGCAAGAACATGAATTTGGGGAACCCAGCCCATATTATGGAGTCCTGGTGTGGCACTGTGGGTTAATGCGCGAGACTGCAAAGCTGTTTGAACCACAAGATCGGCGGTTCAAGCTCACAAGCTGCTCCTCGGAAACCCTATACAGGGTCGCTATGGATCAGAATTGACTCAACTGCACTTAACAACAACAACAACCCATATTATAGGTTGAACTGTGTCTCCCCAAAATGTATCTTGTCAATGCTAACTTCTAAGCCTGTGGCTGGAGTCCTCGTGTGACACCATAGGATAAACACTGGACTGCTAACCATAGGGTCACTGGTTCAAACCCACCAGGCACTCCTTGGAAATCCTATAAAGGCTCACCCTGAGTCGGAACTGAACAACAGCAAGCCTGTAATAATAATGCCATTTGGAAATGGGTTGTTTTGTTATGTTAATGAGCAGGTTAATGCGCTGGACTGCAAAATCGGTTTTGAACCAAAAGAGGGCGGGAGGTTCAAGCTCACCAGCCACTCCTAGGAAATCCTGTACAGGGTCACTATGGGTCAGAACTGACTCTACAATACACACACACATCTTAAATCAATTCTTTTGCGCTATAAAAGAAATTAAACAAGCAAGCAAGGGAAGCAGAAACGGGATAAGACAGATGCCAAGACACTAAGATAGATGCCAAGACACATGGAGATCTCCAAGAAATGAGGAAGCAGACGGTGAGAGAGACAAGGACCTCTGTCCAGAACCCACAGAAGAGAGCCTTCCCCTGGTGCCGGGCTCTGAATGTAGACTTCTAGCCTCCTCAACTGTAAGAAGATAAATTTGGTTAAGTCATCCATTCGTGGTATTTCCGTTATAGGCTCCAGTGCACAAGTCCCAGGACTGAAAAGTGGGACCAGTGTTTGTTCGGGTCATATCAGGGTCAAGGAAGGGCTTTTCCTTGACCAGAAGAAGTCAGGAGGTTAAGGTGGCTGCGGTGTGCCTGAAATGGACTAATTCCTTCTTGGCTTCTGACGAGTCCTGGAACTCTTGTGTGCCTGGGTTTTCTGTTTGTAAAATGAGCAGAGTATTAAGAAATCATCTTTCCCCCAGTGAGATGCTGAAACTCAGTAGGCATGAGTGTCTAAGGATAAAAGTGCTTGTATTAATATGATTGTTGTAAATATTTAGATTCAGACTATGAACTTGGTTAAATCCCCTTTATCTAGAGTTATTAAAACTTTCCGCTTTTCTTTGTCAAAGAATCTCCACGACTTGAGTAAAAAAATCAAAGTAAACATTGCGCGCTCATCCTGTGGTGAGCGCTGGCCTTTAGACTGGGAGGTCGACCTGCCAGTTAATGATCAAGGCCAGGATCGGGTCCACGCACCCACTTTGCACTTATGCAAGAAGCGCCTGATTGTACCCCTTCTCGGCTCCAGCCTCGGCTTCCGGGGAAGACACAGGCGCCAACGCTCAGACCCTGACCGGGGCCTCGGGTGCGCTAGTGACACTGGAAACCGGACCGCGCCCCTTCTCCCTGGGGCCCGAGCACAAGCGGCCCCGCCTGGCCTCAGCCCAGCCGCCTTCAGAGGGAAAGTTATTGCTCAACCCTGAGGAATGCGACGGCGGGAGGAAGCGGCGGGAGATTACAGCGGCCGGCCCGGACCACGCTGGGGTGGGCGCGGCAAATTTCACCCTAATGTAAACAGCAGCTCCAGGACTGGGAAGGAGGCCGCCGCCGAAGGCACAGCCTGGTGGAGTCACCTGCGTGGCCCGGTGGTGCAGCGTGAAGTTAGGATGGCCTAGCCACGGCTAGGCAGGTTTGGGAAAGATGCGCGAACCTCCCAGTGAAAACGCCAAGAGGGCACGGATTTTGTCTGTTTTGTTCATTATTGATACTCCCGTTCTAGTACACTGAGTGGAACATAGTAAAAACCAAAACACAAAAGTTTTTGTTGCAGTGGAGTGGTATCCAACTCATAGAGACCCTGTGTGTGGCAGGCTAAAAGTAAAAATAAGAGACATTTTTCAGTGGAGTTGATTCCAATTCCGGGTGATTCCCATGTGTGTCAGAGTAGAACTGTGCTCCAGGGTTTTCAAAGCGTGGCCTTGCAGCAGTGGATCACCAGGCCTTTAGTCCCAGGTGCTTCTGGGTGCATTCAAACCTCCAAGCTTGGGTTTCCTAGTCGAGCTGATTAACAGTTTGCACCACTGTATAGAATGGGTGTTTCCCACTCAAAGTGACCTCATGTGACAAAGAAGAGCTATTTCCATACTGTTTTTCTAAGCTGGAATCTTTATGGGAGCAGATCACTAGGTCTTTTCTAGGGTGCAATTTTGAAAGAAGGATCTAATGCCTTCGAACCTCCTTTCCTCTTATGTACAATGAAGAGTTTGATCTTTGAGGCCCTTACCAACTCTGCAATTCTGAAATTCGGAGATTAAATCCTAAGTGTACTGCTGTGGTTTTGCTTTTAGGTTTTCAGGGACATTTTTAGTGCTACCCTTTATGATGTGCCAGGAGTGAATTTGACACCAGATGGCTTTTTTTTTTTTTTTTTTTTAATAAGAAAGAAGACAAAGGGAGGGAGAAAAATATTTTCCAACTGTCAGTGCTGACAGCATTTTGGAAGAGAATCCGGAGAGGCAAAGAGCTGTTTCAGCCTGATTCTTTCTCCTCCCGCACATTCTGCCACCCGGGCCTCCACCATAAATGGATTAGATCATACTGGAGCTTTTTATAGATGAGGCGAATGGAGCATCATCACAGGAAACTCCACCCCAAGTTCATACTAACTCTATCCTCTCTGGTTTTCACAAAGGACTGGCCCCCTGAGCCACAGGGTTATGGATTCCATAACCTATAGGCTGGGTTCTGGCTAAAGGCTGACTCTACTGTTTATTAGAAAAACAGAGAAGATACCTGGCAAATCAAAAGCTAGAACTCCCTGCCTGGGGAACACTAAGGAAAACAAAGTGACAGTGTCTCCTCTGGAATTCCTTTCCTTTCCAGAGATCTCTCCTCTTCTCACACTTGTCCTTGTTCAAGATAGCCTCTAGCTCAGCTCTTAATCTATTGTAGCACAGAGAAGAGAAATTCCTAGAATTTCGGGATGGCTGCCCATGCCAATTTGGCATCGTGCACAGTAATTTCAACCAGCGATGCTGCAGACAGACTACTTGGGTTCAAACCTTGGCTCCACCTCCTACTAGCTGTTTGGTTAAGACAAATGACGTAACCTTTCCTCAACTGTAACACAGAATGATAAAAGAGGAATTTTGCACAGTTCAATCTCTTTTTATTTTTGCTCACAGTTCCCACCTTATACAATTTTTGTATGGGTTTAATGACATAATACAAGAAACAGATTGATGGCCTGCCTCTTCAACAGACCCTGTCACAAAGTAAGCACTCAATATTTTATTTTTTCCACTATAGGACTCCCAAAACTAGGACATGCTGATGGGCAGATCCTCAGACTGTCTGCCTTTGAAGAGTCCACTGTTGCACTTCATCTCTGGGCAAAGAAGTCTTAGCCTAATTGACTGCTCCCTTGCTCCTCCTGCTACCCATCCCAAGAGACTGGAGGAAGGCAGCATCATCAGATGGGCAGAAATCATGCATCAGGCTCCAGCTGATGAATCACCCCCAGAGGGATCTGATGGGCTCAGTTAGAGACAGGTCACCAGTAACCACAGGAGAAGGAAGGAGCAGTGGGGAAGGAGAGATGATGTGGACTGTTAGGGCCAGGTTGTGAGGTTTAAACCAATGCAGTAGGTGGAGAAGGGCTCAGGATGGCTTTGTAGTATGCAATCCTATTTGGTGTCCTTGAGTTTCTGTTGAAAAAATGTTTTCTAATTGTTTCAAGTGCGTGGTCGTCAAGTGCCATAGAGTCGGTTTGGACTCATCACAACTCTGTTTAGGGTTTCCGAGGAGCGGCTGGTGGGTTTGAACCATCAATCTTCTGGCTAGTAGTCCTGTGCTTATCCTACAGCACCACATCACGAATCCACTATTGTGGTATCTACCCCAGGTGAACAGACCTAGCAGAAGTTACACACAGAGTGGATACTTCCAAAATGCTTATTGACTAATTGAGCTTGTTACCAACCCAGGTCTTGATCAGTGTGGTGGAAGAATAAAGAACAAGGAATAGCTAAAGGTGAAAGAGGAAAGCTTTACAATGGTTGCTTAAGTAAGAAGCAAGCCAGGACCAGAGTCACCAAGACAAATTCCTGAACAAAGGGGATTTGACGTTTTATACATATACCCAGGCAGTAAATTGGGAACAGTTATGAATATGTATTGGGGTAGAGTTACGATTCTTGGCCAGGCACTGGATTGTTGGACTTCTGATTCTAAATGTTGTCCAAGTTGGTCTGGTGATGTCTTTCCGGTAACTTTTTGTCCCTTGACCAAAGTTCTTTTGTTCCGATGTCAATTGTAGGTTACAACTGCCCTTTCTGAACATGCTCCGCAGGCCAGATCTGGTTATGCGGATACTCGCTTGCTGTGGTGGGATACTTTCCTGGGAGGTATTTCCTCTTTGGAGCTCAAAAGTTATCAGGAGGGAAAGAATGGGAAAACAGGTTAATTATAGACCATACATGAGGTTTATGTTTCAACATCCTGTGAGAGTATCTCTTATACCTTAAGGGTAGATTCATTGAGCAAGCTGCAGAATGTACAAGGCTACACAGGGCTTGGTGAGTTAGGGAGGGGGGTCTCAAGCTCTTCAAACAGCAGTGCATGTTAGAGCTCCAGACTAGCTGGATGCAGGGACACTTAGGAGGTAGCTGGGGACACTTGGGTACCTGTGGTCTGAGTCATCTTCTGGCCCCAAGTGTCTTCCCATCAATTCATGGACTCTTCTTATAAATATGCCACTAAGCCTTGCCCAGATTTATGAGCTTCCATAACTATTGCCCTGAGACAATCTTTAAATCAGAGTTTCCCCTGAAGTCTTAAAACCAAACAATAGTTTAGCTTAACTAATAAAGAATGTGTGCCTTAAGCATTGTGCTCTTTTAAGAAATATCTGGGATCAAATTGACAACAGTACTTCCAAAGATTAGATAGGCCCCTGAGAAGGCAGTGAGCTTATGTTAATGCAGGAAGAACTCAAGAAAAAGAGGGTGAGGAAGGGCGGACAATTCAA
This sequence comes from Chrysochloris asiatica, assembly GCF_000296735.1. NCBI lineage: Eukaryota > Metazoa > Chordata > Mammalia > Afrosoricida > Chrysochloridae > Chrysochloris > Chrysochloris asiatica. The sequence goes on along the minus strand of NW_006408551.1, from coordinate 4,411,969 downwards.
AGAATGGAATCAATGTCACTGAATTGTACATATAGTAATTGTTGAATTGGTATATGTTTTGCTGTGTATATTCTCAACAACAACAAATTAAATTAAAAAAAAAAAAAAAAAGACTTTCTCAGTTTCCAGAAGCGCTCCTGGCCTTGCTTGCCACAGAAGGCGGTGATTTCCATGCCTAGCCTGGGGAAACACCTGTCTCCAGCTGCTCTGTCCAGCCTAACCTGTTAAATACTCTAAGGCACACTTTGCAGCCTCCTCTTTCTCTTCCCAGAATGGGAATTGGATTCCCACTGCTCTAGCCAAGACACAGCCAACTGCTGACCCGCAACACCTTCTGAATTCTTTACATGGTTTTTCATGGAACAATTCTCCTCTGTTAACACATGGGGTTGTGATCAGTCTGAATCAATTTGACGTCAATGGTTTGGTTTGGTGGTGGTGGTGTGGTTTTGGTTGGTCACCTTTTACCTTCTTCAAGGACATACTGTTTCATGGTTCTATACTTCAGCAGCTTTCCCACCTCAGGTTGGTGACTCCAATCTCACTCAGACCTACCCCACTCCCAAATCTGACCTTTTTTGGCTTCTACCTCCTTTCTTTCCTCTTCTCAGCTCGCCAATTGGCCTGCTCTAGTTCCTGGCACATAATCATGGCACCTATTCAATATCCATTGGTGTTAATATTGTCTTAGTTTCTTCTGCCTCATTACTGCCCTCCCTCTAGCTCTAGAGTGCCCTTCACCCTCTCACCCTTCCCTCCAAGTTGGTGTTTACTTTGTACTCACCACTGATTCTCACTTCAAATAGGCCTCACTGGGGCCCAATAATCCTTTTCATATTTGAGGGATCCCAATCAAGTTCCTCACAGCAGCCTTTTAAGGTCCTGGCCTTCCCCGCCCCCCTTTCTCCAGACAGGCAACCCACTTCCTATCACTTTGTCAGAAGGTACAAGAGTAGCCAAGACTCCCCTCAAGAAGACCTCTCTGACATCTTCCTAGCCCCTTTGTCTCTTGAAAATCACCTCCAAAACAAGGAGAGTAAGAAGTGTAAACCCAAACTTCCTCTTCAATTAACTAGAAGACATTTGGAACCCTGAACCACATTGTATGAAAACAAAATGGATTTGGGTGTGGCAGACAACCACATAGAACCCAAGAAAGGCAAACCAAAAACATCCAAGGGATATACTAACTAGAGGCAAGCTAATTCTTCCCTGAGAACCCCAGAAAAGCTCATGAATTGAAAGTGTCAAATAAATCAGAAGGCAGGAGTGAGGCACAATCTAAAATCCAGAGGGTTCTTTGAAGATCTGTCTAAAGAGCAATTATACCCTCCTGAAACTAGAACAATCAGGTAACTGCCCCTTCCCCACTTTCATTCAAGAGGATTTCGGCACTTGGAGATGGAGGTGTGGAGAAAAAAAAGAGTGGGATTAAAAATTGGGTGTAAATCAACCTTCTGAATTGCATCACTTAGCCCTACCCCTACCATTATTCACTGTTCCCCACTTCCCACATTTACTTTCTACTCCAGAACTCTAGACAGGTGGGCTTACAACCTTCAAGTGGAGACTACACTAAAGAATCCTCTTTTGGAAAGAAAAAATAAAACTATGGCAGAGGGACAAATCTATTGATACTGACAATTGGGATTCACCAGTGACAGACCAGCCACCAGATTACTCTGGCTTGAGCCCACATTGAGAACTTCCAGTAGGCTCTCTAGTGCGTCCCTCCCAAATAAGAATAGACAGACAAAGATCATCTGAGCAAAGTCTTCAACATGACACAAGCCAAAACGACAGAGCACATGAAATTAGAGGAAACAGACAATATCAGGATATGAACATTTCAAATTAATATCCTCAGAGAGATAAGATACCGCACTAAGAAACCAAGAATATGAACCTGTTAAAAATTAAAACAAAACAAAACAACACCAGGAAACATGATTACACTCTTGAAAATTAAAAGGGAGGAAAATAAAAACTAACAAAATGCTTAGTAAATGGTTTGGAAGATAACATAGAGGAAATCTCCCAGAAAAAAAATAGAACAAAGAGATGGTCAATAACAGAGAAATAATAAGAAAATGAGAGGAACAATCCAAGGGGTCTATTATCCAAATAATAGACGTTGCAGAAAGAATAAACAGAGAAAATGGTAGGGGAAGACATTTCAAGGAAATTCCCAAAACTAAAGGACAAAAATTGTTAGATCAAAGGTTCCTAAAACGTTTACATTTGTCAGAATCACATAAAAGGTTTGTTAAAACACAGATTACAGGGACCTATCACCAGAGTTTCTGATTCAATAGGTCTGGGCTGGATCCCCAAAATTTGCATTTTTAAAGTGTTTCCACAGGTGATGATGCTAAAGTTGCTGTTTCAGGGACTACACTTTGTAAACCACTGTATTAGACTGAAAGGACCCATCAAGTGCGTAAAAAATGCATGAAAAATGGCCTACACCAATGAATGGAATTAAAGAAAAAAATCCTAAATCGGGGGAAAAGGTGAATTTAAAGTCTCCTTTAAAGAATCAAAATAGCATGGAACTTCTCACCTGCAGAATTAGAAACTAAGACAAAGAATCAATGTCTTTAAAATTCTGAAGGAAAATTATTTTCAACCGGCCGAAACTATCAATGAAGTATAAGGATGGAACAAACCCATCTGAGTATGTAAACTACCACCCATTTGTCAGTTTATTGTACTGCAGTGGCTTCTGTGTTCCTATGATGTTGAATATTTCATCAAATTTATCAGGAGACAGGGTCACCCATAGTGGACAGTTTCAGCAGAACTTCCAGACTAAAACAGATCGGAAGAAATCCCTGGTGATCTGTTTCTGAAAATTAGTCAATGAAAATGCTACAGCTCACAATAGACTATTGTCCTATATAGTGCTAGAAGATGAGCTCCATAAGGTTGGATGGTATTTAAAATAATTGTGGTCACAACAATGGACTTGCCCGTATCAATTGTGGCTAATATAGCTAGCACAGGACCCAATAGCTAGCTCCTTCTAGTGAGCCAGTTCAACAGCAGCTAACAACAGCATGCATGCTAAGTCTCTAAAATGCTACCTCCCATACAACTAGGAAATCAAACAAGAAAGAGGAAGACACTGGGTACAAGAAAGGGAAAGGGAATTCTGGGTTACTGGCATTGGGAAGTCCAAGGATCAGAAGAGTCCTGGTGTGGCGCTGTGGGCTAATGCGTCAGACTGCAAAGTCATTTGAACTGCAAGGTTGGTAGTTCAAGCTCACCAGCTGCTCCTTGGAAACCCTATACAGGGTCGTTATGGGTCAGAATTGACTCGACGACCCAACAGCACTAAACAACAACAACTCCTCCAGAGAGAAACTGGAAAGGAGTGCCCCACAATGGATGTTTCCAGGGGGGGAAATAGAACCAGTAAGATTATATGAAAGGTTTGGAAAATTGTACTGAGAGGGCGTTTCACAAAACTGTTGAAGGGTGTGGGAAGACAGAGCCATAGATGAAAAGAAAACCAAGCAAATAAAAAATGAGGCAATTAACTCCCGGAAATATAAAAAAGTTGTACAAGAAAGGAACTATAAACATAGTACACAGCAAAACAAAATATTGTATTAGAAAAGGAAATATAAACAGAATACTTTCCTCAAGAGTAAAAAATATTTACAAAGTCAGTAATGAAATCACTGAACATGAATTTAACCATAAATTAAGATATAAACATATGGGGGTGGAGGTGGGGAAAGAGTCCAGTAAAAAATCAAAATCTTTGTCTATCAAAACAAGAAGTTAGCAAATTATGTCTAAAATAATTTATCCGGAATGTCAGTATACTAAATGTATTATTTAGAAATAAGAAAGGAAATTCCAGAAGAAGCAACTGAAAAAGTAAAAAATTGTTTGTTACCCCTGGGGAGTAAGCTAAGAGTTGAGAGTACTTTTGTTTTTGTTATAAACCTTTTAGCACAATTTTATTTTTAAACTATGTGCATGTAGATTCTTGATAAAAATAACTGTTAATTTGATAAAGAAACTATCTCTTGTGCCATTTCATCCACTACAGCATGCCTGCAGGACTCCGTGTGGACTCAAAGGAGCAATGGTTTCCCCACCTTCATCCATTCCTGGTGAGTAGAGTTCCACACCCCACCCCACCCCGCCCCCACTTCCTCTCCCAAACACAACCTCTCCAAGTCCTCAGAATCCTGCTTCAGCCTGGGAGCTGTACTCAGCCCTACTGAACTGTCAATTTCCAGAACATGCCTCTGGGTCTTCCTATGCACTGTGTCCTATACTTGGAAGCCTAGTCTTCACTGTTTCTCTCTCATCCCAACTCCAGTATTTTATATTTATACTTCAGGCTTCAGTTTAGATAAGATTTCCTCAGATATCCTCCCTCCCAACAGAATCTGGGCTAAACACCCCTCCTTCGGGCTTTCACAGAGTTGTGCTTCCACACTATAGCCCGTGTTGTTGTCATTGTTTAGTGCTGTCAAGTGAATTCCAATTCACAGCAATCCTATATAGAGAGTTTCTAAGGAGCAGCTGGTGGGTTTGAACCACCAATCTTACAGTTTAAACCGACCTTGTGATTCAGTGCATTATCCTGCAGCAATATCCCATAGCATACTTCATTGTAACTGTCTCTTGATTGTTTGCCTCTCCCACTAGACTGTAAGTTCCATAGGGTAGGAACACTGTATTGTTCACTATAGCCCTAGAACAGGGCCTAATGCATGATAAACCCCACAAAAAACCCAAACCTGTTTTACCATCCATAATTCTGACTCATGGCAATTCTACAAGTTTCAGACTAGAACTGTCTTTCACAGAACTTTCATCTTACAGATTACAATAGCTGCGATGTTACGGAAGAAAGTCACCAGTCCTCTCTTCTGAGACACCACTAGGTGGATTTAAACCAGCAACCTTTCAGTTAGTAGTCAAGCACAGACCATTTGTACCACCCAGAGACCTTAATGCATAATACCACCACCACCCATCCACCCAATGCCATTGAGTTGTTACTGATTTAGAGCGATCCTATGTGGACAGATGGGCAAAATATTGAATGAAGCAGAAAGCATAAAAAAATGGAAGGAATACACAGAGTCACTGTACCAAAAAGAAATGGTCAATGTTCAACCATTTCAAGAGGTAGCATATGATCAAGAGCCAATGATCCAAAAGGAAGAAGTCCAAGGTGCATTGAAGTCATTGGCAAAGAACAAGGCTCCGGGGAACTGATGGAATGCAAATTGAAATCTTTCAACAAACTGATGTAGCACTGCAGGTACTCACTCATCTCTGCCAAGAAGTTTGGAAGACAACTACCTGGTCAACTGACTGGAAGACACTCATATCTGTGCCCATTCCAAAGAGAGGTGACCCATCAGAATACAGAAATCATTGGACAATATCATTAATATCACATGCAAATAAATTCTTGGTAGAGACAATTCAAAACCAGTTACAACAGTACATTGACTGGGAACTGTCAACAGTTAAAGCCGGATTCGGAAAAGGGAGTAGAATGAGGGATATCACTGCTGACAACAGATGGATCTTGGCTGAAAGCAGAGAATACTGGAAAGATGTTTACCTGTGCTTTATTGACTTCGCAAAAGCTTTCCATGTGTGGCTCATGACAAGCTGTGGACAGAATAAACATTCTGGAGCAGTTAAATGTGCTCATGAGGAACCTGTATGCACACCAAGAGGCAGTTGTCTGAACAGAATAAGGGAACACATTAAAATTAGGAAAGGTGTGTGCCAGGGTTACAACCTACCTATTCAACCTGTGTGCTGAGCAAATAATCCAAGAAGCTGGATTATATAAAGAAAAAAGTGGCATCAGTGTTGGAGGAAGATTTATTAACAACCTGCAATATGCAGATATTGCATAACCTTGGCTTGCTGAATGCGAAGAAGACTTAAATACTTATTGGAGAAGATCAATAAGTATTGATTGGTCTTCAGTATGGGTTGCACCTCAAGAAAACAGAAATCTTCACCACTGGACCAATAAATTGTTGTTGTTGTTACGTGCTGTCATGTCGATTCCAACCCACAGTGACCCTGTATAGGGTTTCCAAGGAGCAGCTGGTGAGTTTGAACCATCTACCTTGCAGTTCAAATGACTTTGCAGTCTGACGCATTAGCCTACAGTGCCATACCAGCATGAAGATAAATGGAGAAAAAAAAGAAGTTGCCAAAGACTTCATTTTGCTCAGATCCACCGTCAACACTCATTGAAGCACCAGTCAAGAAATCAAACAATATTGCATTGGGCAAATCTGCTGCACAGGACCTCTTTAAAGTGTTCAAAAGCAAAGATAAAGATATCAGTTTAAGGACTAAGGTGCACCTGACACAAGCCATGGTATTTTCAATAACCTCATATGCTTGTGAAAGTTGGTAATGAAATAAGGAAGACCAAAGAAGAATTGATGCATTTGAGTAATGATGTTGGGGGAGAATATTAAAAGTACCATAGACCACCAAAAGAACAAACAAATCTCTATTGGAAGAAGTACAGCCAGAATACTCCTTGGAGGCAAGGATGGCCAGACTTCGTCTCTCATACTTTGGATATATTATGAGGAAGGACTAGTTCCTGGAGAAGGACATCATGCTTGGTAAAGTGGAGGGTCAGCAAAAAAAGAGGAAGACCCCCAATGAAATGGATTGGCATAGTGGCAGCAGCAATGGGCTCAAACATAGCAATGATTGTGAGGTTGGTGCAGGACCGGGCAGTGTTTTGTTCTATTGTGCATAAGGTCACTCTGAGTCAGTACCTACTGGATGGCAACTAACAAAAACAACAACAGAACTGCCCCTTAGGGTGACTGAAACTGTAAACCTTTAAGGGAGCAGTCATATCTTTCTCCCACAGAATGGCTGGTAGCTTTGAACCTCCAACCTTGCTGTTAACAACCCAATGCTTACCCCGCAGTACCAACAGAGCTCCTTTAATGCATGATATTGTCGTTGTTGTTGTTAAATGCCATCAAGTTGGTTCAGACCCATAACTATCTTGTATGGGGTTTCTGAGGAGTGTCTGGTAAGCTTGAACCGCTGACCTTGAGGTTCAAACCAACTTTGCAGTCCAGCACATTAACCCACAGAGCCACACTAATTCAACAAGTGGAAGAATGAATAACTCACATTTAGTAAGTCTCAATAAATATTTGAATGGGTGAATACATGATTCACACAGAGGGGCCTTCCCACCTACATTCTACCATGTCTTTCAGCTACTCTGCCTCCTTCCTACAAAAATCATACTTCTCATACAAGTTGGTTGTGATCAATGCCTCAACTCCCTAAAGAAGCAGGGTCCCTTCATGTTTCTCAGGTCAGATCCAGTACAGGGTTTTGTAATCATCCGAGTTCCAACTAAAGCAGAACGAGCTGCTTAAGGGGTATGTGTCTGCTCAGCCCTGAAGATCAATCGTCTCAGCTTCTCTGTCCCCAAAATACATCCCAAAGGCAGCTGTCAGAGGTCTGAAACCCAGGCTGTGGAGACTGAACAGAGAAACCGGGTTATCCTTGACTTTGGCCTCCCAGACAAGGACAGCTCTTGGCCTAAACCACCCAGTCTTCTCACCTCTGTAGACTTTGCTGGCCAAATGGCGGCTGAGATTCTAACCTATAGAGCTGGCCTGCCGGTGACTTCCGGCCAGTGTCCTGGAACGGGTAGGTATGTAGCCTTTGCCCGGGGTGCAGGGAGGCCTGAAGGTAAAGAGGCCTGACTCACAGTCGACTGCGAAGCATAAAAACCTGCCTTCCCTCCTCCCACACGTCCCTGTTCCTGAGAAGTCTGGACTAAGAGAACCAGAATCTATATCCCAGGAAGGCCTCAAGGTCGAAGGCCCGGGTCAGGAGCGTCCAGTCCCCACCCCCAGCCTCACTGCACCACGTGACTTAAAGGGCTGCCCAGGGTCTGGAATGCGGCGACCTAAGCAGTGCCCCGAGAGGGGCCGGCGGAAAGCGGGAGGAGGGGCCGCTCCCGGGTCCTACGCCTGGAGGGCGGGGGCGCAGGAAGAGCTCGCCCCCTCTCCTCTACTCTCCACTCCTGCGGGCGCGGGAGGAGCGAGAGAGCTGGGAAGTTTAGCTTTGGCCCGGGAACCTGAAAATACGGGCCGAGAAACCTGATCAGCTCCCGTCGCTACCCTATTTCCCTATTTAGGAGAAGGGCCCCAACCGCGCGATTAGCTGCTGCCCTTGGGGGTGGTGGGGGGGAGGGAGGGAATTTGGTCACGTGCTCGCCCCAGACTCAGGCGGGGTTGGGGGCGTGCACAGGATGTGCGGGCCCTGGAGAGGTTGGAATCCCGTCTGCCCACCGACTCCACCTCCAAATAGTGCTTTTTTACCTTATCTTATGCTCTTCTGTACTGACTGTGGTTAGTGGTGGTTGGTGGTTATGTGCCGTGGAGTCAGTTCTGACCCATAGCGATCCTGAACAGGGTTTCCGTAGATGTAAATCTTTACGGGAGCAAAAAAAACCCTCATCTTTCTCCCCACGGAGTAGCTGGTAGTTTCCAACTGCTGATCTTAAGGTTCGCAGCCCGATTCGTAACCACTACGCTACTGGAGCTCCTATACTGACTGCAAGGTTCGCAAAATCGGGGTCTGCTTCCCCTCCTGGACCGTCCATTCCACACGCCCTTTCGGAATGCTCGGGCGAAGTGTATCTGTTGGTTTCACCAAGTCTAAATCGCCTTCGGCCTCTTCTTGTTGTGAAGTGCTGTGGAGTCGATTCCAACCCATAGCGACCCTGTATAGGGTTTCCAAGGAGCAGCTGGTGAGCTTGAACCACCGACCTTGCAGTTCAAATGACTTTGCAGTCTGACGCATTAGCCCACTTCTTGCCTTCTCTTTAAAAGCCCAGGGCATCTCTGACTCTTGGCGAAGGAGGTGTCAGGGTGCCCACAGGCTCCACTCTGATCGTGGACTCCCCTGCCCTCGGGCGGTGGGAGAAAGTGCCTCCCACCTCCTGCCTCCCAGCCTGGCTAGCTAAGTCCCAGGGAGAGCCGGAGTACTCTGAAGGGTCTCCCACAGAGCCTACTAAGTGCCAGCCTCCTTCGAAAGAGGCCTTAACTAGTGAAGCAAAAGGCGGTGAGTGCCCCAAGGAACTTACACTGGTTTGAGAAATGAAAATAACCGGGGACACAGAGGAGCACCCAGTGGCCCTTGACTTGTTATCTTAGAGAAATGAGGAGGTTACCACACAGTGTGTGTGTGGCTGGTGGGGGAGGGAGTGCAACCAAGCTGAGAGACCTACCTGGGCAAAGGTATGGAGGCATCAAATGTGAGAGATGAGGCTGAAAAGGCACTGTGTGGGCCCAAGGAGATGTTGGAGTTGAAAGTCTTGGGGGAACTGCTGAACCATTTCCTATAGGAATCAGAGTTTATTTACCTTTTCAAGGAGAAATGGGGCCGAGGGTAGGTGGGTCTGGGATGGAGAAAAATCAAAGGAGTTAACTGAGAGCCTGTTGCCAGCCTCCTGAGAAAAAATGAGGACTTGACCTAATCATTATCAGTGGAAATGGAGAGAAAAAAAAGGCCTGACATTTGGTAGATATAAATGGAGAGGAAAAGACTTTGGTGACCTCAGATTTTTGGCTTGGAGAACTAGGCAGATGGCAGATGCAGGAAGAACAGGTTTAGAGAAGAGGTGAATGATGATGATAAGATTAATATTTATTGAGCACTTGCAGTGTTTTAGGTATTAAATTCATATTATCTTTCTCAATCCTCACAATTACCTATGTAGTAGGTACTATCATTCTTATGTGTCGTCGAGTCAATTCCAATTCATAGTGACAGAGTAGAACTGTCCCATAGGATTTCCTAAACTATGATATTTACAGGAGCAGATCTCTGATCTTTGTGCCAAGTACTTCACCATTAGACCCCCCAGGCTCCTTGGTATTATTGTTGTTGTTAAGTGCCATGGAGTCGGTTCCAAATCATAGCAATACAGCAAACGGGTTTCCAAGGAAAGGCTGGTGAGTTTGAACTGAGGACTACCAGGTACTATTGTTGTTGTTAAGTGCCGTCGAGTCGGTTCCGACCCATAGCGACCCAGTACAGGGTTTCCGAGGGTGTAAATCTTTACGGGAGTAGAAAGCCTCATCTTTCTCCCGCAGAGCGGCTGGTAGTTTCGAACTGCTGACCTTAAGGTTCGCAGCCCGATTCGTAACCACTACGCTACCAGAGCTCCTTATCAGGTACTATTAACCCCACTGTAATTCAAGGAAACTGAATCAAGAGGTTAAATAATTTGATACATGTAGGGTTGGGCTGTTGAATGTGCCTGCACCACTCCAGGCTGGTCTACAGTGAAGCTATGCCCCCTCCACAGCCCTCAGAATCCGGTACCCTCACAACTGTTCATCCCATCACTGAGTCTCCCTCCCTCATCCCTCTCCACCTCAGCCCAGACCCTTGCCCTGGATAGCTAGTCGAGGATGGTTCAAGCCTTATGAGAAGAGGGTGCAGGACTCCAGAACCCTGATGCTGAGACCCCACATCTCCAGTTACAATACAAAACAAACAGTAATAAGACTCTGCAGAAACAATCAAAAAACGCAAAAAAATGGATGTGTTCCGTTTGTAATTAAAAGCCAAACAAGAAAAATATAATTTTTCAGGGACATCAGAAAAGGTCAAGGAAGTCTCCCTTGGCCCAGCCCCAACCCGGGAGTACATTCTGTGGGGACAGGGACAGAGTCCTGGAGTAGTGTGCATCTCCCAGAGAGGAAATCCTCCAGCTGTTTCCCTTTCAAAAGCCTTGTCTCAGGAACACCCAGCCCAACTCCAATAGCCACTGGAGACTGACAGGGACAGCCACTCCCTGTAAGCCCCACCCCCAACCACCCCAGTGTTTCAGCACTTGTGGGTGTGTGCTGAGAGCGATGCCGCTATTACTATTTCCATATTGCCACGAAACAATCTTCCAATCAAAGAGGGCAAAGACAAAAGGATGAAGTGGGTAGGTAGAGTCAGGAGAGTTGTTAGGCCTAGAGAACCTGTTTCCACTATCTAAAACACACACAGCCAGCCACTGAACCAGGGCCTGTAGGCAGGAGGTTATTTACAAGGCTGTTTTAGACAGAAATTAGAATGTCCACTTGTTTCCCACCTGCCTCCTCTACCCTCTTAAATGTAGGCAAAACGTCTGTCAAGATGCCAAAGGGCTTTCCAGCATGAAGACCTATTCCCAGTAAACTGTGGCAAAGGAGGGAGAAGAGCACGGATGGCATCAAAAGCCTGAACCCTGCCTGTCCGTGTTTTGGGGTCCCAGGCTCCATAAAGGCTGTCACTGCTTTTGCAGTTTCTGCAAGCACAGGTGTCTCTGGACCTTTGCCTCATTTACCCTCACCCATTCAGCCCTGCTTGCTGGGTTCTGTCGGAACTCTTGTGCTTCTGACCTTGGAAGGGTTTCTTTTTTTGTTTTTGTTGTTTACTGTTGCTGAGAATATGCACAACAGAACACACACCAGTTCAACAGTGTCTGCATGTATAATTCAGTGAGAGATTACATTCTACAAATTGTATAACCATTCCCACCCTCCTTTTCTGGATTGTTCCTCCTCCATTAACTTAAACTCTCTGCTTCTTAAATTCTGCTCCTGTGGACTCTTTGGAGTGAGATGTTGTTGTCAGTTTCATCCCATAAAGATACTTCTTTAAAAGAGCACAATGCTCAGAGCAGTCTGTCTGATTTCTTATGCATAAAATCTAGCTTACACCTCAGATCAAGAGGCACTCACTCCATGGCCATCTCTTCTACATCTCTTAGGGATATCCAAAACCCCACACACAGAATGCGGGAGATGTAAAACAATGTTGTTCTAACTGTGGGCCACAATCCAATGGTGGGCTATAAAATTAATGTAAATGTGGCCAGCACCTTTTTAAAAAATTGAATAAAACACTTGTGATTGTAATAGAAAATATGAGTGATGACTAACTGCAAGGTCAGTGGTTCAAACTCATCAGTTGCTCCTCAAAAACTCTCTCCAGTAAAATGGGGAGGGGGCTATACAGGCACAAAGTGGCTGACTTACAAGTCTTCAAGAGGGAGTTTAGTTTCAGAGACAGCAGGAAAAAGTAGAATCCCTACCGTTTGGGGGATGAATGTGCCTGGTGAAAGGAGATGGGGATAGGATTCTTTTGATTCAATAGTAAGTAATGTTATCATGACTAATTGAGATCCTCACAAGTATAAATGTAGAAGTTGCATAGCAAAAGGGGGGAGTGGTTAATCTTATATTCCAGGAACAGAGGACCCTAGGACCATCAAGAGAGAAGAGCATGAGTGGAACCTGGGATCCTAACCAGAAAAGCAGTAACACCAGAGATGGAGGCTGAGATGAGGACATGGAGAGATAGAGCAGCTGAGGACTCTAAACTCATGGAAAGAGAAAGGCTGTGTGTTAGCAGCCAGGGGGCAGGCTTGCAGAATGTGCCCTTTGGTTGTTTAAATGATTATATATTCCTGCGTGTCTTTGTGTGTATTTTTTTAAAAAGAGAGAATAGAGGCAAATACTGTTAACCGATGGTACATGGAGGGAATTGTAATCATTGCAATGAAACAAAATGCAATTGGTTAAGTGCAAAACTGATGTTCTTCCATGTAAATTGTCACTCAATTCACAATAAAAGCTTAAAAAAAAAAAAACCTATTCAGGGTAAGTCAGAGCTGATTCAATGGCATTTAACATCAACAACAAATGCACATAGCAAAAAGGTTGTTTTTGTTGTCAGATGCCATCCAGTCGGTACCGACTCATTGCAACCCTATGAACAACAGAATGAAACACTGCCCGGTCCTGGGCCAACCTCATAATCATTGCTACGTCTAAGCCCATCACTGCCTCCTCTTTGCCAATCCATCTAATTGGGGATCTTCCTCTTTTTCTCCACCCTTCCACTTTACCAAACATGATATCCTTCTCTAGTGACTGGTGCCTCCTGATAATATGTCCAAAGTATGAGAGATGAAGTCTGGCCATGCTAGCTTCCAAGGAGCACTCTGGCTGCACTTCTTCCAACACAGATCTGTTTGTTCTTTCTGGCAGCCCACGGTACTTTCAATATTCTCCTCCAACACCATAACTCAAAAGCATCAACATCTACGGTCTTCCTTATTCATTGCCAACTTTCACATGCACATGAGTTACTGAAAATACCATGGCTTGGGGTCAGGCGCACCTTAGTCCTCAAGCTGAGATCTTTGCTCTTCAACACTTTAAAGAGGTCTTGTGCAGCAGATCTGCCTAATACAATACATCATTTGATTTAGCAAAGGTAGGTCCCATGAAACTGTTAGAGTTATCTCAATATACAAAATGTACTTCTTACAGTAGGTGAATCATTGTCAAAGAACTCCTGGACAAAAGAGGACCAATTAAGTCAGAATCACGATGTACACAGCAAACACGTAAAGGCTACCTACTCTGTGTCAGGCACTATGCTAAGCACAAGAGACCTAACACAGACAGCCACTCCTGTCAAGCTGGAGTCCTGGTATGGAGCCATGGAATAAGCATTTGACCTTAGGGTCAGTTTGAACCACAAGGTTGGCTGTTCAAACTCACCAGTCACTCCTTGGAAACCCTATGCAGGGTCGCTATGAGTCAGAAACCACTCAACAGCACTTAACAACAACAATGGTGTCAAGGTATTAGTTTTAGGACTAAGATGTGCCTAGCGTAGTGATGACAAGGCAGGCTGTTAACCTCAAGGTCAGCAGTTCAAAACTACCAGCCATTCTGCATGAGAAAGATGAGGCTTTCTGCTCCCGTAAAGATTTACAGCCTCGGAAACCCTATGCAGGGTGGCAATGAGTCGGAACAGACTCCAACAACACAGTACCAACAACAACAACAACCCAAGCCATGGTATTCAATAGCCTCAGATGCATGTGAAAGTTGGACAATGAATAACCATACAAGAATTGGTGCATTTGAATTGTGGTGTTGGAAAAGAATATTAAAGGTACTAGGAAATGCCAGAAAAATGAACAGGTCTGTGTTGGAAGAAGTATAGTCAGAGTGCTTCTTCGAAGCCAGGGTGGTTAAGACTTTGTCTCTCATACTTCAGACATGTTTTCAGGAGGGTCCAGTCCCTGGAGAAGGACATCATGCTTGATAAAGTGGAGGGTCAGCAAAAAAGAGGAAGACCTCCAATGAGGTGAATTGGCACAGTGGCAGCAGCAGTGGACTCAAGTGTAACAATTGTGAGGATGGCAAAGGACTGGGCAGTGTTTCGTTTTGTTGTATATAGATAGAGTCGCTATGAGTCAGAACCGAATTAAAGACACCTAACAACAAGTGTTGTCTAACAGCTACAGGACAGAGTGCTAAGTGCTCTGTGACAGTATATAACTGAACCTGATTGGTGATCCCATATATGTCAAAGCTCTCCATAAGGTTTTCAATGGCTGGTTTTTCTGAAGTTGATCACCCTCTGGGTGAACTTGAACCTATAACTTTTCAGTTAGCAGTTGAGCACATTAACTGTTTGCACCACCCAGGGACTCTGAGACAGCATATATAAGAATCAGCATAAGAGTGGGCACCTAGGAGGACTTCCCAGAGGAAGTGACTCAATCAGATTTCTTATCAAGATCAGATAGTGGTCAGAATGTAGTATCTCCTCCATTATAGATAGGAAGGAGTTCTGGTGTGGTGCTGTAGGATCAGCACTGGACTAATAATGACAAGATCAGCAGTTCAAATCCAACAGCTGCTCCTTGGAAACCCTACACAGGGTGGGAACCAACTTGACAGTACTTAACAACAACAACATAGATAGGAAAGGAATTATTGTCGATTGTCAAGAGTTCTAGTTTTAAAATCTAAAGATACAATTTCTAGTGCTGCCTCCTTTCCTTAGCAAGCTGTGAGAACTCAGGCAAGTCAGTCAGCTTCACAATCTTTGCTAGTCTGAGCTCATTCTTGCAGTCACTCTGACAATCCATCTCATTGAGAGTCTTCCTCTTTTTCACTGACCTTTAGTTCATCAAGCATAATGTCCTTTTCCAGAGAAGAGTCCTTCCTGATAACAAGTTCAAAGTACGTGAGATGAAGTCTCACTATCCTTGTTTCTAAGGAGTGTCCTGGCTGTACTTCTAGTAACAACAGATTTGTTCCTTCTTCTGGCTCTCCACAGTATGCTCAATATTCTTCACCTGCACCATATTTCAAATGCTTCGATTCCTCCTTTGCCTTCCTTATTCTTTTTTTGAAAATACTCTGGCTTGGGTCAGGCGTCTCTTGGTCCTCACACTGACATCTTTTCTTTTTAACACTTTAAAGAGGTTTTGTGCAACAGATCGGCCTGACCCAGTACATCATTTAATTTCGTCACTGCTGCCTCCATGAGCATTAATTGTAGATCCAAGTAAAATAAAATCCTTGACAACTTCAATCTTTTCTCAGTTTATCATGATGTAACTTATTGTTTTCTTTATGTTGATCCATACTGAAATCTTTGATCTTCAAGGCCTCTTCACTTTCAGCAAGCAAGATGGTGTCATCTGCATATCATTGACTTTTAATAAATTTTTCAAGGCCTCTTCACTTTCAGCAAGCAAGGTGGTGTCATCTGCATATCATTGGCTGTTAATAAATTTTTCTCCAATCCTGATGGCAGAATCATTTTCATATAGTCTAGCTTCTTGGATTATTTGCTGAGCATACAGATTGAGTAAATATGGTGAAAGGATACAACTGCAATGTACACCTTCCCTGATTTTGAACCATGCAGCATCCCCTTGTTCTCTTTGAACAACTGCCTATTTGTCTGTTTACAGGGTCCTCATGAACACAACGAAGTATTCTGGAATTCCCATTCTTTGTAATGCTATCCATAATTTGTTATGAGCCATACAAGGTACATAGTCAATAAAACACAAGGAAACATCTTTCTGGTATTCTGTACTCTCAGCCAAGATCCATCTGGCATCAGTAATGATAGCCCTCATTCCACATCCTTTTCTGAATCTGGCTTGAATTTCAGGCAGTTTCCTGTCTATGTGCTGCAAGTACTATATAACTGTTTCTTAATTACCTTCAGCAAAATTTTATGTGTCTGTGATATTAATAATATTGTTTGATAATTTCCACACTGTGTTGGATCACCTTTCTTTGGAATGGGCACAAAATATGAATCGCTTTCAGTCAGCTGCCCAGGTAACTGTCTTATAAATTTCTTAGCATAGATGAGTGAGTACTTCTAGCGCTGCATCCATTTGTTGAAACAGCTCAATTCACGTGTCATCAAATCCTGGAGGCTGTTTTGTGCCAATGCCTCAGGGCAACTTGGACTTCTTCCTTCAATATCATAAGTTCTTGATAAGACACATGGCAAGTACTATATGCTGCCTCATGAAATAGCCGAACATTGATCAGTTCTTTTTGGTACAGTGACTCTGTGTATTCCAACCATCTTCTTCTGATGTTTTCTGTATCAATCAATACTTTGTCCATAGAATCCTTCAATATTTCAACTTGAGGCTTGAATTTTTTCTTTAGTTTTTTCAGCTTGAGAACTGCTGAAGGTGTTATATCCCTTCTAACTCCAGGTCTCGCACATTCATTAAATATTTTGTCCTCTCAAGCTGCCCTTAGTAATTTTCTGTTCAGTTCTTTGACTTCCATTCACTTTAGATACTTTACATTCAAGTGTAAGTTTCATCACCCCTATTAAAAAAAAAAAAAAAAAAAAAAAATCCCAGAGGGAATAGAAGCAAATCCTGTTGAATGATGATGCACAGAGGAGACTGTAATCATTGCAATGAAACGAAGAATGTAAAACCAATGTTCTCCCATGTAAACTACCATTCAATATCACTCAATTCACAATAAAAACTTCAGAAAAAAAAACAAACAACCTATGCCCTAAGATTAATTTAGCAACAAGAACAATAGCAGACACATGGCAATATATAAGTGTTAGTAGTTAACAGCTAACATGCTAAAAATAATTTTGTGAATTATTTGACTCAGTTTTTCTAAAATCTCCATTTACTAACCTCATTGCATGTGATATTAATACATACTTGAATTTTCTTGAAAACAAAAAGCATTTTAAAATTGTGTCCTATAATCTGGTTTAACCCATATTTATCTATTTTAATTTTGAAATAATATATAAAAATTATAATTTCTATTGTTTTGTTTCACTTTCATTAAATCATGTAAGAGAAATCATTTTTATATTTTACCAATACTTTAGTATTCATAATAAACCTCCTCAATTAACCAAGAATAAATAACCATATAATCAAATATGTAATTACTCAAATACAGCTATATGTAAGGAAACTGTTATTAACTAGTACTGCTATAAGAGAAACTCCACAAGTAAATAACTTTAACAAATAGAACTTGATTCTCTCACAATTTAGGAGGCTAGATGTCTGAATTCAGAGCACTGGCTCTGGACAAAGTGTCTTGTCTCCTTTCAGCATCTGTTGACCCAGAATTCCTTGGAGTTTTCATTGTGTTTTGACATCAGTCTTCCTCTGGATCTAGTAGCTCACAGTGCAGGGACCCCAGATGCAAAGTACACACTCCACTCCTAGTTCTTCGTTATTGGTGGCTTTGGGTCCCACTTTTTCCTGATCATTTTTCTCTTCTTTTATATCTCTAAAGATGTTGACTCAAAATACAGCTTAATCCTGTAAATTGCATCTGACTTCATTAACATGATAGAAATGAGGATTTACAACACACTGGATTATTACACTAGATGAGGCCTGATCACATCAGGTCACATGATGGGGGGTGACAGTATTCTATTTGATCTCATCATGGAGATAAAACTACATCTTAACTGTTAAAACACTAAGAATCCTGGTTCAACCAAGTTGACACAAAACATGACTATTAGAGAAACATTGTAACAAAACACCCAAATTTTTTAAATGGAGCAATTGAGAATAATAAATGTCAATTTAATAAGTGTCAGTTTCCATGTACATATATCACTAAATCTGTTTCTGTTGGAATAAATGATATATTTCTGTACCTTTCCATGTAAGAAAACAAAAGAGTAAGTTTCAGAGTTTCTTCTGACATCCCTTTTGGTCCTTTTTAATGACCTTTGTTTTCTTCATGTATGATGTCTTTCAACTTGTCTGGTCTTCTGTCATTAGTATTCAATGTATCATGTCTTTTCTTGAGATATCTCTAAATCCAGGTGAGATCTACTCAAGGTACTTTGGCTTTTGAGAACTTGTTTTTTTTTTTTTTCATTTTTAAACTTTTTATTGTGAGCTGAATGAAGGTTTACAGAGCCCATCATCAGTTTTCCATTCAGTAAATCATATACTTTGCTTCATTACAATTATTGCAATCACCTCTAGGTATGATCAATTAACAGTATTTGCCTCTATTTCCTTTAACTCTTGCACTCCTCCCTGTGTCTCCTGCTAACTTCATCTTTCCTCGGCTGGGGTCTTGTTTTAATTTTCTTCACCTTTAACTTGAATTTGCATATAAGCCGTTGATGGTCTGTTTTACAGTCAGCCCCTTGCTTTGTTCTGACTGATGATACAAATCTTTTCTATTATTCCTTCCCATAGATGTAGTCTTTGAATCCAGTAAGGTCCATGTGTCTAGTAGACATTTATATTGTAGAAAAAAGGTATTCCCAGTGAATAAGTCATTGGTCTTGCAAAATTCTGTCACGCCATCTCTGGCATTGTTTCTTTTAGCAAGGTCACATTTTTAAACTACTGATACTTTGCTTCCAGCTTTCGAAGTGTTATTGTTGTTAAGTGCCGTCAAGTCGGTTCTGACTCATAGTGACCCTATAGTGAGTGACCCACTGAGGAGAAGTTGGTGAACTTGAACTACCGACCTTGCGGGTTCATACTGACCTTGCAGTCCAGTGTATTATCCTGCCACCAGCAATCACCAATGCATCCTGATTGCATGTTTGATCTATTTCAGAGCGCAGATGTTGGGGGAAATCTTCAATTTCTTCATCTTTGACATTAGTGATTGGTGCATAAATTTGAATAATAGTCATATTAACTGGTCTTCCTCCATAGGCATATGGACATTATCCTATCACTGACAGTGTTGTACTTCAAAATAGAACCTGAAATGTTCTTTTTGATGATGAAAGCAACGCCATTCCTCTTCAATATGTCATTTCTACCATAGTAGCATATGGTGTTGGCAAATATATTAAAATTACGGACTGCCACAGGAACAAACAAATCCATCTTGGAAGCGGTACGGCCAGAGTGCTCCTTAGAAGCAAGGATGGCGAGATTGTCTCCATAGATATCAGGACACGTAACCAGGAGAGACCATTCCCTGGAAAAAGATATCATGCTTGGTAAGGTGACGGAGCCGTGAAAAGAGAAGACATTCAACAAGAGGATGGACAGAGTGACCACAGCAATGGGCTCAAACCTAACAATCATGAAGATGGCACATCTAGTTCGTTCTGTTGTGCATAGAATTCTGTGAGTCAAAACCAACTCAGTGGCATCTAGCAACAACAGCAGCAGCAGCATAGTAAACCAGATGATGATCAGATTAAAAATAGCTAATACCAGTCCATTTCGGCTCACTAATGCTTAGGCACTGTAGGATAAGCACTGGGCTACTAACTGTAAGGTTGGTGCTTCCAAAGCCACTCTTTGGAAGCCCTATATAAGGTCACTACGAGTTGGAGCTATGCTGAGCAAATAATCCAAGAAGCTGGGTTCTATGAAGAAAAACGTGGCATCAGGATTGGAGGAAGACTCATTAACTGATGATACAATCTTGCTTGCTGAAAGTGAAGAGGACTTGAAACATTTACTGATGAAGATCAAAGAGCACAGCCTTCAGTATGGATTGCATCTCAATGTCAAGAAAACAAAAATCCTCACCACAGGACCAATAAACAACAGTCTTATCAATGGAGAAAAGATTGAAGTTGTCAAGGACTTCATTCTTCTTGGATCAACTATCAATACTCGTGGAAGCAGCAGTCAAGAGATCAGACGAATATTGCATTGGGCAAATCTGCTGCACAGGAACTTTTTAAAGTATTGAAGAACAGAGATGTCAGCTTGAGGACTAAGGTGCGCCTGACCCAAGCCATGGTATTTTCAATAGCCTCATATGTATGTGAAAGCCGGAGAGTGAATAAGGAAGATCGTAGAATTGATGCCTTTGAGTTGTGGTGTTGGAGGAGAATACTGAAAGTGCCATGGACTGCCAAAAGAACCAATAGATCTATTTTGGAAGAAGTGCAGCCAGAGTGCTCCTTGGAGGCCAAGATGGCTAAACTTCGTCTCTCATACTTTGGACATATTGTCCAGAGGGAACAGCCGCTGGAGGATGTCATGCTGGGTAAGGTGGAGGGTCAGAGAAAAAGAGGAAGACCCCCAACGAGATGGATTGGCTAGGTGGCATCATTGATGGACTCAAGTGCGGCAACGGTAGTGAGGTTGGCCCAGGATCGGACATTGTTTCATTCTGCTGTGCATGGGGTCGCTATGAGTCGGTTCCGACTCGTTGGCACCTGACAACAACAACAACATGAGTTGGAGCTAACTTAATGGCACTTACCAACAACAATACTTAGAATATTGGTCCTTATGTCTTTCATTTAATGTTTGATGACTTCCAATTTTCCTAGATTCATACTTCCTACATTCTATGTTCCAATTATCAATGGATGGTTACAGCTGTTTCATCTTATTTTGAGTCATGGCACACCAGCAAATGAAGGCTCTGAAAGTTTTATTCCATCCACGTCATTAAGGTCAACTTTACTTTAAGGAGGCAGCTTTTTTTTTTTTTTTTCAAATGTTTTATTGTGAATTATGTGATAGTTTACATGGGAGAACATTAGTTTTACATTCATTCTATTGTATATCGTTTCATTGCCATGGTTACAAGAGGAGGCAGCTTTTTCCTAGTCATTTTTTAAGTGCCCTCCAACCTGAGGGACTCATCATTTGGCATTATAGCTGACAATGTTCTGCTGCCATTCAGAAGGCTTTTACTGGCCAATTTCTTCAGAAGTAGATTGCCTGATCTTTCTTGTTACTGTCTGAAGTTCTGATGAAATCTATCCACCATAGGTGATTCTGCCAGTATTTGAAATACCAGCAGCATAACTTTCAACATCATAGCAACACACAAGCCACCCACCACAGTACAACAAACTGACAGACAAATTGTGGATGGTACAGATAATGTATGGGGAAGTAATAAATTATAAGAGGGGGTAGGAAACGTCTCTATGAGACAGACACTTAGAGAAGTGTCCTGCCTAGTACTACAGAGGAAGGTCCTGAACTTGCATCCTCAGTCCTCCCACTGCACAGTGCAAGAAAGTGGGGCCGAGGCCCCAAAGGGCCCCCTACCAACCTAAATATTGACGATTTACCTTAAGATGTCTATAGTTTTAATGATTTTTTGATTATGAGGGAATGTAAATATGTCAGAACGCCCCCATTTCCCCTTGTTAGTTAGTGAATTAGGATCTACCCAAGCTCAGTTTTTAAAGTTACATAAGCATTATTCAAAGCTTCTCTAACCGTCACTTTCATTTTGGAAAAATAGCAATTCCATTAAAATGGTGTTAT
The DNA here is from genome assembly GCF_000296735.1 of Chrysochloris asiatica. Taxonomy (NCBI): domain Eukaryota; kingdom Metazoa; phylum Chordata; class Mammalia; order Afrosoricida; family Chrysochloridae; genus Chrysochloris; species Chrysochloris asiatica. The sequence goes on along the minus strand of NW_006408551.1, from coordinate 4,390,350 downwards.
ATAAAAAGGTTTTATGGCTGTGTGTGTAGGAACAGTAGGAACAAGCACACAAGAGTACTCTAAGGCATGTCTATATCATAATCTCTGCTGTCCCCTGAAAGAGCAGCCACTGGGAGCAAGTATCTGATCATTTCCAGAGCATCACTTTGGGGACCTACTTGTCCTGGACCACTAGTGATGGCTCCTGGTATATGTTGAACAAAGGCAACTGCAGCCAGGGACTGCCCCTACTCTCACCCCCCAGGTAGATAGGAGTCCTGACTTTTCTGGGAATCCCTTTTCTAGCCATGTGTGAGTTCCATTGAATCATAGACTACTAGGGTTGGAAATGGATTAGAAGTCACCTAGTACAATCTCCCTTTACACCACTCTGGCCAGTGTAGAGTTGAACAGTTCCCTACCTTCCAAGGCAGCCCAGGCCACCTGTGGGCATATGCAGACCACGGGGGAAAAAAATCTTTTGGGAACAAATGTAAACCTCTCATCCATAAAGCTGAAGCTTTTCCCATACAGAGACGTCTATGCATATAAACTGAGGCTAGGACAGGGGAAGTGGGGGCCCCTGAATGAAAATGAATGGCTTTGAGCAAAGCTCTCAGTACCTCAGGTCGCCTCAAAGTGTGTGGGTCAGACGGTCCCCCAGTCAGTTCCAGCTCTGACATTCTAGAGTCCTGGGGCCGCCAGCCACCACATCACCCCTTTCCGGCTTTTATTGGGGTATCCTTTTGTTTAGCCTTAGTAGGGTCGTGGGTCGAGTTGGGCTGCTAACCGAAATGTAAACAGTTCGATCTATCAGACGCTCAAGGAGATATGGATTAGGCTTTCTGATTCCATAAAGATTTATAGCCCTAGAAACCCTCTAGATAGGGTCGCTATGAGTCAGAACCAACTCCAGGGCACACAACCACTTTTGTGTGAAACAGTGGATCCACTATTAGAGGGCCAAGCAGGAAGTAAGAAAATTGTCCCAAATCCTTCCTGCCTGATCCGATCCAGGTAAAACTTCACGGTTCGACCCAGTCAGCCGAAAGAGAACTAGCTGAGCACAAACGCTAAGCACAAAGTAGGAAAACGTGAGCTTTGGAGTGTCCTTTTAAGTAGTTGGGAAGGGGGTGTGGCCGAGGAGATAGGCGGATGCGGTCCGGCGAGGGAGGAGTGGCCCGGGGGCGTGACCGTAGCGACTGGAATGTTGTTGGGTCGTCGCAACGCATAGTAAGAAGGGACCACGCCCCTTTTCTCTGACACAGCCAATCGGAGATCCGGAGCAGTTTCAAGTCTCCCCAGTCAGCCTGCCCGCCTGCCACCCCACCCCCCTCGGGGATTCGCTTTTTCCGTAACAAAACAGCAAAGCTCCTGGTTGTCCGCAGCCCCGGCGGTTCACAGGTGGAGGGTCCCCGGCTCTAGGACACTACCCTGGAGCAGGAAGCGCCGGCGAGCTTTGGAGAGGCCGAGTCCGGAGCTGAGAAGCGCGCGGGGGTGGGCGCTGCAGCCGCGGGTTGTTTATCTGGAGTACGGAGGGGAGGGGGGAGCCTGGAAACCGCCCCGTGTCCCATTTCCTCCTCTTGTTTTCGCTCCGGATTCTCCATGTTGGACCCAAACTGAGGAACCCGGAGCTGCCGCTGGGGGATCGGGGCTGGGGGCACCCGGGGGAGCCGCTGCCCCGGCCGCCCGCCCTCCGTACAGGCCGCCTCCCTTCCTGGCCCAGGGAGGGAACGAGAGGGGGAATGTGAACAGCTGCGGAGTCGGAGTCTCGGGAGCCGGAGTCGGCCCCCGCCCAGGCCCCCCAGCCCAGCCCAGCGTGCGCGCCCGACCGTCCTCCCGCCCAGCCAGCCCGGGCCCGCGGGATTGTTAGATGGAACACGGCTCCATCATCACCCAGGCGCGGAGGGAAGACGCCTTGGTGCTCACCAAGCAAGGTAGGGGCAGCAACTTCCCAAAACTTTGCGTCGCCCCCAGCGGGGAGGGGGCTAGCGCTGGCCCGAACCCGGGTCCTGGCCCTGGGCCTCCCGGGGTTCAAAATCGAGGACTCCGGACGATTCCGACTGACCTCCCCTGGTCCATCCGCCCTTGCGTCGGGATGGACACTCAGCCCCCCATGGGGGTTGCACGGGCCTGGCGCCGAGGGGGAGGGGCGGCACCGCGCAGCTGTCATCGCGAACCGCACCCCTCCCCCCGGGGCTGGGAGACGGGGGCCGCGCGCGGAGCGGGAGCCCACTGGCGTCTGTCCCCTCAGGAGTCGGGAGCTGGTGGGGTCGTCACTTTCCAGCACGTAGCACGCAGCGGCCCCAGACCACCAAGAGGTGGGGTGGGCAGAAGAGTGCAGAGCTGGAGCGGGGCCGGGACCAGAGTCCAGCACTTCCCAGGTCCCCCGGCCCGAGGTCGCTCCGGTGGCGGGCGGGGACGGCGTCCGGCGGGACTTGAGACCAAGTTGGCCGCCCGGAGGCGGGGGCGGGGGCGTTGGGTGGGGGAGGGGCCGGGCTCCGAGAGCGCTGGGCTGGGGAGCTCGGCTCTGCTCTGGGCCTGGGGCCTTCTCCGGGCTGCCTCCCACCAGTCTTGCTGAGCAAACAAGCGGGACCCCGAGGCTCGGCCGGAGCCCCTCCCTGCCCTGGTGCGCTCCCCTGGGGCCGCCGCTGCACACACAGAGCCGCGTTTGTTTAGCCCGGGAGCGGTGTCCCTGGTTACATAATTCGCCGATGGCATCAGACTCGGCGTGTTTCTGAATCGCGCAGCGAAAAAGTGCGAGTTGTCTGTGGGCAGTTGCCCGCGGCCCCCCGCCTTCCTGAGGGTCAAGTGGAGGAGACGCGAGGAGGAACGCGGGCCCTGTTTGGGGTGGGCTTGGACACGCGAGCGGCCTGGCGCCTGGGCCTTCCCTGGGGCGGGGAAAGGTTAGGGCCCCAGTGGAATGTCAGTTGGTTTTGTCACAGTGGAGGCCCCAAAAACTCGTCCCTCCCCTCCTCCATGTCTTCTTCTGGCCTTGAGGAATGTGTCCAAAATAGCGGACAAAATTTCCATGGGAAGTAGGAACTCTAGTGTGTTTGTTTGTTTTGTTTTGTTTTGTTTTCTGGAGAATTCCCCCGACTGGAGCTACCTGGGAAGAGAGCACGCTCGTGGGATCAAATCCAGAGCGTCGGTGTCCCCACAACACCTTTCTCCACACCCACACCAAAAAACGGGCCCCTAAGGGCCAGTGCTGCAATAGAATGTACTGAAGTCCTAGAGCCTGCGGGGGGGGGGAGGGGGGGTTCATTCCCTACCCCGTTTGACAACATTTGAGTGGTCACTTATTCTTGGGATTCACAGTGATCCCAAGAACTCCCCACACTTGCCTAAGAACAAAAAGCTGGGTTGGTAAGGTCAGCCATTCTCCCCGATTCTCTTAGTGGAATTGGGGGTGGGGTGGACAGTGTATGCATAGGCGTCACTGGCCCTTCCTTAAAGTAAGCCTGCTCCTAAGGAAGGACAGCCTTGACTGCTCACAATCCAATCCCCCAGAAAAGCTCCTGCCTTCTTCACCTCAGTTTTGGCATGATCTCTGCTCTCCCTGTATCACTAACTGGCTGTGTGAACCACGCTGCAACTTCACTGCCTCTGCTGGCTGCTCTGCTCTGCTGAGGGCTGTGTGCATAATTTCACTGCTTACGTCCCTCTCTTCCCAACTGCTCATCTCTGGAAAGGACCTTAAGAGTGCATTAGAGGTGGAGAAATGTGAATGTGGAGGGATTCCAGAGGGGGTAGTCGTGATGAGAAACAGGAAGAACAACCCTTACCCAGGCCCTCTGTTCTGACCAGCCACATTAAAAAGTTAGGAATAGCTGGATTACTGGAGGGTCATTTACAAATCACAACTGGAAGTTTCATCCACCAGGGCCACCAGAGGGAAGCAGAATAGATGCACAGCAGAAAGCAAGCAGCTAGCATCTTGACATTGCTAGGTTACCGATATTGGTTGGATTTTCTTGGATATACTATATTCATTTGCCTTTTTTTGTGGTTTGCTCTTCAGATTCACTATCCCTGAAGGAATCTGAATTGGCAGGCCAGTAGCCTGCTGAGTCTCTCTCTCCCCATTTAGTTTGATTGCACTCCAGAAAAGGCACACTTCTTTTTGGTCAGCTTGGATACCATCAACTACTTAGCCAATTTTTTGAGGTCCTCAAAATTTACAAAGAAAGCCTACATCTTAAAAAAACCAAAAAGGCCAATGATGCTGAATTCACCCCTTTAAGAGTTCCCCAAGTGTCCGCCCCCAACCCCTCCACTATATCCCATGTACTGTCTTGCCTCCCTCTGGAAAATGGAAAAGGAATGTGGCATTTTATTAATAAGAAAATGTTTGCAAAGAAATAAATTGCTCCTAGTTTGGGTGACTTTAGTGAAGTTGTACCACTACAGCTTTTAAAAATCTTTCTTAGCATTTTGTTCTTTGAGCTTTAGACTGTTTGGGTGTGTTGATGATTCAAAAGTAATTATAGTAGGAGAAGTAGAACAAAGTTGCTGAAATAATTGATTAAAGGACCAAAATTGGATCATCTTCCCAGATAGACAGGTAAAATAACTTCCTGGTATAGTAGGAACAGAGTTGTGTGTAACATCAAAAACCAGATAACTTATGTCACTACGTTACTGGGATGTTGTGCCATCAACTTTGGGGTTGCGGGGGGCAGCCCCAAGTGTGGAACGAAGGTGGTGGCAGCCTCTTCCTCGAGCCCAAATAGGCCCATGGGTCCTTTGGCGGGAGTTGGGACTTTTTTTTGTTTTCTGTGTGGCCTGATGTCACTTCATGGCAGGGAGGAGATGACTCTGCCTTGGGTTCCTCATCGCACATGTGGAACATCTTTTAGCTCATCACAAAGATCTCCTGAAAGATCCTAATTCTGCCTAGGGGTTAGGATGTTAGCAAGTTTTTCTGGCTCTTGTAGCTATGCCATTCACTTAAAAAGCTTAGAAATGAGTCTTGCTGTGACTTTTCTCCCTTAGTTTGCTGTTGTGTGTGTGTGTAGGAGTGGAGGGTGCCTCTTTGCACTGTCTACAGGGTTCAAGGTGCATGTTTATAGCTGGTTCCTTCTGCCTGGCTGGTTCTTCTCACCTCTTCTTGTTCATATCCATTCTTGGCCTCCTTTTGCTCACATCGTGACTGCTGAGGCTTGCTCCCAAGGCTCTCTCAGAGTTTTTTTCCTTATTTTTGGTAGGGGGGGAGGTAGGCACATGTGTGGCAACTTAAGCTTGTGTTTGCTCACTCAAGAAGAACCCCTAGGGAGTGCTGCTAACTCAGCAACGAGAGTTTGTTAACGCCCAGTATCCTGGGGCTGGGGGTTTACAGTTGCTATTGCCAAGTTTAACTTGAGCTTTCAACCAAGCAGCACTTCAGAATTACCATGAAAAACTTCTCAGGAGTTGGCAGCGTCCTGGTGCTGGTGTCCACACCTCCTCGCTTCTAAGTTACAGGGGCCTTAAACTGGGTGGCAACGAGGTGCCCACTTCATCCTCCTCATGGACATTCCAAGTACCTTATAATGATGAGTTTTGCTAAAATGGTAAACACTGTGTTGTTGTTATTGTTAAGTGCCGTTGAGTCAACTCTGACCCATAGCGACCCTGTATAGGGTTTCCGAGGAGCAACTGGTGAACTTGAAACGTCAAACTTGCAGTTCAAATGGCTTTGCAGTCTGACGCATTAACCCACAGTGCCACAGCAGGACTCCTGTTATTACAGAGGAATTAATTAATCGAAGTGTTTGTAGCTCAGCATGGAAAAGAAAGACGACATATGAATATGCGTGTGTACCCTTGCATGCACACTTTTCCTCCTCTTCTTCCTCAATGTTCTTAGTTCTTCTGCTAGCTTACCAGGGGGATGTGGAATATCATCTTTTATTCCCAGTTGGGGAGACTTGGTTCTTGGATTGGGTGGCCTGGACCAGGGAGTATGGGGGTGGGGATGGGGTGTTAAGTATTTCCAAAGAACTGTGCCTGGAGCAAAATTGATTCAAATCCTTGCTTTTCCTTTCCTGTTTACAATGAGTGAAATCACTTCCTTAGAGTTAAGCCTTAATCATGATCCACACGCCTCTTGAATACTGAAGACAACTGTGGGCCACATTCTCTCTGCCTCCCCCCCCTCCACATTATCTTAATATTTGGATTTGCTCTGAAAATTTAATGAAATTAACTTGAGATTTCAAGTGTTCTGAGAGTCGGTCTTCTCTGTAAAATCAGAATACAGGTTTCCCCCACTATCCAAAATTGAGCATTTTTTTGAAATTTTTCATAAGCAGAAATGGCCTAAAGCGAAGAAGCAATTGTCATTCATTTATCTGGAAAGAAATTTTGAGCATCCAGTCTCAGAAAATAACCTACCAAATAACACATAAAAGCTCACTGAGCACTAACTTATTGAAAAAGGAACGGTATAATCAGTACACAGCCTATATGAAGTAGAAGGCATGTGCATACAGTATTACAGTTCCTGGGGAAGGAGCTTGGTGATACCACTCTCCCTGCTCAAGGTACCTCTTTAATGGCTGCTGCAAAACAAATGCTAAATGCTAGTTTCACTCTTCCCCTTTTTTCATGAAAGTGAAAATCCTCAGGATTCTTTTTGGTTGGTGAAAACTGGTACTGAGTAGTAGGTCTTTCGAAAAGTGGGGAATACTTGTAGTAATGATAATTGCCTTCCTGTAGTATCTGGAGTCCTGGTGTGGCGCTGCAGGATAGTGCACTGAACTACAAGGTCGGAGGTTCAAACCCACCAGTCATCGCTCCTTGGAACCCCTATATAGGGTCGCTATGAGTCGGAACTGACTCAACAGCACTTAACAGTATCAGGCAGAGCCCTGGTGTGGCGCTGTGGGTTAATGCGCTGAACTGCAAGGTCAGTTTGAACCACAAGGTTGATGGTTCAAGCTCACCAGCTGCTCCACGGAAACCATATGTATAAACCTTATAGCACTTAACTGGCACTTGGTAGGTGATTGGTAAATGTTAGCATCTTTATTACATAACTCGACCACACCTCCTCCTTCCTCCAGTTCCCCAAGGACACAGTGCAGTTATCAAGTCATGTGGGTTTATCGTTAACAACAGGTGGCTAAGGGTCAGAGGGGACACTGATGTGTCGGGATTTGGAACTTCTGGAAGCAAACAGTCTTGCTGCACAGACACCCTCCTTTGTGGCAGTATGACTTGGGATGGGATTTTATCTGTGTGGTGCTATAGAATAAGCAGTGCTCACCATGAGGTCAGTGGTTCAAGCCCACCAGCCGCTCCTGGGAAACCCTATACAGGATCACTGTGAGTTGGAAGGAACTCCGCGGCACTTAACACCACCACATATGAATAGCAGGGAGTCCTATGGCAGTGCTGGACTGCTAAAGGAAAGGTCGCAGTTGACAACAACCACCAGTTGCTCCAGGGGAGAAAGATGAGGCAGTCTACTTCCTTAAGGACGCACAGCCTCAGAAGCGCTGTGGAGTCCTTCGGGTTGCTATGAGTCAGAATCCTCTCAACAGCAGTGGCCTTGGGGTTTTAATATGAGTAGCTTGTGCTTTGGGCTTTTGATGTTCTGCCTGGCGTCTGGCTCTCTAGGGGTGGGGGAAGCCTGGGAGTCGTGCACCTCTTGTGAAGAGTCTAGAGTTTCTAAACCACCTCAGCTATCACTTTTGTTCTTGTTAGTTACTGACGAGTCGCTTCTGACTCATGGTGACCTCAGTTGTTAAACTCCTCAAAAATGGGTATAGTGAATCTTCAAGACAACTGTGGGCCATATTCTCTTAAGATTTGAATTTGTTTTTAGAATTAAAGAGTTTACTAACTCAATGAGATTTCAAATTTAGGGGAATTTTAGTAACATACAAAGAAATAGAGACAAGTTTTGAAGAGAAGTTGATAGCTCTTTGCTGCTTTGGTTTAGGGGTTACAGTATTAGGAAGGCACACAAGTAGCCTTTGGGATTAACGGCTTTTCATCCTGCCTCAGTTAGCATGGAATGTACTTAGCTTCTCTTGGGGACTTGGGACTGGGTGTGTCCCTAAGAAGATTCTCTCCCTCTTCTGAAATGGTGGGATAGTTCCCAGCTGGGATGCAGATGAGCACATTAATATGCATCTCTTTTGAACTGGGCTTGGAAGAATGAGTTCATTCTGACTCAACCCCCTGCTGAGAATCTGCTTTTCTACTGTGTCTCCTTCTCCCATATACTGAATCTGTCTTTATTTGAACAAATCCCCAGGTGTGGGAATTTGTTAAAATGTAAATTCTTATTCAGTATGTTGTTGTTAAGTGCTGTTGAGTCGGTTCCACTCATAGCAACCCTACATAGGGTTTCCAAAAAGTGGTGGGTAGGTTTGAACTGCTGACCTTGCGGTTAGCAGTCCAGTGCTTACCCTACAGCGCCACACCAGTATATCAGGGTAGAAATGGAAATTAACAGCAGGAGGTTGAACCAGTATGAAGCCCAGCTATGAAGGAACTAGAAGTCAGAGTGGAAACGTTCATAGAACTGGAACCCTCTGAGCAGAGACTCACTGGAACACAGTGTCTTTATCTGGCATAGTGCCCTGCACTTCAGGTCTAAGTGTGCCGGCACAGGATGTGTTACTGTAGGAGGGATACTATAGCAGACCACCTCCAAACAGGAGGTGGATGTGCCTGGTTCTGTTCTTCAACTGTCTGGGCGTTTTGAATCTGATCTCTGATTGGACCTCCATTTCTTTCCTTTCTGCGGTGTTCCTGGTTCCCTGTTCTCCACCCCATCAGGCTCTGCTCTTACCTCTTTTTACTTTGTACCGTCTTGTATCTCGTGACATATGAACAGCTTTGCATCCTGTTGAAGTTCCTGTCTCCCACCAGCAACGTTCCCAGGGAATGAATGTGACTCAACCCCAGTAAAAGCCAAGCAGAGATCATGGGAAGGCGCAAGTCCCCTAATACAGACCAGCTTTTTGGTCCCTCCGTCCTGGGAACAGGGGCTAGCAGGAAGAGACAGCAGGCCCAGTTTTGACTGCTGGGTGAGTAGAACAAGACCCCCCAAAAAGAAAGCCAGACGCTGAGGGAGGAGTCCTCCAAGGCCTTGTGAGACACCGCCAGTCAGTGATGGTGGGAGGAAGGGTCAAGGACTTTGGCTAAATGGACCTCTAGGCCTAGAAGGGTTCATCAGAAACCCATGGTAACCTGTAGCCAGCCAGTGGCACTGAGCCAATGACACACATCAAAATCTCCTATGACAGTTGCTAAAAATACAGACACCACCTAGACCTACTGAGTCAGAGCGTGGGCAGATGGGCCAGACATGTGTGTGCCCCAGATGCTCCCTGTGATTTTGACAGGTGTCCCTGGAGAAGAGCCAGGTAATCACAGCAGTGGCCCCAGCTGCCTGTTTGGCCTGAGTGGGAAGATTCCCCTAAAGGGATCCAGTTTTCCTGTTTATAAAGATCCTGTGGGTTCCTCAAGGGGAGGAGTCCTAAAGTTTTCTGCATGTGATTTAGTGTGAGATTATCCAATAAGCAAAGTAAGGACTGATTACTTGAGTTTACTAATTTGTCATGAACAATTTCACATATTTTTCATCACAGATTAGTAAGAAACCACAAGTAACTCCTGCTTACCTCATTGGGTAACCCACCCTGGTGTGAATGGACAAGAGTAAGAATACTCGCTTACCTGGCAGTGATGCCATCCTATATTTATAGTTTACCACACATATTGAGCTCTGGTAGCGTAGTAGTTACTCATTGGGCTGCGAACCACAAGGTCAGCAGTTCGAAACTGCCAGTGGTTCTGCAGGAGAAAGATGAGGCTATCTGCTCCCATAAAGATTTACAGCCTCGGAAACCCTGTTCAGGGTCGCTATGGGTCAGAACCAACTCGATGGCACTTAACAACAACAACACATATTGAGAGCTAGAAGGCTGCTCTAGCATTCAATCTCTAGTGTCTCATTTAACTGTATAACAACCTGATGAGACAAGCAAAATATGCCCACTTGGCAGATAAGAAACTATGAGAACTGAAACACCTTGCCCAAGGGTACATGGGTGGTCACTGTCAGCCAGAACCCCAACCTCAGATTCCCCAGAGTCAAGTCTTAGCCATGATTCACAGCCTTCTCATTTCCACTCTTTGTAAAACTGCCTTTAAGTCACCCTCCAGGTGATCTGAAATCACCTTGCAAAGGACCACACAAGGAAGACCTTTTCATTCTTGACTGACAAGTGAAAAACCACCACCAGAAAAGCTGCCAAGACCACAAAGTTGGTGAGAAACTGAACTGGGCCACAGCGGTGTTTCCTAACTTCTAACTCAGTGCTCTGGTGTGGCTCTGTGGATTAATGCACCAGACTGCAAAGCCATTTGAACTGCAAAGTTGGCAGTTCAAGCTCACCAGCTGCTCCTTGGAAACCCTATACAGGGTTGTTATGTATCGGAACCGACTTGACAGCCCTTAACAATAACAACTCAGTGCTCTGTCAGTTGAACACACATGCATTGGTTGGCTATTCCTAGGTGGGGGGAGGAGCAGGTGAGTAAGGAACTGGTTGGCTAACTTCTGAGATAAGGGTATGAAAGTGCTTTCCACTTAATGACTAGGAGCTAATACTTAGCTTTTACTGGGGTCAGACCACACCCTAAGCTCCTTGTCATTCTTTAAAAGTCTATAATAAAAGCAATATTAGTATTCCCGTTTTATAGATGAAGAAACTGAAGCCCAAGGCCACACACCTATTATATGTGGTAGAGCCAGGACTCAAAAGTCAAGGCTGTGGCACTTTTTGTGACCACTGTATTCTTTCTGTGCTTTTACTGCTCTTTCTCCATCTTACTATCGTGTGTGTGTTAACCAAAGCAGGTTTCAGAGCTGGGGGAGAAAGAGGCACTTGGATTCTCCTTAGTCTGCAATCAAATCCAAGCTTCCAGGAATGAAGGGCAGAGGGCCATGGCAGGGACTGAAATGGCTACCAGGGGGTACTTACGTCCTGCTTCACAGGTTTCTGTTAGTCCCACAGTTGCTTGCTCAGTACCTCCTTAGGAGGGGAAGGTAGAGCTCCAGGTGAGCATATGTGGTTCTCAGTCCCCACCATAGCACCTCTACTCCAGCAGCCCAGCATAGGGCAGAGTCTCCTGCTAAGGCAGGAGAGGACATAGTCATTTGGGTTTTCTTGAATATCATCTTGGTCTATCCCTGATACATCAGAACACTTCCTGGCATCTTCAAGAACCTTCTAGGGTAGGCCTGGGGTCTGAGCCTGCTCTGGCATATATGTGAGGAAACGGCTCCTTGGCCTCTGACCAAGCTTTGTGTTCCGAGATGACTGCCTCCTCCATTAGAAGCCTGAAGGAGACAAATGGTGTGCTCAAGATGGAGATATGGTGATTGGGGCTGCAGTCCCTACTGGGAATTAAATTTTTTCTCCCCTCTCCTGCCCCTGGCCTCCAGAGCTGAGACTCAGTCCCTCCATCCGCATCCCCAGTGTGTTTTTAAGCACAGAAGAGCTGCCTAGGGTGTTTGGACAATAACTTATTTAGAGACTGGTTCAGAAATCAAAAGGATGTTTTGATTGATCCTCTTTTTTAAAGTTGTGAGAATGCCCTGCTCCTAAAACTGAGGTGGTCTTCCTGAGCAAAGGTCTGTCCCTAAAGATGAGACCCTCTGTTGAGATTAGAGACCAGGGCAGAGAAAAGGCAGGTATAAGTGACCTTCCTCCCACCCCCACAGGGAACACCCAGGATCCAGGACTGATGATGTAAGGAACTTCAAGGGCTGCCATGGGATGAAAAGAGGGACATAATTGGGAAGGAACCCTTCTGCCTGGGGAAGGGCCAATCACAGAGACATCTGCCTAGGTAGGACTGTCCCAGTGTGGAACACTGGTGTGAGCCCGAACAGTGTGGCGAAAGCGCCTTAAAGGAAAGAAAAAAAAAGTCCAACCAGTCAGAATCACAGCTGCTCTTTGGTGGAAGGTGGTGCTGGTCCTGCCTTCCACATCACCTAACGAGAACAGTGTCAGCAGCAGGCACAGTAGAAAGTGGTGCACCCTCCCTGTTGTTTTCCTGTCTTTTCTGTGTGTGGGATGTCTAGGCATTTCTCACCCTCTTTTCTTCCCTGCTGACTCACCTGCTGGTCAGAGGAACCCTTCCATCGACCTGGCACCTTAAGAGCCTGTCGGCAGCCAAGGCACAGATGCCCCTTACCAAGGACCTGGGAGGACTCCTCTCCATGGGGAGCCCCAATCAGATGCATTTTGGCCACAGGACCCAGGCAGGCAGCCAAGAAGGGCCGGAAATGGTCCAAGTATTCTCCTTCCTCCTATTGCTGAGGGGAGGGAGGCCGTTTTATAGTGATATTCAAAGGAAAGTCTTAGCTAGGGGGGCACGGAGGTGGAAACCTCCTAAGGACTGAACCAGGAAAGCCTCCTTCTACATGAATGGACTTGTTAAAATTCAATAGCCTGAGAGCTTGCCTTCTGCCTACTCCCTGACTCCCAGGCTGATATGAGGAGTTCCTTTGCTGGGACGTTAAGCTGTGTTATTGGCAAAGGTGATACCTGGACCTGACCTTCAGAAAAAGGTTAAAATACTGTTGTCCTGGCATGGTCTGCCTTCCTCTGCGTGTGTGTGTGTGCGCGCGTGCGCACGCGAACGCCCACACACACACATGCAGAGGAAAATGGTGTCCTCATCTGGGCGTCTTAGAGGCAGTGGAGAAAGGGGGCACAATCAGCTCACTTGCTTCAAGTGGCTGGTCTTACTTTACAGAGTATGTCCAGTCTCATTTTGTTGTTGTTGTTACTAAGTGCCATCAAGTCGGTTCCTACCCATAGCCACCCTGTGTAGGGTTTCCTAGGAGTGGCTGGTGAGCTTGAACTGCTGACCTTGCAGTTCAAACCAACTTTGCAGTCCCAGTGCATTAACCCACAGTGCCTTCCCATTATTTACAGAATACCAGCTGGGGAGTTTGTGAACTAGAAAACTAGCAATTGAGCTAATGAATTCCCATGATGCCCTTTGTAGTGGATTTGGGACTGGATGTTGTGTTTTAGCTCTTCATCAGAGTTCTGGTAGTCTGCAAGTGAATAAATGATGTGGAGAGGCAGCTCCTGATATGTGGCTATTTCTAGAATGAGGCCCATATATTGTTGCCAGTTAATGGTCACCTCTCCCTTTTAAATACTTAAAACAAGAACAACATTTAGCTTAGCGTTTTCACAGCGCACTACAATACATTTTTTATTTTTCAGTCAAGAATGAGGTCTGTTATCCCAATTAAGGATGAGGGAGTGGAAGTTCAAAGAGGTTGTATGGCTGTTCCCAGGTGACTCTGAAGGTGGAGAGATACCTCCCATGCTCCTTTCTTCACACCCTGCCTCTGTAGGAAGCACTGCAGCAGGGAGGTAGCTGGAGGGTGGCCTGGTCTCCCTGCTCTCAGGGGTTCCACTGCAACATCCCACCCCCAGCCAGATGTTTGGAGCAGGGAGAGCAGATGCACATCATCAGCTAGGCAGGAGAAGAGGACTGGGGGTGTTGTGGCATAAAGTGGGGAGAGCAGCTGGTCATGGAGTTCTATGGCCCCCACTGAAATTCTGCCCACCTCATTGGGGAGAACATGTATAATGAAATCCCCCATGGACCTGTAATCATTTTGTGCCCTGTGTTCTTTCCTGGGGATGGGCACACACACTTGGAGAAATGGAGTGCTGAGTGCTGGCTGAAAGGAACCATTTGAAAGACTCTGACTAGATCCCCTTACCCTTAAACCTCCAGACAAAGCAGGTCTTGGACCAAAGCTTCTGGCTCCTCCCCCCCCCCAATTGTCCTTTTGCTCTCCTAGAGGTATTTGCTTCATGGAGCAGGTACAGGGCCTGGAACAGAATCCTCATATTGTGCTTTCCTCCTTTCACCTTTAATGACCTGCCTAAGAGGACAACTAAAAAGACGGGCAGGATCTCAGACCATTCCTTTACACCAACTCATCTTAGAGGGGAATATAACAAAAGGGAGGAGATCTTGATAATGCCAGCTCTTGAGCTAGTAAATTCTCATGATGCCCTTGAGCCTAGGACCCCTTATGTGGTAGTGGTTGAGAGCCGTGGCTCTGGTTTCAGGCTGATCTTGGTTAAATCCTGACTCTACTATCAAACTAGCTGTGTGGTTTTGAGCACATTGCCTAACTTCTCTATACTTCAGTTTCCCTTAATGAAAATGTTGTTGTTAATTGCCATCCAGTCAGTTCCTACTCATAGCAATCCTGTATAGGGTTTCTGAAGAGCGGCTGGTGAGCTTGAACCACCAACCTTGCAGTGAGAACTAAATGAGATAACTTTGTAAAGTGTCAAGCATAGGCCTGACACAGTGTCAGTGCTCAGTAAGCATAACTGAGGCCAGAAAGACCAAGGGGCTTGCCTTGGGCGCTTAACTCCTTTAGGGCCCAACTTTTCTACTTCCTACCCATCAGGGCTGTGGCTTTCCCAGAGTCCAGCTGTATAGAATTCTACTCAGCTAGTCAGGGTTATTGAGCACCTGCTTCACTCAGAGGGCTGAAGGCCAAAGACTTCCAGGCTAAAGTCATTGCAAGCCCCATCAGAAGGCAGCCATGCTGCAGGGAGGCAGAGGCAAGTCCTGATGCATGCTCAGAAAGTGTTCATAGAGGTAAGGAGAATAGGCAGCCTGCTGAAGAATTGAGGGAAGTGGAGCGAGCCTCAGTGGGGGAGGGAGTAGTAAGGGACATCTGGGGTATTGACCGTGTTGTGAGTCTGGGGTACCCTCCCCAGGCGTGCAACAGCTCTCTGTGCTCTGTTCCAAAGCCTAAACTCCTGTGTGTCCCTGAGGTCAAGGCATTTGTGGTCTTTGAGGCCCAGGGATTACCTGGTCACAGTGTGTTTTTAGAAGATCCTCATCCCCTGCAGAGTCCGACCAAGCTGAGGAGTGCCCCCATCCCCCAAGCTCCCTGTCATTTCTGCCCTCAGGCCTCCTGTGGTGGGAGCAGACAGACCTGTAGGTCTCATCATGGCCCCAGCCAGCTGCCCTCTCACCCACTGCCTCTCAGGATTACTCAGCCTTCACAGCACCTGTCACTGAGATGCTCGTTGCGTTCTTGATGGCCTCTCTTCAAGAAAACCCGACTCCGTGTGCCGGTTAAGCCTCTAATTGTGGTTCTGCGTGAGGAAACCATAAACCAAAGGAAAAGCTGTGGTTCAGCTTTGGTCTTGGAGCTTTGTGTCAGTGTCTGCCCAGAGTCCCCAGGCTTAGAATTTAATGTGGGTTGTGCAGGCAGGTGGGGAAGCTGGCCTTTCCCTCCAGTCTTGGATGGATTATTATTAATAGGGTGAATTCCAAGAAATCACTCATCCTGCTGGGCTCTGCTCTGAACTTTGTCTCCTTAATCCAGTTGAAAAGCAGATACATCAGAGAGGCTAAATGTGTATGTCCCAAGGGATGGTCCACCTGTGGTTTACCAGTGCAACTTCTTCCTTGGTGACAAAATCCCCAGTCCCTTGAAATCTTGATTTTTTTCTACCAGGATCAAGAGCTTAAGAGTAGATAACCAAGTTTTTAGTTAATTGCTGAGAAAGCCCAGTCATTTTCTAAATAATTTCCAATGGTCATACCTATGTCAGGGCACCTGCCTTTATTTAACCCAGGGAGGGGAAGAGGGAGCTCTCTGGACTGACTGCTCAGAAGGGCGTCTGTGGTCTGAAGGCCTCTGTCTGCACCTGCCGGAAGTTCTTGGTCTTTCTGTTGAGTCAGAGCTCCGAGTCTGTCATTCTCGCGGGAGAGGTGACTGCCACTTGACTGACTGCTGCTTAGGAGCCATTTCCTCACCTTTGGTCCTAGGGAATAAAGTTTTATTTTCTCTCTTCTTTCGCTTCTTCTCCAGAGACACAGGCAGCCCAGTAACAGGGCATTTAATGAGTCTTCATTTCTGAAAGGGCCTCCTTGGTTTTTGCTCAAAGGATTGAGCCAGAAGCTTGTTGACTTCTGAGTGGCCACCACCACATACATTGTCTTTCCCTTCCCTTCCCCTCCCTTCCACCAAGAACAACACAGGAAGTTGTCCTAAATGGCACAGTTTGTTTTTCTTTCTCTATCAAAACAGGCATTGCCATTTATTTTCCTGTAGAGTAGTTCCCCAAGCTTTACAGTGGAATGACTGGGACTTCATCTTTAGGCCCATATTCGGCTCAGGTCCTCGGGAGAGGGGACCTTTGTGGTTGTGCAGCACCACCTGCTGGCCATGATACTACCACGTCTTCCGGCTTGTGCTCACAGTTCTTGGAACAGTTCAGCTAAACTAAAAGCAACTTTTAAAAGGTACTCTGAAATCCATTTCTGGTTGACTCATAAATTTTTATATCATCTTTGCCTTTTATGGGGCTGCCTTATCAAGCTTTTCTTTAAAATGACTTCCTATCTCCAAAGCCCAAATTTTCAAAGAACTGAGCACTGCAGTTGAAAAGCAGATACATCAGAGAGGCTAAATGTGTATGTCCCAAGGGATGGTCCACCTGTGGTTTACCAGTAAGGCCATGTGTCTTTGAGGGACGGAAATATTAAAGAAAGTGACTTGGAGCATGGGAAGGAAAAAAGGGGTGAACATAGGGTCTGTGGCAATTCTGGCGTTTTTAGATTAAGTTGAACTCCGTTCTGCAACCACTGAGCCAACGTTTATGGAACGTTGACACTGACCAGACCTGCAGTTTATCATCAGAACTGCAGCTCCTGCTTACTTGAAAGGGACTAAGTTACTTGTGTAGCACTGGTAGCATAGTGAATTTACGAGCTGGGCTGCTAACCACAAGAACAGCAGTTCAAGTCTACCAACCACTCCGCAGGAGAAAGATGAGGCTTTCTGCTCCCATAAAGATTATGTAGCCTTGGAACCTTATACAGCATCACTGTGGGTCAGAACCAACTCCATGGCATACAACCACCACCAATACCAGGCTACTTGTTTAGGGAGTTTTCCTTGTGGATTCAATTTTGAGGGCACCATAGTGGGGTATTGCAAAACACCTGGATTCTAGAATGAATGAATGGATTCTATATTTGATCTTGTCTCGGAGGCCTCTCCCAGTGGCGTGAATCAAATCCTCTACAGCTCTGATCCCCCATTTCCTAGATCTGAGAGTAAGGTGATTCTTCTGTTTTCTGCTGTAAGAAGAAGACGATGAATTAAAAACGTGTCTGTTTTTATGGAAGTAGAATGCCAGTTCTTTGGAGACAGTGTTATTTGACAGTTTTGTTAAGATAGTCTTTTAAACGCCTTGCTTTGGCATAGTACTTCAACATTTTATTATTTGGTCACTCACCACGCACATACTATGAGATCTAATAAAACTTAGAGACTAGAAGAGGGTACAGGCATGGGGTGCCTATAACTAATGCCTCTGTCATTTCCTTTGTTCTAGGCCTAGTCTCCAAATCCTCTCCCAAGAAGCCTCGTGGGCGTAATATCTTCAAGGCCCTTTTCTGCTGTTTTCGTGCCCAGCATGTTGGCCAGTCAAGCTCCTCTACTGAGCTTGCTGCATACAAGGAGGAAACCAACACCATTGCTAAGGTACTTGTATCAGGGTCACCAGGTGCAGGCGAGGATTGCTAGTGGGGGGTACCTGTGGACTGTAGCAAGGTGTCATTACTAAAGTTGCAAAGCTCTCAGACTTACAGGGGTCACTGCCACTGTCATTTACTCGGGCCCATTATCATTTCTGTTGCTTCCCACTTGAGGTGTGAGTCTCCTGTTGAGATATCCCTGTGATTTCTGAGTGCTTCTGTGGTCCAGATCCTTCCAGGCTCAGGAAGTATTCAAGATGCTTTGCATATGTTGTTCTGTGTGATCCACACAGCAGCCCTGCAAAGAGATTTACCAGATTATGACTACACAGACATGGAGACTGAGAAATAAAGGGGTTAAGTGGATTCCTGAAGGGCTCGTGGTTAATAAATGATAGTGCTTGGGTTCTAACTCAGATCTCTCTTGGCTCTGCAGTCATTGTTTGTTGTTTTTTTATTACACAAAGCTACCTTCTAGGTTACCCAATTTACAGGGAACCAAAGAATTGAAATTCTACCACTCTTCTACCACATCCTTGATAACCCAACCCCCACCAGCAACTCGCACCTGTACCTCTGAGAGGCATTGGGAAATGTGTGGGCATTTTTGATTTGTCACAATAACCAAAAGATACTGCCAACATTTTAAGGTTAGAACCAACCCTGTCCAAAAAGAACCCTGCCACCAGTGCCAGTGATGTCCTTCCCTAAAACACCAAAGCCTCACCCACCCTTCTTGCTCAAAACCAGGCTACAGACATCAAACCAATGAAAAATCACTTCATTATCCAATAACAGGGAAGGGATAAAATAAAGTGCAGCATAACAGTGTTACATTTTTACAAGTTAGCAATAACATGGAAAAGTATTGAATTGTAACACTGTCAAAAATCAGAATGTAAACTGTATGGCATCAAGTTAGTGAAATGCACCTTGAATCCACTAGCAATTCAAATCTATCAGGCGCTCTGCAGGAGAAAAATGAGACTTTTTGCTCCTTTGAAGATTTACAATCTGGGAACCATATATACAGGTTCACTATGAGCCATAACCAGCTTGATGGCACACAACAACAACAACAAAGTTACTGGTCGGCACAAATGGCTAAGTGCTCGACTGCTAGCTGAACCCACCCAGTGGTATCCCAGAAAACAGACCTGGTAATCTGCTTCTGAAAGGACATGACCTTAAAAACCTCATGAAGTCATTTTACCCTGCACCCATGGGGTCACCTTGAGTCAGAACCAACTCGACGGCAGCTAACAACAACAACATATATCCTACTATGGGAAAAAACAGTGATACAACAAACTTGAAGGAAATACACTGAAATGCCAACATTAAGCTTTTCTAAGTGATAGAATTTTTTTCAAGATTTTCATCAAGGACACTTAAAAACTCTTTACACTGTAACATTTTTCTTATCAGGAGGAAGAGGAAGGATTTCTGTTATCTCTGCACTCTGCCTCCCTCACACTTTATGGGTGCCCACAATGGGCGTATATTCATACTGGTTTATTTGGTGTTTTGAGGAGCACAGCACCCCCTCTTACCCTCCCAGGGGAGTATAGATAAAGTGTACTCAAAGAGAAGTTTCAGGGACTTCATGGGAAGTCAAAGGACTACTGAGCAAGAGATTAAACTACCGAAGTGCAGCGTTAGGATCTTGGTTTTCACACATTTCCTTCAAGCTTCTGACTTGCTTAAGTTCCTGTTCATCAGTTTGTCCAGCTGAGCACAGCAACACTGTCTTCTTCCTTCCCTTCAGTCCTAGTGTGGAAAGGAAACTGGCCTTTTCCCCTTTCTGCCCAGCTCCTGAGAAAAGTTAATTTTTGTCATGTTAGAAACTTCTGGTTGCCAGAGTCACAGGGAGAAAATTGTCCTCCAGTCCTGAGGTGGAAACAGTAGGTTGGGATGGGGCAGGGGAGGCATTGGTAGGTGGGCACTGATAGCCTGCTTCTTTCCTCCAGTCGGATCTGCTCCAATGTCTCCAGTACCAGTTTTATCAGGTATGTGAATCTGTCCAAGTAAATGCTCAGAAACCTGGGACCCACGACCCTATCTCGCTTCATAGGATGATACCCCTTTTGTTTGGTGACTGGTGGTCAGCTCCTCACCCTGGGAGGCAATTTGTTCCAGAAATTTGCTGAGGGCTTATTATCTGCAAAGCATATTGGATTTGGGGAAACTGCCGGAGCTACATGCCCTCTTTCCACAGCTCCTGTACTTCTCACTCTAGCCCTGACCTCCTCTCCAATGTCTAGATTACTTTAATTGTCCCAGTGGGAGGCCGGAAACCAAGCAGCCACCTCTTTGTCCTCTTTCTCTACGCCTTACCACCAAACTGGGACCATTCTTGGGTTACTGAAATTGAGGGTCTCCTGTCTTCACGATCAGCTCATCTCTTTCTAGAGTTCTGCTGAAATGAATAATGGGGCTTTCTTGGTGGGCAGATCTCAGCAGCCTGGCTCTGGTTTCAGATCCCAGGGACTTGCCTGCTCCCAGAGGTGACAGAGGAAGATCAAGGAAGGATATGTGTGGTCATTGACTTGGATGAAACCCTTGTGCACAGCTCCTTTAAGGTAATGTGACATTGGGAGCCCTTTGTGACCCTGGTAGTCAGTGTCATGATGTGGCCGGCAGGGTAGGGGGGGCTGGGAGAGTGGCAGACTTTGGCATTTTGGCCACCCCAGTGTCACATACATCTGAAGACGACACCGAAGGACGTTGTTGAGTAGGAGTCCCCACCTCCTACTTTGTGCTATGTGGCCAATTCCAGTGACTAGATAGCACAGTGAGCCACCAGGCTCCATGTTTTGTTGTTGTGTGCCATCGAGTCAGTTCCAACCCATAGCGACCCTGTGTAGGGTTTCCGAGGAGCAGCTGGTGAACTTGTACCGCCAACCTTGTAGTTCAAACGGCTTTGCAGTCTGGCGCATTAACCCACAGCACCACACCAGGACTCCATACAAGGAGTTAAACCAGCCTTGAACTTCCTTTACAAAGCAGGTTGTTTGTTACCTCAAGAAGCCCCCGAATTTCTTGTAGCTCAGTTAGGAGGGGTTTAGTAGGAAAAAGTAAAAGGGGATCACAGCCTGTACTGGGCTGATGGTGGGAAGAGCTATGCAGGGGACCAGCCAGGCAGTGTTGGGATCTACTTGTTTTCCTCTATACCATGCACACCTCATGAACTTGTCTATCCTTCCAGCCAATCAACAATGCTGACTTCATAGTGCCTGTAGAGATTGAGGGGACCACGCACCAGGTGAGCTGCCTGCCAGGCCACTTTCCGCCTGCCTTTTGTCATCCACCTGGACTCGGGATCCTCTGCCCCTCACCACATGTGTAACTTCATTCTCGCCCTTTTTACTGGTGATTTCACACCCAAGACTTCCTCATCTTGAAAATACATTCAGCCTCATAACACTCATTGCCATTGAATCAAGTCTGGCTCAGTGGACAGAGAGAGACCCTAAAGGACAGAGTAGAACTGTTCATAAGGTTTCTGAGACTAAATCTTCATAGGAGCAGACAGTCTTATCTTTCTCTCCAAGAAGGGCTGGTGGATTTGAACTGTCAACCTGATACTTAACAGCCCAAATGAACCTATTGTGGCACCAGGACTCTGTTGTCAGCCTGCTGGTGGTGGTGATGTGTGGTGCCTTGTGGTCGGTTCTGACTCATAGCAACCCTGTATAGGGTTTCTGAGACTGTAAATCTTTACAGGAGCAGAAAGCTTCATCTCTCTCCCACAGAACTACCGGTAGATTGCAGTTAGGAGCCCAACTCATAACCCACTAAGCTTCTGGGGCTCCTTTCTTAGCCTTATATCTCCCTCTTATCATCATCTTTTTTTTCCCCCTCTTCGTTGCCAAGCTATGTGAAAGACAAATTTGCATTATTTAACAATGTTGTTGTTGCGTGCCATCCAATCAGTTCATACTCATAACAACCCTGTATAAGGGTTTCCAAGAAGTGACTGGTGGGTTTGACCTACCAACTTAGTGAATCAAATCTACCTTACAGTCAGTCCAGTGCTTATCCTACAGTGCCACACCAGGACAATAATTGTTTAGTTTGTAAAGTGCTGTGTCAAATCAGTTTCAACTCAGAAGAGACCCTGTATAAGATTTCCAAGGGGCAGCTGGTGGGTTTGAACTGCCAACCTTGCAGTTAATAGTCCAATGTGATCCTGCAGCACAATACCAGGACTCCAACACTGGTCATGGCTGTCATTTATTGGTCACCCCCTATTTGGGTATCCTATTAAATGATTTATTAGTACCTTAATCTAATGATTATCTAATGCTACTATAACAGAAATACCACAAGTATATTCATTAGCAAACAGAAATCTATTCTTACAGTTTAGGAGGATAAAGGTCCAAATTCAGAGTGCCAGTTACTAGAAGAAGGCTTTCTTTCTTTGTCAGCTCTGGAGAAAGGTCCTTGTCTCCTTTGTTCGGCATCTGTAGGCCCAAATTCCTTGGCGATCTCCATGCAGCTTGGCATTGATCTTCCTCTGGATCTCGGAGCTTCACAGTATAGGGACCCCAGGCCAAAAGGATGCTGCTCTCTGCTCCCAGCTCTCCCTTGGTGGTAGGAGGTTCCTGGGACCTCTGCTTGAGTCAAGATACAACCTAATCCTGTAGATTAATATCATAGGAGTGAGAATTTATAACACATAGGGTAATTACATCAGGTTAGGACTGATCACATCATGGAGGTGGTTACATCATGAAATTGATTACAACTTAACTACTAAACCACAGAGAACCCCAGCCCAGCCAAGTTGACTTCAACCTTAAACTATCACAATTATGGAGCCCTGGTATGGCGCTGTAGGAGGATCACCACTGGACTGCTAACAAGGTCAACAGTTCCAACCCACCATCTGCTCCTCAGAAACCCTAAACAGGATTGCTAAGTCAGAACTGACTTGATGGTACTTAACAGCAACAACATCATAATTTCATTTTCTCTAGTCCTGGTGTGGCGCTGTGGGTTAATGCATCAGAAGGCAAAGTCATTTGAATTGTAAGATTGGTGGTTCAAGCTCACCAGCTGCTCCTTGGAAACCCTATACAGGGTCACTGTGGGTTGGAATCAACTCGAGGGCACTTCACAACAACAACAACAATCCTGAGTAGTTGGTGCCTCTGCTTGTCACAGGCATGGAAGCCAGTACAGACCTTTTTCTCTTCTGGAATGCCCTCTCCCTCATGCCCTTGCCACCCCCATTTAGCTAGTAAATGTTTCCCTCCCAGCCCAAGCATCTCTTCTGTGAAGCCTTCTCTTACCTCCCTCTCCTAGGGTCCCTATACTGTCCTAGTACATGCTCAGTATACATCTGTCAAAGTAAAAGAGTATTAAAGTATACAGAAGACAGAGTCTAAATAAGACCAGACTCCAGCTCTGCATAGCCTGCTCAGTCCAGGGTTAAGGATCATTCAGCTTTGATAGTAAAAGATCATTTACTCTAAGGCCTGCCTACTCACCCTAGAGTCAGGGACCAATGGAAGCAGATGCCCTGGTAGTCTTGACATTTCTTTGGTGACCCAGACAGATAGTAGAGTTACTTGTAGGAAAATGGAATAGAAGGCTTCTGTGGTTTTTTGTCCCTATTCTGTGTCCATTAGAGGCTCTCTACTCCCACAACAAAGTGCTCTGCCAGGCACAGCTACAGTCCCCACTCAGTCAGCTCAGACCTTGTCCATCAGCCCTCTAGTCTAGGTAAGTGTTGCTGTTAGGTGCCATCAAGTCATTTCCCAACTCTTAGCAACCCTGTAGACAACAAAACATTGCCCAGTCATGTGCCAACCTCAAATTGTTATGTTTGAACCCGTTGTTGAACTCCATCTCTTTGGGTCTTCCTCTTTTATGCTGAGCCTCCACTTTACCAAGCATGATGTCCTTCTCCAGGACTGGTCCCTCAAAGTACATGAGACAATGTCTTACCATCCTCACTTCTAAGGAGCATTCTGGCTATATTTCTTCTAAGATTTGTTCATCTTTGCACAAATTCCATGGCAAAAAGACTGGCAGATTTTCAAACAGGCAAACACCTTGTGAACTCCTGTTTCTTAAGAAAGGGTCATAAATAATAGAAAAGGGATGTGATTCAAATGACGTAGGGCTGCCTGCAGAAGACAACTTTTGGTGAAGAGTCAGAAAGAAGGATGGGACATGTTGAAGGTTGAAGAGCTATCAGTCTAAAGGGAACAAAGATACAGCTGCCTGGGGCAGAGGGTTCCTACACTGGTATAAAGGGGGCAGGTGAATTGGTGGGCAATTTGGTGCAGTCCAGGAGGCAGAGCAATGAGCAGGCCCAGGCTGTGAGCTAGGGATATGGGTAAAGGGGATTTTAAAGGCAATGGCTCTAGGAGCAGCTCTATGTAGGTGGTTGAGAGGGAGAGAGGCTGGAGGCAGGGAAGCAATAGAATGCAGACAGATGGGGGACCTTTCTTTAGGCCAAACTGCAAGATAACAATGAATAGACACGGGTAGATGGCAGGAACAAGCTCAAAGGGGTTCATACGAGCAGTAAGGTGCACATGTCTGCACTAAGGTCATGGGGAGATGGACGGAGGAAGGTGCAGTTTGGAAGAACTGTGTGAGGGTGCAAGGAAATGTTTGCATTGTTCTGATGGTGACATGGCCAGATGGTCCTGCCAGAACCAAGGACAGGAAGCTCCCACACAGGCTGTGGCTGGATTCAAGTAATCCAGGATAGGCTGTTTCCATCTGTGAGGCCTATTCTTGATTACTTGTTTTTGGAGGCAGCTGATGGTCCACCGCTGGAAACAGAGATGTCTCTTGGCACATTGGCATTTGCGTTTTCTTCCTGAGCTGGGCTAATGTTGACGTCACAAGCCAGCAGAAGCCAGTGCCCTGGTCTCTGGACCAGGTGATTTGAGTGACTGGGGTGTAGGAGTCTGGGCAGAGCAAAATCTGAACCTGCTTACTGTTCTATGTTATGTGTAAGTGATGAAGAGGGCAATGCTTCAACATTGCAGGGATGCCTTCCACAAGCCCCTCTGCTTTTCTTCAGGTGTACGTGCTCAAGAGGCCTTATGTGGATGAGTTCCTGAGACGAATGGGGGAACTCTTCGAATGTGTCCTCTTCACTGCCAGCCTGGCCAAGGTACCTGAGGGCAGGAGTAGAGAGGAACCAGGAAACGTGGCTGTACAGGGGTGGTCTCGCAGATCATTGTTGGTTCACAGGATAACCCCTGCTAGGGACTGGACTCAGGCTGTGTCCAAACAAAGGCATATTTTTTCCTCCTAGTATGCTGACCCGGTGACAGATCTGCTGGACCAGTGTGGGGTGTTCCGGGCCCGCCTGTTCCGGGAGTCCTGTGTATTCCACCAGGGATGCTATGTTAAGGATCTCAGCCGCCTGGGGAGGGACCTGAGGAAAACTCTCATCCTGGACAACTCACCTGCGTCTTACATCTTCCACCCAGAGAATGCAGTGAGTGGTCCAGATGCACCCACACTGCTGCAGTTGGGAGTCTCTGTCTGGGTGGGAGAAGTGTGGGAGCTTTGGGGTGAGGGAAGAGAAGAGCTGATAGTCTGGAATTTACTCAGGCTTTTTCCCTGCCCCAGGTGCCTGTGCAGTCTTGGTTTGATGACATGGCAGACACTGAGTTGCTGAACCTGATCCCAATCTTTGAGGAGTTGAGTGGAGCAGAGGATGTCTACACCAGCCTTGGGCAGCTGCGGGCCCCTTAGCCTTCCCTGCTTCCAAGCAACGGCCATCCCAGTAGGGGACTTTCCGATATTGTGCCTTTATGATCAGCCAGAGGGAAAGCTGCAACGCCTCACCAGATGGGGCCTGGATATAGTGAGAAGTGTTTGGAAAGAACTTTAGGACAGATTAGATGCCAAGTGGGCAAATACCAGACCGACACCAGAGCTCCCTGCTCCCTCAGTTGGGTTCCTGAGATAGGGTGTGTGTGTGTGAATGAATGTATGTGTGGGTGTGACTTGCCTTGAACTATGGCAACCGTATATACAGTGTTTCAGGTTGGGGGAGAAGTGGAAAGGTCAAGAGTCTCCCCAAGTTAGTTCGTCTCCTCTCCTGTCAGCTTAAGAGCCACTAAGCTCTGTAGGGATGAAGACTATTGAAGGCTCTTTTGCCAAACCCATGGCCTTTCCTCAGTGTTGTAAGACTTATGCCAAGGAGAAAGGAAGGGTCCGAGGCTGCCTTTGGGCACCCCAGGCATATGCCTTTCTCCAGCCAGCTGCTGCAGACAGAAAGACAGCACTTCTGGGAAGATGAGAACATATTTCCAGAACCAGTACCCCAGTGACCATGGAGTCCTGTGGCCCAAGAGCTGCACTTGTCTACAGCCAAGTGCCTGGCATGGGCCTTTTCCATGTCTCCTCACTGGCTGGGCCTGGGCCTGGGCCTGGGCCTGCCTTCCTCACCACCTAGCCATAGTCTTGAACCTGTGGGGAAGGAGGTCTTTTCCCTGCCTTGGAAGAGGACACGTAACTGATTTCCGTTCTTTTGACTCTGTGTAAAAATTCTCTTTCTAAACTTGGAGTGCTGGGCCTGGTTTGTTTTTGACAAAATTGCAGTCCTGGGCCTGAAATGAATGTGGGGGGTGCAGGGAAGAGGAAAATTCCAAAAGCATGAATGTGGTGTATCCACATTTTGGTTTGTAGACCAGCCGAACTCGGGACTGTTTCCATGAGTCTGCTCTTCAGGGATTCTCTGTGGTGCTGGCCAAGGACTCTTGTTCCATAGGCTGGGAAGAGCAGCTCCTCTGTCTCTGGGCTGGCTCCTTCCAGTTGTGTCTTCCCCAGGGCCATCCTGTGCTGAGCT
This sequence comes from Chrysochloris asiatica, assembly GCF_000296735.1. Classification (NCBI taxonomy): domain Eukaryota; kingdom Metazoa; phylum Chordata; class Mammalia; order Afrosoricida; family Chrysochloridae; genus Chrysochloris; species Chrysochloris asiatica. The sequence continues at coordinate 4,363,976 of NW_006408551.1, read as the reverse complement.
CTGTCAGCTCCAGCCTTCCGCCTTCCCTCCATGGCCTCAGGCACTCCAGATTTTCCTGGGCCGAGGGAGGGGGTGTTCTCAGTTTTCCCAAAGAGCTCAGGTGAAAGTGAGCCCTTCACACACCTGCACTTTGGCTGTCTCTCACCTTCAAAGGTTCTCCTAGTGAATGCTTTAAAAAGCCACAAAATGTTAGTTTCCCCGGGGTAGAAAACAAAAGGGGAAGTGCTGCTGTAATTGGGAGCACAGGGGTCCCCAAAAAGGGAGCCCCATCTGAGCATCACTGCCTTAATCTTGGCCTCCCCCAGGGCTGGGCTGGGTTCTCTCTGCCCTCCCTCTCTTTGGGGTGGAAGGGAGTTCCTGCGCCTTTCCTTGTCCCTGAAGGCAGGAATCACAAAACCTTTGTAAATTGCTTCAGGTGCAGGACACCTCCCACTCAGGACTCGTCCCCATTATCCTTTCAATTTCCAAACACTAGGTTTGGCCTCTGGAAGTAACCAGGTGACCAGACAGAAGCTTGGTGTCCTGAGTATTCCCCCTGCTTGTCCCAAGGTTCTAAAGCCACAGAAGTGGAACAGAGTCCCCAAAACCCATGTCATTTCCCTGGTGCCTGGTCCCACTGCAGGTACAAGGAAGAAGGCTCTAGGTGCTAGCCAGAAATTTTGTCTCCTGAAGGAAAGAAGAGCTTATTCCAAGGCCTGCTGTGGCTTCAGACCCAGACCCCGGCCTCGGACTCTACTAGCCTCATAGTGTGGACAACCTAGGGTTAGTCAGCCCTTGGGCCCAATCTTCTGCCCTCTGGGCCCAACCATGCATAAGCAATAAGAGGCACTAAGCCTGTTCCAGTTTCTGGGACCCTTTCTGCCCTTCTTTGGCTTTCCACATGTTTCTGGTTTGAAGAAGGTTGTGCCCCCCTTCCCTATGCCAGGCTCATCCAAGTGCCAGGAGTGTGACCTGTGCGTGACCAGAGCCCAGGATGGCTCGGTGGGAGTGTCCCTGCTCCTCATGCATGAAGCCCTGCTGTATAGGCCTCGCTCCTGTCAACCCTGTGTGTCTGCAGTCACTATCAGAAACACCATTCCCACTTCCCCATCTCTTCCCTTCTCTGGAGAAGTAACGTGGCCAAATAAACCTAAATAGGGTCCCTTGTGTGGACCAGAGCCATCCTAAAGTCATTACTTGATGTCCGGCTTCCAGTTTCACAGTGTGTTAAGAGGCAAGTGATGAATGTAGAACTTGCTCCTCGGAGTAATCAGGCCTCAGGTTTGAAGGAGGCCAAGACTGGGAGGGAGCTGTTTCATCCTTGCATCTGTTTTATGGCTTCCCATGAGCCCTTACCATTTGAGACTGGTCTCCCGCAAGCAGTAGGCCACAGTGCCTAGTCAGCATCAATTCAAGCCATGCCAGGAATCTGCCCAGCTGCTGGGTTCAGTTCTTTAAGGTGCCTCTTAAGGGACACAGTGTGTGTCTCTCTGATTGGGCTTCTAAATCAAAAGCCTGATGTTCGTGTCCCTCTCATAGGGGGAGCTTTGGACACAGGACCTGTTTGGAAAAGGGTCAGGTAAGGATTTCCACTCTGCACATTGTAGAGGGGACACTCTGTCGGCCCACGGGTCCCTTATTAGAGAGGAGTACAGATGTGTCCTGGACCCTAATGCATGTTTAGTTGCTGAACAGGTAAGAAACCTTTAGTAAGTTTGCCTTCAGTTAACATGGAATCTTCTGTTTAGTTCCCTCTTGCCTCCCAAAGATTTTGATCGTTTTGTAAATGTGTGTAAACTCACTTCTGTTAACAATGGCCCAGAAGCTGCTTTGTGCTAAAGCATGGGAAGTCTCCAGGCAGCCATTCCTCGGGAAACAGATCCCATTCTACTCTGCAGCCACATCCCAGCCAGGCCTAGAGTCTGGGAAGACGGGTTAGTCAAATTTTGTCCCTTTTTTTCTTTTAAGCCAATTGATCACTATACTCATCCAGGGAAGGGGAGGTTGGAGGTACTGGCCAACTGTCCCATCCCATTCTTGCTATAAGACCTGCCCTTGGAGCAGACTCCCTCGTCTTTGGACCCCATGAGCTTCTTCGCTTACTACTCCAAGTTTGGCACGGTCCATCTCATACCGCTTTCTTCCTGCAAAACGCCATTGGAGGGTAGGGGATCTGCTTCCCACTGTGATTGGGCTATGGGATTCTGACTACCATTGTTAAAGATTCATGGATATATTTGTTGTATTCAAAAACTTGAAATGTAGGACGCCATTAAGTGTCTGTTTATATTTTTTGAATATTTGTATTACTTAACAATTAATAAAAGCGGGTTTACAAAAACCCATTCAGGAATGGGAACTGTCTCTTGCCCCTGCTTTTGTTCATTTGGGCACCACCCTTCTTTCCTCACAACTCCTTTGGTCCTGATGAAGCTAGAGCACCCAGGCAGAGCCAGCTGCCAGAGACCTGCTGCAGACTCAGCACTGGCCTTCTGCTCAAGGTTATAGCTGTCAGTCTACATTAACTCTTTCCTGACATCCATTTGGAGCCAACTCCACTGCTATCTAGGTGCTGAACAAGCATGCGCTGGTGTCCTATTGACTTCTGTAGATGAACCAGAAGCCCCAAGAACCTTGATTCTTCAGTGCCCTTCACTGATTCCCCCAAACCAAGAAGCCTGAAACTTGGAGCCCAGCATGGCTGCCAGCACACAGCAGTCACTCAAATGCTGATTGTATCTATGACTAGTCAAGGTGCCCTGGTGGCACAGTGGGTTAAATGTCAGGCTTCTAACCAAAAGGTTGGCAGTTTAAATGCATCAACCACTGTGGGAGAAACATGAGGCTGGCTGGCTTCCATAAAGATTTCGTCTTGGAAACTGGAACCGTTCTGCTCTGATAAGTACGTAGGGTCGCTATGAGTCCAAATCAACTTGATGACTGGGTTTGGATTTGGGTTTTGGTAATGACAACTGGTGGCATCAAGGAACAAAGCTGGATAACCTAGTAACAATTCTGACCCCTCTCCCAGACTTGGCCTCCTTTGAGCAATGTTCAGGGAGGCCTGGACCTCCTGGGTGCTCGCAGCCCCTGCCTCCCCTGTCTATCATCAGCATAATGCATCCATATCTACAATATGGCAAATTTCAGATCCTCCCACCCCCTTTCGTGCATTATTGATGGGCTCTGCACTTTTAAAAAATCAATTAGATCAGGGTGTGGAGCTAGAGTTAAAAGAAGCTCGTCTTGTTTTTGCTGTTTTGAATAGGAACAGATACAGCTTCCCTCTGGTTTGAATAAGTCAAGCCCAGGGCGGGCTTGGCCATGATGTGATTGGCCAGGACTAGGAAAATGCGGTTAAGATGCAAACACAAGCAAATATAACCCAGGGTCTGTGCAGCCATCACTAAGCTAAGGTGACGGAGCCTGGAACCTCCCGCTTTGGAGTTTTAGGGATCACTGCTGCATACCTTCCAGAAAACTGAGAAGACCTGGTGGGAAAGAAAGCAAGGTAAGGTCTGTTTGGTTTGTGGATGCATGGGTACAGCAATTCTACTGAGCAAAGAGGAAAGAAAAGGTAGACACGGTGATTAAAACATACTCGGCTTTGTCTGCAACCAGGGGTTTGTGACTAGTTTTGTAAAGTTCAGACTGAGAAGCCCAGAGACGTTTTAGGAACCTCTGAGAAGGAAGAGCACATTTTCAAAAGCTAGAAAAAATGGAGAAGACTCCCCACTTCTGGGAGAAAGATGGTACAGGGCAGGCAGACATTAAAACCAGCTTCCTCTACTTGGGCGGGGGTGTTTGGAGTGGTGTCAGCCATCAGAGTATCTGTGAGAATTCAGGACCACTGGCTTTCCACATAGAATTTCAAACCCAAACTCCCATCGTAAGGGTGTCTGCAGTCCTCTAAGGGTGTAGAATTAATTAGGACTTGGCAGGAGGGAGAGAACCAGCTTTGGTGGACTCTGCTGTTACACCTGGAATCACTTTTTCTGGGTGCTTCAGTGTGGCTGGAAGTCTCTCAAACATACTCTGTCCTGCATTTGGGGAACATGGTTCAGTGAGCCGCTTCCTGATTTCCTAATTGCCTTGCTGGGAAGTGGGGCTGCTTTTGGCCTCTGAGACTCATTCCTAATTAATGCCAGTTGGTTTGACTTTTACCAACTTGACACTTCCCTCATCTCCAAGAAATGAATTTGTTAGCCTTGTCCCTATTCCCTAGTTTGCCTTCACTGACCAAAATCTTGGGTCTGAAAAAAAAAAAAAATTTCTTGGCAATTCTGCGCAGCAAAGGGTGGGGCAGCACAGAATATCAAATTAGATCCTCAAACACTGCTCTGCATCGCTGCTGGGCTTTAGTCCTATTAGAACAGTAGACAAGAGTTTGTTTTTTTGCCAAAGTCCATATTAGATAATGGTGTGTATTATTCAAACTCCACTCCACCCACTGAGGCTCAAGAAAAGAATGGTTGGACATGCTCCTCCTCACAAGCACAACATGGCTCCTAATGCAAACATCCAAACAGTTCTTGCCAGGTGGCTTTTTAGCCTATGTAAACCCCTGGCTCATCAATCCTGTCCTTTCTCTTTTCCCTCTTGGAAGAAACTAGCATTCATCTGGTATACCTATTATCAGATTGGAAGCTTCTTGAAAGCAGGTACCAGGCATTTTCATTATATATACAGTCCCTAGTGACCATGGACATGCGTATAGCCCAAGGCATACCTTTCATATGGGCAGTGCACAATACACAGGAACATCTCTTTAACCACTTCCTCCCTTCTCCCCAACCTTCCTGCTCAGTCTTGAAGGAACTAGAGACATCTGAGTTTTCTGAAGTGACTCTTGTACCCAGAATCTCTGCTTCAGTGGGCTGGACGTAGCCAGAGCCCCAGCTTTACCAAATCTGTATGTGGGAGGGAGTGAGGAGAGCATCTGTCCAGACTAGACCAGGACACCTGCCTCTCCTGCTGACATTCTGGACCCTTCATCTCTTACCCAAACCCTGATATTTTCCTTTCCCTTCTGCAAGGCACAGGGAATACATTAGTCGTATGATAAGAGCAGGACTCACTGTTTGAATTTTTGGATGTTGTATAGGGTTTCCAAAAGGAGCTCTAGTAGTGTAGTGGGTACGAATTGGGCTGCGAACCTTAAGGTCAGCAGTTCGAAACTACCAGCCACTCCACGAGAGAAAGAAGAGGCTTTCTGCTCCTTAAAGATTTACAGCCTCAGAAACACTGTACAGGGTCGCTATGGATCGGAACCAACTTGACGGTACTTAACAACAACATAGGGTTTCCAAACAGCAGGTGGTGGGTTTCAACTGCCAACCTTGTGGTTAGCTGTCCAATGCTTACCCTACATGCTGCACCAGGAATTCTTAAGATAATTTACTTAAATTTAAATAAAAAGTCTGGAAAGTTAAAACCCCAAGAGAAGGCCACAAAGCAGATTGTGGAAAGGACCTGGCAAAAGGAATGGGCCAGATGGAGGCAATGAGAGGAAGACAAGTGTTTTGCTACCTCCCTTCAACCGCCCCCCACTCACATGCACAAGCATCCCCCCGCCACCAAGTGCCACTGAAGTTAGAAAAGTTGAAGAAGACTACAATATATTGAAATGACTACGTACACAGGTTTCAAAGTCAGGTTTGAATTCCAGTCTAGTGTGTGACCTGCAAGTATTTAATCTCTCTGAGCCCCTACTTAGTCCTACGGTATAAAATGAAGAACATATACCTTAAGAGTATTATATGAGGTAATGTTTGCCAAGTATATCAGCACAGGGCTTCACATATTTATTAACACCATGGAAATAATTGCAGTGACTACCAGAGCTCTAAATGAGGGAAGTGGATGGTGGGAAGTAGAACTTCTAAGTAGGACCCTGGTGTCCACCAATCTCACAAGTAAACGTAGACAAATCATTTCCCCCATTATTTGTGAGATGGTAACAGATGCACCACAAGGACAAGGTATGGCCACTAATGAGAGATTGGAAGTGACTTCGGAGAAAGTTGGATCGATGCAGGCCATTAGAAAGGCATCATCTCCCCTCTTGCTCTGTGCTGTTTCAGCCCTGGGACGTCAGCACCATGTCTCTGAGCAGCGCCTTCAGGGCTGTGGGCAACGACCCTGGGATCATCACCTGGAGAATAGAGGTGAGCGGGGAGGGCCCAGATCTGCAGATGACTGCCCTCGAGCACTCTGCTTTGGGAACAGTAAGAGGTCACATCAAAGTGCATGGCTTCCCATCCTTAGTTGGCCCCTGGCTTGAGGCAAGTGGCTGGCAGGTGGAGGAACTGCTCCTCGCTTTGCAGAGCCATGCTCCAAGCAAAATTAAGCTTACCCTTTATCCAGCCATCTGCTCAGTGAGTCGGCACTTCCAGAAAATGCCCAGAGAAACAGGTGGGGTCCACCTAGCAGGCTCCCAGCTGCTTCAGTCAGGGAAATGAAACATGTCCTCTCCACTGGCTCTTACAAAGTTGGGGGAGAGAGACTGACCACTCAGATAGGGCACTGCTCATCCTACCTCTGAGCTCCAGCAATCTAGAGCTGGGGACCACCCTGACAGGGCAGTTCCACCTGCCAGCTGCAGGGCCCCTCTGAGAGTCCAGCCAACTGCTGTTGCACAAAACCCAGAGATGCCCCCTTGCTTCACTGTCCTCAGCATGGAAGGAGCCACTGCTCACTAGCCAGATGCTCAGAGCTTGAGGCCCGGACTATTTCCATTAACTAAGTCTCCCAGTTTATAAAAAAGTTAATAGGTACCATAATAGTTATAAAAATTGTGGTCTACTAAACATTTCTACATTTAACATGCTCATTTTATAAAAGGGGGTTTCAAAAACAATTAAATGAAAAGATAGTGGAATCTGTCCATGAACTTTTGAAGCCCCATGTATGTAACATACGCTAGTACAGCTGCAGGTTTGCTCCCTTGGAAATGGTGATGGGAGTCTAAATCTGAGCTCTGTGTGTGGCCCTCCTGGAACAAGCCGTACATATAGGTGACAGATCAGGGCCCCAACCCAGTGACTCCAAATAAGGGATACTGGGCATGAAGCCCAGTGCATGCTGGCACTAGCAGCCCACAGTCCCACATAATACAGCTTTCATGTCTTGAATACCATAGGGTGGTCAATGATTAGCGATGGGGAACAGTGTTGGAGACACTACGCAGCTGCCTAGAGTCAGTACTTTTACTTGATAGTTGACATCCAACTCTTTTCCCTGCAAAGCACTGGAGGTGGCTCATGAGGCTGCCCACAATAGCACAAGAGAGAAAGGTGAGAACAAGCAGGAAGCAGGGAGAAGGATGAGGGGAAGGGAAACCAGGACAGGGACCCCAATTGGATTCTAGGTGATGCAGGCAGAGCTCAGCAGAAGCCAGAGGAGTGGCCACAGGAATCCTGGGACTGACTGTCATGCCCTGTAAGGCCAGTAGGGATGCCTCATTTGGCTACCCCCAAGGCCAAAGGATGCGGAAGGAGAAGAGGCTTGTGGGGGAGGGAGGAGAGAGGGTTTACAGCCAATGCCCCCTTGTCCTTCCAGAAAATGGAGTTGGCGCTGGTACCCCTGAGTTCCCATGGCAACTTCTATGAGGGGGACTGCTACGTGGTCCTCTCGGTGAGTACCATCCTCCCTACAGCCCTACCAGCTTCACCCTTGAGACCAGGCTCTCCGTCTGATTCTTCCTTGGTGATGTACAGAGAAGACCTCCAGTTTGCCCATCAAAGGCCATCCTCAGGTCTGCTAGGGTTTTTAATTTTGCCTCAGAGGGCGGGGCACTGACCTCAGCAAGCAGAACAGCAGCACCAGGCCACAGACTCAAGGCGAGCAGAGGAAGACCAGATCACTTCAAGGCCCCTGCTTCCCAGCGCTCCTTCTAGCGGAGGAAACTCTCCCACCTTAGTGAGCACACAGCTGTACGGATCACATGGCAGCTTGAGGGTGTGAAGGGCTGGTGGCTCAGTGGAGCCAAGGGGGCAGTGAGCCTTGCCATCCAGCTCTGACAAGATCCCTGCTGGTCCCCATTTATATTGGGAACAAGCTGTCAGTCAGTCCACTGTCCCCAAACACAGGGAGGAATTTGGGCTGCCAGAGCTTGGGCCACACAGCAGGTCTGCACAGGAGCCAGGATAGCTGCAGAGAAGAAGGGGATCCTAAGCCTACTGAATGGATACTGTCATCAGTATCCCAGCAGCAAAGGGGCAGAGAGGCGGGCCACCTCCTGACCTGATGTTCTTGGCTACATTCCAGACCCGAAGAGTGGGAAGTCTCCTCTCCCAGGACATCCACTACTGGATCGGGAAGGACTCCTCTCAGGACGAGCAGAGCTGTGCGGCCATTTACACCACCCAGCTGGATGACTACCTCGGAGGCAGCCCGGTGCAGCACCGAGAGGTCCAAGACCATGAGTCTGACACCTTCCGGGGCTACTTCAAGCAGGGCATCATGTGAGTAGTGATGCCCAGAGCAAGCTTACAGTGGAAAGACAAAGGGCCAATAAGCATATAAAGAAAGCAATCAGAGAAATGTAAATCAAATCAAAGCTGTCACTTTTGCCTATAAGAGTAGCATAAACCAGAGAAGTGGGTTGTCGAGGTCCTATGACAGGTTCTAGCCTCGACAAGGAAGTGTCACGAAGTGTCACGAAGAAGGGAGATCTGGCGGCGAAAGGGATAGAGACAGAGAAAGATGAAATATATACAAAAAAGACAGACACACAAATATGATGCAAGCTGGCAGGTAGACAGATCTGCAAACATATTGCCTAGCATTGCCCAGCATTGCATGCAGAACTCACTCTACCTCAGCCTTTTATTCTCTTTTTTAGGGAGGGATTTATTACAAAGGAAGGATGTAATTCACAAAGGGAGGATGTCACAAAGGGAGGATGTGATTAAGATAGGATACGGAACTGAAATGTGATTAATCATTCAAAACAGGACATAATGATTCACAAGAACAACTTTTAAGATATTTTCATAGTTTTTTCTTAACAATCTAACATTTTTATTTTTACAGAAAAAAGGTTCAATCAAGCTGTTATATATTAATTTTTAGGCTTAAATGATCTAGAGCAGTGATGTGCGGTTTCTTAAGGATACTTAACATAAAGCAAGGTTCCTGAAAGGAGCCAAGCTGTCTCTGTACACTTTGCAAACTTTTGTTTGTGAGCAAGATCTCAGGCACCGGGCTTCATTTATCTATACCTAAAATGCTACATTGTTCTTAATTATCACATTCCTATATACTTTCAGGAGGAAGAAGAGCATCTGGGTTAAACTGATTATATTCAGAGGTGGTTCAATGGGGCTGCCACTGATCAACCCAGGGTCTGCGTATGCTGTCCCCAGCACTGGGTGGTGTGAACTATTGGCAAGACTGCAAGAAAATAGGGTCCTTGTGCCCTGCTGATGGCAGTGTGGGCTGGCACAGTGTTGTGGAGAGAGAGCAGTCTGCTGCCACTTGGACACATTCCACTTCTGGCTCTGTACTTCATAGAAATGCTCAGCCAGGTCAGTGAGGGCACATAAACCAGAATATTCAGAACCAGGTCATTAGTGGTGACTGGAAGCTGCAGGCAACACGGGTGTCTATCCTGAGAGACCCGATAGGTGCATGCTCCACGCACACCACAGACTATGTAGGAGCTAGAAGCCAGAGATTCGATATATACATAACACATGCACAGATCTGAAAGGAAAGAAAGAAAGAGGTACGTAACAGAAGATCAGTTGGGTTTTTTTTTAAAGTACGTGCATGCAAAACAACAGGATACATTTTACCAGAATAAAAATAGAGACATTAATTAAGCATGTTAGGAGGGTTGCCTAGAGTGGGGAGAAGCTGGGAGCACATGCAGACAAAAAGAATATATGCACACTTAAAACTAGAGGGTTCTTGTAAAGACAGTGATGATAATGTGCCAAGACTGAAGAGTTCGGTCAACTCAAATTTTTGCATTTAAGATTAAAAACAAAAAGGGGGTCAGGAGACAAAGGCATTCCAATGCACTTGTAACACAGTTAGCATCCCCTCTGACTGAGAACTGCCATCGAGTAGATCCAGACCACCAGTGACCCTGGAGGACAGAGTAGAAATGCTCCATAGGGTTTCCGAACCTGTAAATCTTATGGAAGCAAACTGCCTTACCCTTCTCCCAACATAGGGAGCCGCAGGACTCCAACAGACAGGAAAGCTGTTGTTGTCAGGTGCCATCAAGTTGGTACAACCCATAGCGACATTATGCACAGCAGAAGGAAACAATGGCCCGATCCTGGGCCAACCTCACTACTGTTGCCACGCTTGAGTCCATTGATGCTGCCATTTGGCCAATCCATCCAGGGGCTTCTTAATCAGACAATTTCCAAAGTTGGCCTTAAGAGTCGTGGTGTTATGGATGCTGCTGCTGCCCCTTCAGGCCCCTCTTTCCCTCACACACTGATAATACTCAGTCAGTTTCTAGAACAAAACCAAAGCTTTCATGTCACAGCATCTTTGTAACTGAGGCTCCTTCCCTCTGCCCAGAGCGTTCTTCCTTCTCATCTTAAGATCTCTTCCCTCAGATGTCACTTCTTCAGAGACATCCATGAACTCCCTATCAAAAAGTCAGTCACCAAGTCTATTGGTTGCACCTCACTTATATATTGTCCGCCTGGACAGAGGCTGCACCTATGGGATTCACCACAGTCTCCCTGTTACCTAGTACACAGCAGGTACTCAACCAATAACTGAATGGATGTTCCTGCAGCTACAAAAAGGGGGGTGTGGCCACCGGGATGAACCACGTGGAGATCAATACCTACGATGTGAAGCGGCTCCTACATGTAAAGGGGAAAAGAAACCTCAGGGCCACTGAGGTAAGTCCTGCCCACTGTCTGCCTTGGCCCAGGGTCTCCCCACCTGGCACCTAAGAATTCCTCCTGAACAATGTCTAGCTCTCATCTGCAGGTGGAGATGAGCTGGGACAGTTTTAACAGAGGTGATGTCTTCTTGATGGACCTTGGGAAGGCCATCATCCAATGGAATGGCCCTGAGAGCAACAGTGAAGAGCGCCTGAAGGTATGACGATTTCCAAGAGTCTTTGTACTCTCTGAGATGCCTTTTCCTTCTGCCTTCTATGCTGGCTTGTCCCCAAGAGTCACACTGGGAGTACTGTCTTGGTGACAAGCCAAATCTGTGATCCTGTGACTTTGTCACCTCTGAGCTCTCAGCATCAGAGTATCTCCTATGTCTAGGGTCCAGGCTGCTCCTTCCAAAGCCATCAAACAAAATGGGTGCTTAGATGAGCTGAATGCTTCATTGGGCTCTTTTGGCAGGCTATGCTTCTGGCAAAGGATATTCGGGACAGGGAGCGAGGGGGCCGTGCTGAAATAGGAGTGATTGAGGGAGACAAGGAGGCAGCCAGCCCAGAGCTACTGAAAGTCCTTCAGGACACCCTTGGCCGGCGCTCCATTATCAAGCCTGCAGTCTCCGATGAGATCATAGATCAGCAAAAATCAAACATCACACTGTACCAGTGAGTAGACAAACTTGGGTGCTGGTTGGAAGCAGAAGTAGAAGGATGGTGTCCCCTAGAAAACCAGGCTCCCCATTTGGGGTGTAACCATCTAACCTTCTTCTTGGTCCTTTTTTAAAGCATCTCCTAAAAGGACCTTAGTCCCACTCAAGGCCAGAAAACCCAAAAACATCAAATTGAGCAGATGTGCTGTAGCACAAGCTAACCTCCTCCCTTCTCTAGTGTCTCAGATGCAGCTGGGCAGCTGACCGTCACAGAGGTCGCCACGAGGCCTTTGGTTCAAGACTTACTGAACCATGATGTAAGTAGAGCTTGGGTGGGCTGAGCCTGAGTAGCCAGGCCTGGTTTCAGAAGCAGGCCCTAGGAAAAGGCCTTCTTTGGGGTCTTGAGCAGCAGTAACCACATTTATCCCTGACTGCTTCAGGACTGCTATATCCTGGACCAAAGTGGATCCAAGATCTACGTGTGGAAAGGAAAAGGAGCCACAAAGGTTGAGAAACAGATGGCCATGTCTAAAGCCCTGGTAGGAACTACAAATCTACAACACTGTCCAGATAATTCTGTTGTGTACATTTCACGTGCTTGGAGAGTCATATTAGGTGCCTGAACATACAACATTGTAACCACATGTACATACATGAACTTCAAAGTTAGACAAATTGGGATTCAAATCTGGATTTTGCCTTTTCCAGATGAATGATCTTAATAAGACTATATAACACCTATGTCTCAGTTTCATCATCTCTAACATGGAGATGATACTATCCATCACTTGAGGTTGTCGTGAGATTAAACAATGTTTGTAAAGCTCTCAGGACAGTTCCTGGCACACAATGCCTGCTAAAAAAGAGGGTGTGGGTAGAATTGAAGGGGATATCACATATCAAGGTAATGGCTCTGTCTTCGAGGAGTTATGATATAGTGCATACCCGTGCAGGCAAACTAAATGATGCACTTACAACGCACTGAGCAAACTGAAGTGACGCAAAGTCAATGGGGAAGCTAAGTACTGAGAGGATACAGCACAGAGGATCTTGCAAACAATAATAACCCCAACGATGACATGCTATTAAAGAGATACCAAAGCTCCCCATTCTGCCCTTTCCTTGGCCCCTAGGCAGCAGTGATTCAGAATTTGACTAAGTCCCAGAGGGGACCCAACCATCAGCTTACTTCAAATGGGAGAATCCCCAAACAAACAAATAGTCTAGTGCATTCCCCAACTGACCCAGCTCTCTGGGGTGGGTGTATGTGCAGAGCTTCATCAAGATGAAGGGTTACCCTAGCAGCACCAACATAGAGACCGTCAACGATGGTGCTGAGTCGGCCATGTTCAAGCAGCTGTTCCAGAAGTGGTCAGTGAAGGACCAGACCGCAGGCCTAGGGAAAACATTCAGCATTGGGAAAATTGGTGAGATTGCACCACAGATCATCCTTACTGCCAGAAAAATCTCTAGAAAAACGAGCATTGATGCTTCTCACTCACTTAGCTTGTCCCAATCCCTTCTCTGCAGCTAAAATTGCCCAAGATAAGTTTGATGTGACTGGACTGCACAACAAGCCAGAGGTGGCTGCCCAGGAAAGAATGGTTGATGATGGCAATGGGGAAGTTGAGGTAAGTTGAGATGGTTCCAATCTCAAGGGAGCAGCCCCAACACACTTGATGGTTCTTGCGATAGAGGAAGCAGCAGGTAATTCTGCGTCTGCCTTGCTTTCCTGGCGCCTGCTTACATTCCTCAATAGACTTCCAAGTTTGCAGTTCTCCCACAGTTCTTCAGGAACATGTGGAAGGCAGATAACTAAATGTGCTATCAGTAACTCCACCTGGTAGGTCTATTCAAATCCTCTCAGCTGGCAGAGATTGAGTCATGATGGGATGCTACTGACTACCGGGCTATAGGGACCATCTAGTTCTTCTTAGGATTCAAATCATGCAAATAAATGTGTTATAGTCCTCACCACTGGAAAAGACGAATCAAAGGGGGAAGGGGTTCTTTAGATGAAAGTTGGTGCCTCACCACCACCTGGATTTTCTGTTAAGCTTGGCCCAGCTCCCTTCACATACTTCCTCTCTTCTTCTATCTAACAAGACCCTCATTTCTAGGGAATTATGTCTCCTTCTGCACCCAGGTTTGGAGAATTGAAAACCTGGAGCTGGTCCCCGTGGAGCATCAGTGGTATGGCTTCTTTTATGGGGGAGACTGCTATCTGATTCTCTACACATATAAGGTGAATGAGAAGCCACACTATATCTTGTACATTTGGCAGGTAGGCCTGGGGCAGGCTCTTGGTTTGGGATACTGATGCTCCTCCAGCCACAGGGCTGGGCTGGAGGTAGAGGGGCCCCTCACTTGCCCTCACTCTGCAGGGCCGCCACGCCTCCCAGGATGAGCTGGCAGCCTCAGCATACCAGGCGGTGGAGGTGGATCAGCAGTTTGATGGGACACCTGTGCAGGTTCGGGTCACCATGGGAAAGGAGCCACGCCACTTTATGGCCATCTTCAAAGGGAAGCTGGTTATCTTTGAGGTAAGGACCTCCAGATAAAGTTACACCTTGAGCAGGAATGGGCAGAAATAACAGGCCAGCAGGGGGCTGCATTAGAGGAGAGATGGAGCACTACCGAGAAGCAGGGGTTAGGTAGGCACAGAGTGAGAAGAGGATTAATCTAACACACGTTAGTGACTCCCAAGTCCAAACCACTGCAGGATGATTGAGGTCTTTCCTAATGTACCCATACAGCCTGCACAGGTGCTTCTCTCCACTGTTTAACACTCTAGTCAGGTGGTGGTTGGTGGTTATGTGCCATGGAGTCGGTTCCAACTCATAACGACCCTCTGCAAGTTTTCCAAGGCTGTAAATCCTTATAGGAGAAGAAAGCCTCATCTTTCTCCCATAGAATAGCTGGTAGTTTCAAACTGCTGACCTTGAGGTTAGCAGCCCGATTTGTAATCACTACGCTACCAGAGCTCCTTCCAGTCAGGTAGGTCTCCTCAACAGACCTACATGTGCCATAAATTGGGCTAGTAATCTCACGGTCAGCAGTTTGAAACTACCAGCTGTTCCCACAGGAGAAAGATGAGGCTTTCTGCTCCCATAAAGATTTACAGCCTCGGAAACCCTGTACAGGATCGCTATGAGTCAGAACCGACTCCACGGCACGTAACAACGACAACATCTCGTCTCCTTCACAGGGTTATTATGAAGAGCAATTAATTGATATCAGTAAGTCACCAATCATAGAGGTGGCATATAATAAAGTTCTCAAATGAAAGCTAATATTATTGTTACCATAACTGTAACTTACCCTGGCCTCTGTGTTAGCCTAGACATGGCAAAGACAGACAGCATCACATTCTCCACAAAACACTAGCAAGTGTTGTGCTCACATGATGCTCCTTAGATCCAGACATTGTTCTTCTTTCTAGGGTGGAACTTCCAGGAAAGGAAATGCTGAGCCTGATCCTCCAGTAAGGCTCTTCCAGATTCAGGGAAATGACCAATCTAACACCAAAGCAGTGGAGGTTCCAGCCTTCGCCTCTTCCCTAAACTCCAATGATGTCTTTCTGCTGCGTAGCCAGGCAGAGCACTACCTGTGGTATGGCAAGGTAGGAAGGCTGGGCCCAGTGGTCACATCAGCCCTTAGAAGCCCAACCTTGTGCCAGTGCTCATGTCAGCAAGGTCAAAGGGACTACAGAGTCAGCTAGAGCAGTCCTTACAAGAGGAAAGCTTTTCCCGAAATGATCTCCAAAGGAATCACCAATGTTTCCTACCATTAACCTTCCAGTGAGAAACTCACTAGCAGCAACAGACACCCCACAAACTTCTAAGGGGTGAGAGGCTGGATGAGGCAAGCTTTCCATACTAGTTTGGTGGACTACAGCAGGACACTAAAAACAAAAACACTAAAAATATGTTTTTGTCGATTCAGATTTGTATCGGCGTATGCATTTTAAGTTTTATAATAGAAGATTCGACATAAAAAAGATGCTCAACAATGTGAGTCATTAAGAAAATGCAAGTTAAAGCCACAATGAGATGGCACTGCACACTTACAAGAATGGCCAAAAGAAAATTAATATCAAGTACTTACAAGGATACAGGGTCAGGTACTCCCATGCATTACTGATGCGACTGCAAAATGATACACAGCCTTTAAACAGTTTGACAGTTTCTTAAAAAGTTAAACACACACACCAACCAGATGATCCAGTTATCTCACTCCTAGGTATTTATCCAAATAAAATAAAAGCTTCTTTTCACACAAAAACCTGTATAAAAATGTTTATAGCAACTGTATTCCTAATTGCCCAGAAGTGGAAACAACCCAACTGGAGAATGGATAAACAAACAGTGGTACACCCATACAAAGGAATAAGACAGGAAGAACCACTGAAACACAGCTCAAACACATTACTAAGCGAAAGGAGCTATACCCAGAGGCTACATATTGTGTAATTCCACTTATATGATATTCAGGAAAAGGCAAATCTATAGTGATAGAGAACAGAAGAGTGACTGCCAGAGGTTAAGAGAAGGGGAGGGAAGAGAGTTTAACATCGAAGGGGTAACACAAAAGAATTTGGGGTGAGCAGAAAGGAGACTGGTCTGTATCTTAATTTTGGTGTTAGTAACATGATTCCATGCATTTTTCAAAACTAGAATTGTACACTAAAAAAGTCTGAATTTTACTAATGCAATTTTTTTAAGTCAACTAAATTTTTTTTCTTTTCTAAGAAGAGAATCAAAAGTTGCCACTAATAATCCAATTGAAGCGGAAATAAAGGAGACTTGTCAGCATCCACTGTGGGTTTGAGAGTCTAGTCCTGTTCCTTGCCTCCCCAGTTCCTAGCACTAGAGCAAAGCTGCCTCTTCATCTGAGGCCTGGTCCCCAGCCACACTGAGCTGTATCAGTCTTAAAAGCTTCGTGTTCCACATCAACATGCCCATGCGAGACTAACCATCTGTGCTCTCCACACTCCTCTCTCAGGGGTCTAGTGGGGATGAGCGGGCCATGGCTAAGGAGCTGGCTGGGTTTCTCTGTGATGGCACTGAGGACACCGTGGCTGAAGGCCAGGAGCCAGTGGAGTTCTGGGACCTGCTGGGAGGGAAAACTCCCTATGCTAATGATAAAAGGTATGGAAACATGACCCCCTTCTTCTTGGCTTCCCACTGCCTCCTCACTCATGAACTACATGAACCCTAAGGTTCCTTTTGGTTAATATATATATTTTTCTGGTTTTTTACATGTCTGTATTTCATATATACCTTATAGATATGACTTAAAAGCAGCTCAGTTCCTCTAAACGTACTTACTCTATTACAGACTACAGCAGGAAACTCTAGATGTCCAGCCCCGTCTCTTTGAATGTTCCAATAAGACTGGCCGCTTCATTGTCACTGAGATCACAGACTTCACCCAGGATGACCTGAACCCTGGTGATGTAATGCTCTTGGATACATGGGACCAGGTAAGACACAGAACTCTGTCAATTTTGTATCCTAGTTCCCCTCCCACCCCTTAGAATAAACACCATGGTAGCACTGGCTCATTCAGTCACACATCTGTTGATAGAGAGCCAAACAAGAGTTTGCATTTTTCCCAGGGTTGAAGAAAATAGAAAGTTGTTGGAAATTCTCACCCTCCTTTGGGAAAAGCAGGCCATGCTATTAACATGCACTCTCTTCTCTTAGGATCATAGTGGCAGATTCCAAATCCAGAGACCTAGACCTTTTTGGCATAGTGGGTGTGGCCGGGATATTTTCAAGGCCAATTCTCCACATCCTATCTTGGATGTACTTGGAGCAAACTCCATGTACTTCCTCTATGCTTGGCACTGAGCTAGATGTGGTGACATTAAGATGAAGGCCCCTGCCCTCAGGGTTAACAGGGGGAGCCAGACAGACACATCATCTTACTATGATGGAGGTAAGCACCTGGGCCCATGGAGCCATATTAGGGGATCAACATAGTTTAGGAACTGCGAGATTTCCTAGAGGAGATGGCTGAACCTTAAAGGGTGAGTAGCCATTCACAAGGTAAAGAAAGTGTAGAGAATTTAGGCAGCAGAAACAGCACAAGTAAAAGCAAAGGATGAAATATTATAGTGGGTGGTGACGATGTTTGTGTGCCATGGAGTCGATTCCAACTCATAGCAACCTTGTATGGAGTTTCTGAGGCTGTAAATCTTCACTGGAGCAGAAAGCCTCATCTTTCTCTCATGGAACAGCTGGTGGACTTAAACTGCTACTAGGACTCCTTGAAATCTTATAATATATAGGACAGTCTAAGAAATATTATACAACATCAAATAGAGTTAAGGAGCATCCCAGACATGAAGCTGAAGAAATAGGTATGAGCCTTATCAACCATGTCAGGAAGCTTGAAATTTATCCTGGAAATTCACTAAAATTAAGGAGTGGAACAGGATCAGACTATGCATTAGGTAGATCATTCCAGTAGATGTGGGATGAGAATGGTGGAGGAGAGAAGAAGAAAAACAAAGACTGTTCACTGGGAGGCCAGTCAGTGGACCATTATATTTACTAGTCCAGCAAGGGCTGCTGTCAACCTGCACTAGTGCAGTGAGGAGTAGGGATGGAGGGATGGTGACAGAATTGACAAGCATGGTGAGGAAAAGTTGGCAAGCCCTACTGACTGACTGGATTGGCTGTAGGGGAGGGGCAGGCATTCAGGATAATCCTCAGGTTTCTACCTTGACTAGAAAGTTGCCACTCACCAACAGTGGAGATATAAGTTTTATATTTAGGGTATGATATTTGAGATGCTTGGCATAGCCAAGAGATGTTTTGCACCTGGATTCAGGAAACTAAAGTTTAGAAGAGAGTTCAGGACTACAGATGTAAATTTTGGAGGTATAAAGTTTTGTATCTCCAAAAGTTTACATCTCTAGTCCTAAACTGGGCGGCAATTAAAACCACACATATCTAGCTGATTCTGGGGAAATCTTGGTCTGCTTAGGAAAGTTTCCTAATGCAATTAATTGCTGAAGGGGTAAGATAAGGTAGTGTGCATGATGTAGAACTCAAATCTTTGGTATGAGCACTCTAAGAGATATCAACTCCCTACCACAACAGGTCTTCTTGTGGATTGGGGCTGAGGCAAATGCCACAGAGAAGGAGAAAGCTCTGGCAACAGCTCAGGAGTACCTGCATACCCACCCCAGCGGCCGAGATGCGGACACACCAATCTTGGTCATCAAACAGGGGTTTGAGCCTCCTATCTTCACGGGTTGGTTCCTGGCCTGGGACCCTCACATTTGGAGTGTAAGAGCAAAGAAAATGGACAAGACATTCTTACTGTGGGGCAACTCAGGACTACTAGTTCAGTGAGGGGGTGGGGGGCCAGGTTCTAGGGCTGAGTGAAGCCAGGGCTTCATTTCCTCCACACTCACTTCACCCTTCCATTTTACTTTCTTTTCATTCCCACTTACCAGAATACTAAGTCCAGTTGGAGACTTCATAGCTTGTCTCAAGAATAAGCAGTGCATATAAGTTTGTAAAATGCCCACAAATACATCATCTTTTGATTTGTACAAACTATCCTGAGACAGCCAGGATAAGTATTGTTTCCCATTGTATAAATGAGAAAGCTAAGCAGATAAGGCATTTGTCTAAAGACAGCCCATAGCCACACGATTTTTGACTCTTAGTCAACTGTTCTTTCTCAAATCTGGCACCAAGAAGGGAGGAAGCCATTAAAGAATGCAGATGTTTCAGCACCTTCTAATCCTGCAAGGTCCCAGAAGTGGGGAGTTGTCATCTTCGCTAATCCCTCACTTGTCCTGATTCCTTGGCTTCCCCTCCCCTCCAGAGGGTATAGATCAAACCTGAGATACCCTCTCCCACAAACAGCAACTCATCCTGTGTTGTCTTTTTCTCAGGCAGGAAAATCATATGAACAATTAAAAGAAGAGCTGGGAGATACTGCTGCTATCATAAGAATCACTGCTGTGAGTGTATTAGGTGTTACGGAATTGTGTACCCCAAACTATGTGTTGTAAATCCTAACCTCTATGCCTGAGGTTATAATCCCATTTAGGGATGAGTTGTCTTTGTTATGCTAATTGGGAGAGAGGGACCTAGGGTAGAGTGTTTCTTGAACCAATCTCTCTTGAGATATGAAATTAAACAAGCAATCCAGCAAGCAAAGGGGGAACACGTGCCAAGCAGCATGATTACCTGGGAGCAAAAGCTAAAAGAAACAAGGGAGAGAGCCTTTCCCTATAGCCAGCACTCTGATTTTGGACTTGTAACCTCCTAAATTATGAGAAAATAAATTTCTGTTTTTTAAAGCCAACCACTTATGATAACACTGGCAAACAGTTGGGTTTGCGCATAGAGAAGTCAGTCACACAGGTAAACAGCCAGTGGCAGACAGCAATGCGCCATGGGCGACCCCGTGTCATGTCCCTTTTAGCACTACTCTTGTCATCTATTCTGATATGATGATTTTTTTTCATCAGTAGAAAAGCAGGTCTCTGAGCCAAGTCCCATATTTTACTATCTTCCAGAATTTAAAACAGATTTTCCATTCAAAACAAAGGAACAAAAAACTAATTTTAATTATTCAACTTTCTGCCATTCAGGAGAGATTGCATTTACTGACATTTTTTAGAAATAAGCTTCTAACTCGTGACATTTTTATCAGTGTCTAACAACAAAGTCCACAGAACCTTAGGTCATCTAGCCCTATTTTAGTGGCTAAGGGGAGTCTCTTCACTTTTTTAATCTATCAGGAATCCATCAGCTTTTTTAACACCAAGGTGAGTGCATGGCAACCATCTGGCAATTTCATCCGTGTGCTCTGACACACTCAAGATTCCAAAGCTAAGGGTGATTGTTGTTGTTACGCGTCGCTGAGCTGGTTCGGACTCATAGCAACCCTATATTGGGTTTAACGGTCATGTATAGGGTTTCCAAGGAGCAGCTGGTGAGTTTGAACCACCAACCTTGTGGTTTAAACCAACCGTGCAGTCTAGTCCTTTATCCCACAGCGCCACACCAACTCCTTTAAAAGTTATTTAAGAAAAGTATGACACGAGTTATTAAAACCTGGGAAATGTAGGGCCTAACTAAACACCTAGAGAAGACATGTGATCCCAATATTTAAGTGAGATTTAAGCATAGCATTTATGCCAAACTGGCTATACAAGAAGGGGGTTTTTTGTTTGTTTTGTTTTTTTAATTTCCAGGACCTACATTAGACTTGGAGTCCTGGTGTGGCACTGTATGATAATGCACTGGACTGCAGGGTCAGTTTGAACTGCATGACTGGTGGTTCAAACCAACCAGTCACTCAGAAACCCTATACAAGGTTGCTATGGTTGGAACCGACTCCATGGTACTTCACCACCACCACCTTAGACTTGGTGTGGCGCTGTGGGTTAATGCGTCAGATTGCAAAGCCATTTCAGCTGCAAGGTCGGCAGTTCAAGCTCGCCAGCTGCTCCTCGGAAACCCCACACAGGATCATTATGGGTCGGAACCGACTCGATGGCACTTAACAACAACAACCTTAGACTTACAGAATCTGCATTTCCAAGGCCCCCCCCAGTCTGAATTTTTAAAATTCCCTGATGATTCCAACATGCAACCAGGTTTAGAGTCCACTGTTTAGTATAAGCCAAAATGTTAAGTATTATACAAACGGTTGTTAAGTGCCATCAAGGTTGAGTTAGTTCTGACTCACAGTGACCCTGTATCGGGTTTCGAGGAGAGGAGGTGATGTGAACTGCCAACCTTATGGTTAGCAGTCTAGTGCTTATCCTACAGGCTACACTAGGACTCCATACAGAACTGTAATTACACATTAAACAGGTTTTCCTATGTCTACATTCTTGTCTTACCTAGGACATAAGGAACACCACAATCATGTCCCTGAATTCTGACTACAGCGAGCCAAAATATTACCCTGTAGAAGTTCTTCTGAAGAACCAGAATCAGGAACTGCCTGAGGATGTGAACCCTGCCAAAAAGGAGGTGAGTGGCTGAAGGAAGTGAGACTGATGCAAGGGGAGCTCTCCCTAAGTAGAGCACCCATCTCAGAAAGTGGCCTAGGGTAGTTCTGGTACACTGGACGTACTCAACAAACAGCCAAGCTACCCAGCAACTCCAGCCCAAAACTCATGGCTCATTCTTTTTCTTTTAAAAAACTTTTTATTGTGAATTAGGTCAAGGTTTACAAAGCAAATCGGTTATCCATTCAACAATTCCTATATTTTATTTCCTATCATTGATTGCAGTCCCCACAATGTAACAATTTATCCTACGTCCTGTGTTGCGTGTTTCCATTCCTTCTCCGTTCCTAAACCTAACCCTTCAGAACTCTGTCCTTGGACAAATGCTGCCCTTTTGATCTCAAAGGGTTCGTTTTTTCTAGAAGTACACACCTAGTGTTATTGTTTCCCTTAGAGTACAGACTTATTATTTGGCTGAAAATTGAGCCAGAGGGGTGAGTTAAGTTACAGACCTGAAGAGTGGTAAGGGCCATCGTCTTAGGGGTTGTTCTTCCAATCTATCCAACCAGTAAGCCTGGTCATTGCTAAGATTTTGAGTTTCGGTCCACATTTTTCTCCTACTCCATCCAAGACCTTCTAGTGTGATCCCTTTCAAAGCAACTGGTAGTGGTAGCTGGGTGCCATCTAGTTCTGGTCTCAGGGTCAGGGAGGCTAATGCTCATGTGGTCTATCAGTCCACTGGACTACTTATTTCCATACCTCTTTGATTTTCTTCATTCTTTTTGATTCCAGACAGGAAGAGACCAATATTGTACCATACATGGCTGCTCATGAGCTTTTGAAATGCAGTCCATATTGGCTCAGTGACTTATTCCTTCAAGATGTTTGGTTATGTCTAAGAAATTTTCATAACTTTTGAATTTGAAAATTTCTGGGCAAAAAAAAAAAAATGGTAATTAAGGGTATAATGCCATTCTATAATAATCTAATGTCTATAATTAATGCATTTAATATAACCCAGCTATTGTCCTGGCATGGCACTGTGGGTTCATGCACTGGACTGCAAAGTTGGTTTGATCTACAAGGTTGGTGGTTGAAGCTCGCCAGCCGCTCTTCAAACACCTATACTGGGTCAGTATGGGTCAGAACAGATTCAATGGCATTTAACAACATTGTCCTTCTGGAGTCCTGGTGTGGCACTGTAAGACAAGCACTGGGCTACTAACTGAAAGGTCAGCAGTTCAAACCCACCACCCACTCCTCAGAAACGCCATACGGGGTCACTCTGAGTCAGAATCGACTTGACAGCACCTAACAACATTGTCCTGGCAAGAAACTGGTACCTGCTAGACCAAAATGAGTCTCCACAGCTTAAAGACTTCTCCAGTCATTTAATTCTAGTACAGAGTTTCAGAAAACTGCATTCTGCTCCCACCATCAAGGATCAAGGATCAATCCAGGACTACTGCTTCCAGCCCCAGCTAACTCTCCCTACCTCCCCACTGGCACTGACAGGTGTCATGTCTTCCTTCTAACCAGAAACCTTGTTTTTTTTTTTTTTTTTAGAATTACCTTTCTGAACAGGACTTCGTCTCTGTGTTTGGCATCACAAGAGGGCAATTTTCTGTTCTACCTGGCTGGAAACAGCTCCAACTGAAGAAAGAAAAGGGTCTTTTCTAAGGCATGAAAACATATGCCTATTACAAGACCATTGCTATTGAAAGACCACAGAAGAAAGCAGATAGTGCCAATATCAGGAAAAAAGTTACCTACCAACATTCAGCTAATTTAGACACAACAGGGTCTGCAAATCATAGCATGTTCTCCGTTTTTTTCCTCATCTGTATATTCCTTAATTATTTTATACCTCAAATGGTAACTATCCAAATTTTGGGTTTTGTGGCCTTTTGGCTAAAATACTTCAGTAGAAAGCACTAAAACTGCATGAATCTAGAAAAATCAAAAGTAAGATAATCAAAAGAATTAAGCATAAAATATTTAGTATTGGTGCCAGGATCTAAACTTATTTTTAAAAGATAGGCATTCCAAAACCGTAAACCCACAATTCATTAAGATTATTCACAAATGCACTCCAAAGTTAAAATCCAAATGCCCAGATCTATACGTGACAGAGCATTTTTAACTTTTCAAATAAAGATTCCCGTATGAGCAAATGGAGTTCTTTTTAATACTTGAGGTTTGCCTGTTCTGCTCATCTTTTGCTGGAAGAGAAGTTGCAGTATTGGAAATGGAGAGACAGTGGTACTGTTGAGTGAATTCCCTGGATAAGGTAAGTATTGTCAAGTCGACTCCCAACTCATAGTCACCCTGTATAGGGTTTCCGAGGATCAACTGGTGGGTTTGAACTGCCAACCTTGTGGTTTGCAGCCCAGTGCTGATCCTAAAGCATCACACCAAAACTTCCCCTGGATAAGCAGACCACTGTAATTCCTCTTCTGATACAGGAATGTCAAAATCTGCCTAGTGGCTATCCAAGAAACCTCAGTACCACCCACCCGTACCCATTACCCCAAAGACAGATCAGGCCATGTGTTAATTCAGTAAAGTTGTTAATTCAGTCAGAACCAGGGTGTGTGCCACCACAGACTACCTTCAAAGCATGCTACAGACAGCAACGAATGAGTCACATTTTCCAGACAACTCTTAACTTTGAATCAACAATTCCAAAGGAATTCATGGGGCAGAAGGCAATGTAGTTGTGGAAATTCTAGGATAATAATCCAAACATGTCACAAAATGAAAGCAAAATAAGATATTCTATGTTACCATAAGAGTTAGCTAGAATGGGTGAAATACAAATTTTAGGGACACCAGTTCAAACCTACCAACCACTCCTCAGAACTGACTGGACAGCACTTATCAACAACACAGTAAATATGGAGTCCTGGTGTGGTGCTGCAGGATAAGCACTGGATCACAAAGTTGGTTTGAACCACAAGGTGGGCAGTTCAAACCCACCAAACACTCCTCAGAAATCCTATACAGGGTTGCTATGACTGGGAACCAGTTCAGCGGCTAAAGTAAAGGCAACAGCAGCTTGTTGATGCCTGTTCTCCCAGACACTGTCAGGCACTTCAATAAGGCCCATGTATTGTTTTCTAAACTCGGTCACTGGTAAGGTACACAAAAGTTAAACACAATGTTACCCAAACAAGATGATTCAACTCTCTTTATTATATAAACAATTTTATTCCATAATTCTACCCAAGAAGGACATTATTTCATTATAAACCAAAAAAAACAAAGAGGCGTAGGAAATAACTTCTTTTTGTAATAATGTCCAGAACTAAGAATAAATATTTCTTCCTGGGCCAAAAGTCTCTGAAAT
Source organism: Chrysochloris asiatica (assembly GCF_000296735.1). Taxonomy (NCBI): domain Eukaryota; kingdom Metazoa; phylum Chordata; class Mammalia; order Afrosoricida; family Chrysochloridae; genus Chrysochloris; species Chrysochloris asiatica. The sequence goes on along the minus strand of NW_006408551.1, from coordinate 4,339,137 downwards.
CTATTCAGCCTCTGCCGCCTCTTCACCTTCACCACATTCAAACCTCACAAAGTCCACTACAGACACACCTTGAGGCTGCACATACTGTCCCAATGTGATAGAAGGATCTAGCAAGTATGGCTGGGCGAGCATCTTGGTTTCTGCCTCTCCCCCAGGCTCATCGTCCAAGGAGCCAACAGAGAGAGGGGCCATGCCCACCACATGCTGCCCAAGGCGGCGGCCAAGGTCTTGGAGGTTTGCTTTCCACTCAGATGCCTCACAGACAACCAGAGCCCCATACTTGCCCAACACCAGGTTGTGGAGTGAAGGACTGTGCACCACTCCATGGACATAAGAACCGACGTAGAACCCAGATGGCACCTTCACCCATGCGGCTCTTTTAAGAATCATGTTTTCTCCCAGGTTCCCTATTTAAAAAAAAAAAAAAAAAAATTCACAAAATTCCAACACACTACCAGAATGTGATGTCTGTGATAGCACCAAAATATGCATAGAGGAGGTCAAGTTTGACAAACAGTGTCTCTGCATTTGAATTTTTTACAAGATGAAGAGATACCACTTTGTTTTCGTTTAAAGACAAAATGGTTTGTAAAGGGTGGGGCTAGGGCTGGGGGACACCTTTACTGAGCACCAACTTTGTACCAGGCACTCTGGTATTTAAAAATATGGGCTATGCTGTCAGATAGTTCCTATACTCAGGTCTCAAGTCTACCTCTTACAGGCTGTGACCAAAGTGACTTAACAACAGAACCCTACTACTCATTTAATAAGCTTAGCTTCCTTGTCTATAAAATGGACATGATGCCATCCACCTTCTAGGGTTATCGGGAGAAATACACGATAATGTATATGAAAGCACTCATCGCAGTGTCTGACACCCAGTGGACGTTCAAATGCTAACCAATACTATGACATTAATATCAAAGAGACTTAGTTATCTGCCCAAGGTTACACAGCTAATGAATGGCAGAGCTAAAGTGAAAACTTAGATCTGACTCCAAGGCAGTTAAGTGCTTTTTCCTACCAAATTACTATCCCTCCCGAACACCACAATAACTGTCACCGATAGCTCCTGATCAGCTACTTTATGAGGAAAAACTCCATGACTAAAAGCCCCAGAAAACCCAAAACCCAACTCATCAGAGTTTCAACTTCCTCTCATTAAAAATAAAAATGTAATTATTTTCAGAGTTGTTTATTAGAACAAAAATGGGACTCCAGTTTCCTTTCTCCCAAGATCCTATTTCCTTCTGACAGAAGTCCTAATACAATGAAAGGTAGAACAAACGCCCTGCATAAGCTATAGCAGTATCTCCAAGTCATGAAAAGGGAGTATCTAGAAACCAACACAAGTTTAAAAACAACTCAAAGCATCTGCTCAATAGTTAATTCCCAGAAATTGACAAGACTGAAGCTCCCAGTTCTTCCAGAATTTCTTAATCAACCTCAATGCACTGCTGTCTGCCTGGTTTCTCGTACATGACTCACTGATTCATCAAATGACCTCATAAAAACAAAAGTCATGCCTTGTTTGGAAGCTTCAGATAAGCAGTTAAATTTCCAGCAAGCTCCAAGCCCAGACCCACTTCTCTTCATCCATTGAAGACATGTAGGAGGAAAGGAAAATCCCCACTAATTCTCCCACCATAATTCAGATTATGGTTTCTACAGTAAGTGGCTTCTAAAGTAAATGGACCTTCGCAGATTCAGGACCAGATCTTTTTAAAGAGATCAAATCCTTAAAAACAGTGCTCTTAAACTTTCCTGGATACCTTTACAGAGAAGGTGGGGTGACTTTTGATGTACTAGTTTTCTTAAAGCGTACAGTAAGGTAGCCAACTGGAAGTCAGAGGGCCATTCCTACATCTCTGGCTGCACCATGCTGGCCTGCACACAGCTGAAAATAATTTGAGTTGCCAGCAACTATAAATTGGGAGAATTCCCCATACATGTCTCATCATTTTAAAGGCATTTACAAACTGTAGCAATACTGGGGCCTATTTCGCCCACGATAACAATTAACTAGGGCTTGGTATAATGGCTGCCTCTTCCAGCACAGCACAAGCTCTTCAAGGTGCTTACCACTCCCCAGCATCTACCACACAGCCAGGTTCTCACACTGGAAGCCTAATCCTTCTAGGCACGAGAGTTGGAGGACCATCGTGGGACCATCTTTAATTTCCAGTTTCCAAAATCCTTACAAATACTTACCAATTGCTAGGGCCAACTGATCTTTGAGAAAGCTTTCTGTGTTAGGCCCAGCTTGAAGTTCCGAGAGCTCAGAGGAATTCAGAAAGCCCTACGTGGACAAAGAAAAGAAATCTGAACCAGTCCTATCTGCACTACTCAAATTACTAATAGGCAAAAACATCAAACATTTCTCAGAAAATGATTTAGATGATTAAATCCTGGTATGCTGCTGTAGTAGGATAAGCACTGGACTGCTAATCACAAGGTCAGTGGTCCAAATCCACCAGCCACTCCTCAGAAACCCTACCAGGGTCTCTATAAGCCACAATGGACTCAATAGCACTTAACAAGTATATACAGATGATATTGTCATTAAACCAAGGATGTCAAAAAAATTGGTAACTCCCAGCCTTTAATCTTCTTAGAATGCAATTTCCTAGAAATCTGGATCAATATTTTCAGACAATCATAAAATATTAAAGCCAGAATGTTTATAGATCATTGATGGGAATGTGAAACTGCACAAACCCAAAAGAGGGACACTGGGCACTATGTAACCAAACCACATATACAGTTTCCCTATGACCCTGCAATCTATTTCTAGGAATTTACTCTGAAGGTACACTTTCAATAATATAATACAACAATAAAAGTACAAAGGCATAAAATTATTCATGGAGACATTATTTCTAATTGCAAAATGTTGGAAACAACCTAAATGCCCAAACAAAAGGAGATGAGTTGAACGAACCATGACACACCCACCAAAAGAGTCTTTTTTTTTTTTTTTTTTTTTTGGTGTGTGTAGTTTTAACATTTGGCGCTTTGTTAATGTTTTGTATAGTCATAAAACAGAATCAACAAGGATCTGGAGAAAAAACTAAAATTGACTAAACAAACACACTATAACTCTAATTGGAACCCTAGTGGCAGAATGGTTAAAATGCTGAGCTGTAGAGCATGAAGGGGAGAGCAGGGTGAAGAGAGGAAGTAGACACAGGAGACTTAAAGCAAATAACTTAACATAGTCCTGTAACCACATACCTTCACTGTATAAACAAATAGTACAAAGAAATCTTCCAATAAGTAAATCTGTGTTTTGCAGTGGTCAAGTATAGCAACTCTGAAACTATTTTGTGCATATTGTACCACTGAATCAGTAAGAAACCTACAGCAGTTGCTAGGAGTCAGACTTTTCAGCAAGAGAGAAGGAAGATACAAATACTATCAGGGAGCAGGAAGGAAGAACCCTGTGGTGCTAGATTGGAACTGAAACACACACACTTCCTAAATCTGTCTGAGGAAAGAGCAAAACAGCAATGACATTTCAGTAACCCAGATCCTGGCTTCTATCACTCCCTACCATTCCTTGGAAAAGTGTCCAATTCCATGGCTGGGGCAGAGAAAGTACAACAAAAGTCCAGAATATCTTTATGTCAGAAAGTTGGGAAATGCTCAGAATATGAGAACATATCAAAAGAACACCAGTCAGCTGGAACAGGCTCCCAGTGGCCAAATCCAAAGATAATTTGAGCATCCTAATGTTAAAAATTACTGGAGTCCCAGTGTGGCGCTGTGGGTTAATGCGCCACACTGCAAAGCCATTTGAACTGCAAGGTCCGCAGTTCAAGTTTACCAGCTGCTCCTCGGAAACCCTATACAGGGTCGCCATGGGTCGGAACTGACTCGACAGCACTTCACAATGTAAAAAAAGGATGACTCCACAGAGTCTTGTTAAAGTTTTTATAGAATTATGGCAACTTTTCAATAAACTTGAAGTTGTTCAAAATAAAAGTTAAAAAAAAAATCAAGCTAAAGACCAAAACAGGGTGGCGTGAAGGGGTGACTGAAAGGGACTTGAGTATTTAAACCAAAGTCCCATGTTGCAGATAATGAAAAATAAAGCGAATAGCCCAGGGTCACAGTTATTGGCAAAACCTAGATTAGACATTTTCATCATCTATTCAACACAATTCTAATACAGTCTTCCATTTAATACGACTACTGCTTCTTGTTCAGCACTGTCAAGTCGGTTCTGACTCATAGTGACTCTGTGTAGGGTTTACAAGGAACAGCTGGTAAGTCTGAACCACTTGTGGGACTAAAACACTGAAACACTTGACAGCACTTAACAGCATACTAAAAATAAAGAATGAAGACTAAGGAGATAAAGCAACAGGACAAAGGGAAACTCCTCTATGAAGAGGTAACATTCAAGCAGAGATAGGAATACAGTAAGGAAGTGGGACAGGAGATTAGCTGAATAAAAATTAGGAAGAACAAGTGCAAACACCCAGAACAAATTAACAATGTTGGAGGTAACCCCTTCAAACTCACTTTACTGTATGTGGAAAGTTGATCCTTCAAGTTCTGACAATGCAACAAAGTTCCAATGGCTACTTGCTGAACCAATTGTTGAAATTTTGAATTTTTGGAAACAAAATCTGTCTCACAATTTACCTGCGGAAACAAATTGATGCTGCTGTATAAGCTGTTTATTGACAAGTTTCCAAAAATTCCATGAAAGTAAACCAAGTTAAAAACAGGCTGCTGACGGGACATAATAGAAATGAGTCTAGAATTTCAAAGTCACAACTCCTCTTCTAAATGATGTAAGAAGCTGAGTGAAGTAATTACTGCTGTACCAATTAATTAACAATAGCCTGCACATTCATTAAACAGTTTCACAATGCACCTCTTGCCTATGACTGGTGGTGGTGGTGGTTATATACCACTGAGTCGGTTCTGACTCATAGCAACTCTGTATAGGGTTTCTGAAGCTGTAAATCTTTACAGAAGCAGAGCGCCTCATTTTTCTCCTGCAGAGCGACAGGTAGATTCGAACTACTGGCCTTGCAGTAGTAGCCTAGCTCGTAATCCACTATGATATCAGGGATTCTTTACCTGTGACAACATAACATAATTACTTCATTCTCCAGTCCCCTCCAACACCAAATCATTTTTGCTAGCAGCTTATAAATCCATTTCTCACACTCTAATCATACTGAAGCTACACCAATTATGGCCCCTAAACCTCCTCTAAAATAGTTACTCTCTTCCCAACAGCCAATGACTACAGTTCCTAACATTAAACTCTAATTGCTCCAATAAACAATCAGCAACAAGATACGAGGCTGCCAAGAGATTCACCGTTAGGAATGATATTCTAGATTGATAGGCATTTTCTCATCAACACACCTGTGCTTTTCTCTACTTAAACCCTTAGCTAATAACCAATGTTTCACAGGTGTGATTTACAACAAGCTTTACGTTCTCAGACTTTCCTCATGAGAAAGATGAGCCTTTCTGCTCCCGTAAAGATTTACAGCCTCAGAAACCCTGTACAGATCCACTATGAGTCAGAACTGACTTGGTGCCACACAACCACCAGCACCACCACAATTCTCAGACATCATTTAGAAGGCAGAGTACTCAAAAGCCTTACCCCCAAAATAGCTGTTTCTGGTCTCTAGAATTCTGACAGCTCACCTCTACTAACACAGTTGTATTTCCTTCCTGCAGCAGCCCAATCAAGCCTTCTTTAGTCTTCCTCCCATGGAGTTTGGCAGCTTTGCTCCAGCCCTCCTTCTGGGCCTGCTTGTGGAGCCAACTCTCTGCCTACAAATTGGTTGTTGTGTTGTTGTTGTTTTAAAAAAAAAAAAAAAAGGGGGGGGTGACAAAATCACAGATTTTAGAACTGGATGAAGCTTTAAGATAGCTTAGGTTGCCAGAGTCTTTCCACTTCTCCTAAATTCTATGAAAGAAACTAATTTAGCATTCATTCATTACACAGGGTTGCTATGCATCAAAACCGACTGGACAATACTTTGGAAATAACAATCAGTAACTGCTAAAAGCCAATCATTGTACCTGGTGCTTTTGGTAAATTTAATCTTCAAAACAGCCCTAAAGGGTGTATCTTCATTAAACAGACAAGAACGTTTCAACTCTGAAAGATTAGGAAAGATGTCTTAAGTCACTACAGCTCTTGTGAGGGCACCCTAATTGAGACCTGGGTCTCCAACTCCAAAAGTAACATAAGCCCTTTCGGCTGCATGTAGCAGGAAACAGGAGTCTTGTATGGACTAGGGTTTACTAACCCTGGGATTCGGATTCGAAGTCAATTGCTTCCAAATCAAAGGATGAGGTTCAGTTGGACTAGAGCTCCATGTAGGGCACCGCACTTAGGGATCAGAGGGCAGCAAGGTTTCCTTTTGTTTCCTAGAAGGTAAAGTCGGGCCCTAGCACCCAGCCCTACCACGCACACCTCTTTGAGATCCCCGCCACAAGTCTCCAGAGCTTTCTTGCAGTTCACAAAGGAGTAGCCGGTTTTCCGCCGCAGCTTCATGAGGAGCTCCTTGCTGGAAGACGAGGAAGCCAGCCAGGGGCCAGCGTGAAACGTGTGCCATGGCTGGGGCGGCTGAAGAAGGGGCGCCGCCTGGGCAGGACAAGGAGAAAGGGATGAGAAGCGGGATCCACCGAGAAACGCTGGGGGCGGGAATTAACTAGGCAGGAAAGGGTTCCAAGGAGAGGCTGGGGCTAGGGAGGTGGGAAAACGGAAGTTCACAGGGTCTGGACAGTGAAAGAAGGTCGTCCGAGGGAGGGGTCGAATGGAAGGTGCGCTCGGGCACACGGGAGAGACGTAGGAGAGGGAGATCACACTGGAGAGTCGGTGCAAGGGCCGAGACCCCCACCTGGCAGCTTCCGGTCCGTGTGACCAGGCAGAGGCGCAGTGACTGCAGCAGCGACATCTCTCCCGATGCAGCACACTCCGGGGCCGGCGCGCCAGTGAGGCGACAGGCTTACGGCGTATCAGCAGGGCCAAATCTCTGCACACGAACGCACCAAACGAGGATGGCACCACCTACCGGTCGAAGAAACAAAATTGCCTCTCCTCCAAGATCTAATGATACTACGTTTCACAAGGGATTTACCAGAGTTTACTATTCTGGAAAAATAACGGAATGCAGGATACAAGACATTTAGGTAACGCTTTACATTTCTTTATTTCCAATGTGCTTCAATATTATTATTATTATTCATTATCCATTTCCGTTGGTGGTGGTTATGTGCCGTGGAGTCGCTTCTAACTCATAGAGTCCCTGTACAGGGTTTCCGAGACTGTAAATATTTACGGGAGCAGAAAGCCTCATCTTTCTCCCGCGGAACACCTGGTAGTTTCGAACTGCTGACTGTGATATTAGCAGCCTGATTTGTAACCACTACACTACCAGAGCTCCTTATCCATTTCCATTATACATTTACAATTAAGGACCAATTTGTGAGGTAGGCAGGTATTTTCAGAAGCTTGTCCAACGGTCTAAGAATGGAGTCTTCAACAAACACAGAGTAGGTATTTGTTGGATAATCAAAATATTTGTTAAGTACCTACTGTGTGCAAGGAACTGTGTTCAGTTTCAGGAAATTATTGTTGTTAGTTGCCATCAAGTCAGTTCCAATTCACGGCAACCCCATGTGCACACAGAACAGCACCATAGGGTTTTCAGGATTAACCTTTTAGAAGCAGATTGCCAGGCCTGTCCTCCCAGGCACTTCCGGGTGGATTCAAACTGCCCGCCAGAATTAGCGATGAGTAAATCGAAGGTGTGCTCTCCTCATAAGGAATCTTGGTAGCATAGTGGATTATGAGCTAGCTATTAACCGCAAGGTCAGTGATTCAAATCTACTAGTCAGTCCGTAGAAGAAAGATGACGCTTTCTGCTCCCTTTAAAGACTTACAGCTTCAGAAACGATATACAGAGTTGCTATGAGTTATAACTACCAGTCGCTCCGCGGGAGAAAGATGAGGCTTTCTACTCCCGTAAAGATTTATACCCTCGGAAACCCTGTACAGGGTCGCTATGAGTCGGTTCCGACTCCACGGCACATAACAACAACAACAACAACAAACAACACACAAGCACCACCACCACCACCCTCCTCATGTTGTTGTTGTTGTGAAGTGCCGTCGAGTCATCTCCCACTCATAGCGACCCTGTATAGGGTTTCCGAGGAGCAGCTGGTGAGCTTGAACCACCAACTTTGCAGTTCAAACTGACTTTGCAGTCCAGTGCATTAACCCATAGCACCACACTAGGACTCCACACTCCTCATAGGTAAGCTAATAATGAGAAAGTAAGGCACAGACAAATGACCACACAAGACAATTTAAATCCTGTAGATGGGTGAACAAAGCTAAGGATTCCAAGGGACAAAGAAATCACATCCAAATAGGAGGCTCAGGAAAAGCAACTCTCAGGAAAGAAGTGACATATGAGAGGGCATATAAAGAGTAATAAAGATTTTGACATATAGGAAAAGGCCTTCCAGGCATGAGATCAACACAAAGAACAAAGTAAGAAGTTAGGAAACTTTATGTGGATTTACAGAAAAAGAGTAGACCTTTTATAATCTGGCCAGAGGTTCTAATACATATAGGAGAAGAATAGGAAATGAAGTAAATGGGTATTGGGAATCACATGGGGGACAGATTGAGTACCAAGCAGAGGAAACTGTTCTTGCTGATTTTGGAGGATCACAACAGTTTGTAGAATGGCTAGAAGAAAAGAGCCACAGTGAAAACAGAAAAAGGGAAAGCAAATTAGGAAGAAAGAAAGCCTAAAGAAAAATCAAATATCAGAAGAACCTTGTTCTCAGTCCATATTCTTTTGCACAGCGTGATGTTCTGTGATCAGAACATCAAAAAGGGTGTAGAAGCTATAGTCCAGGGGACAGCTCGAAGCCCAGCTTCAGTGCTGGGAGGACTTGAGAAGTTAAAGTCATCATGCCTTGCTGCCAGACAAACTCTAGAAGTAAAAAATGGGAGGTCCAAGGATTCTTTCTTGTCAGACTTGAAGGCACACACCTGAATTCTTGGATGTAGAAGAGATCTTTAATGCTCATTTATTTCCCTTTAAAGAGTCCATAGATCTGGCAAAAAAAAAAAAATCCAGACAACAGCAGGACTGAAAGTAATCAGTAACATCAGTGTAGCCATTGATCCCATATACCTCCCCACACCTGAAAACTATGGGCACCCTCCCTTTGCAAACAGGAGCTAGGAACATCCTTTGTGCTCTAAGACCAGTATTGCTTGAGTCTTGGACTCTTAGCAAGCAGGCATCTCCCTGTATCTGTCCAGAATATCTGGGAAAACAGAGAAAAGGAGGAAAGAGAGAGAGGGCAAGGAAATCCATCTTTGTTTGGTCCTCACATTTCTGGCTTTGGAGATATGGTAGTTCCTTCATTATGACAATGGGAACAGAGGAGCAGAGGAGATGACATCAAGCAGAACTTGGTTCCCTGTGCCTGGCCCTATAGATGTTGACATTCACGTCCTCATCCCGTTGGACCAGCTCCAGTTGGAAATGCTGGGGAAGGAGGTGCTGAAAGAAGCTCTCTGTCCCATGCTCCGTTCTCATCTTGGAGGCCAGATAGATGGTGCCATGGGGCCCGCACAGGTGTTGGAGGGTCCCCAGCAGCAGTGAGAAGGTGGGCTCCAGGTACACAATATCAGCCCCTAGCACCAGGTCATAGTCTCCAGGGAAGACATGCTGGTCAATCCCCCAGGACAAAGCACGCACCTGGGCCTGGCCTCCAGCTGGCACATTTGCCTGGACGTTGCCCTGGATCTGTTCTAGGGCCAGGGGCAGGTCAGTGATGGTAACATTCCCCCCTGAGAGAGAGGAAGGAAGAGAAACACAAGTCAGAGGGCTCAACCAAGGGTTTTCGGCTCCTGCCTGAAGTTCAGAAACCTCAGGACCTACAAGACAATTTCTTAAAAGCTCAAAGTCTAAACTTGGGCTTTTAGTTGCTCTAACCTTTAGCTCTCCCACTGTCATTTTCAATACTCCACATTCTACAACAACAACATTTTTGCTGAGCTAATCTTCAACCTCTCTGCCCAACACACAACAATCAACCATCAGCAGAAGCCTGGGCAGCACTAAACTGGAGACGGGTTATGAGCCCCCCTCCACGGACACAAGTTCAGTCTGCACAGGTCTGCAAATCTTCCCAGAAGATGTGACACAAAGTGAGCCCTGAAGGACAAATAGAAGTTAGTCAGGTGGACCTTGCCACACAGAGAAGAGTGAGCTGGCATGTGCATTCAAAGAAGACTGGATCTGAGAAAATGTGAAAGAGGGAAACAGAAGTGTGAAGACATGGAATTAAAGAGGAGAGTGATTATAACAGGCTAAGAAAATTCACACTTAATACTGAGGGCAATGAGTTTTAGGGGTAGAGCAGGAGGTAAAGATGGTAAGCTTAGCATTTCAGAAAGCTTCATTCATCCAATAAATATATATTGAGCACCTACTAAGTCAATTCCAAATGTGATAAGTAATACAAAACCTCAGTCTTCCTTGAGCATCATACTCCAGGTGGAGACACACTAGGTACTGCAAAGGTAACTCTTTAATTATAATCATGATACCCATTATAGACAGAGAAGTAGGGAGCATTCATTCATTCGTATTTATTATGTGCCTGTGAAGTGCCAGGTGCTGAGAATACAACAGTGAACCAAGCAGACGCGAAGCCTTTCCCTCCTAAATATTAAAATCTAGAGGCAAGTAATGGTCAATAGCAAACAAAATGTAAAAATACACTGTATGTCAGATGGTAATAAGTGCTGTTGTTGTTAGGTATCAACTCATAAAGGCCCTATGTGATAGAGTTGATCTACCTCATAGTGTTTTCTAGGCTGTAATCTTTATGGGAGCAGATCACCACATCTTGTACCAGATCTTTCTCCTCTGAGGTCACTGGGTGACTTCAAACTGTCAGCCTTTCAGTTAGCAACCAAGTGCTTAATGGCTGCACCACCAGAGTTATTGACATAAGCGCTATGGTGACACATAAAACAGGAAAGGGAGATAAGAGTGTTGACAGGATGGGCCAGGGAATGCAATTTTAAATTGGATGGTTAAGGAAAGCCTCACTGGTGTGTGGGCAAAGACCTGAAGGACTGTGATGAAATAAACCCTGTGGATTTCTCAGGTTAAATGTTCTCAGGTTAAAGGTGAGGGACAGGACAAACAAGTGTAAACTTTTGAGTTAGGAATGTGCCTGCAGGCTGAATCACAGCAGGCAAGCCAGGGGCTGGAGCAGAGTGAGGTAGGAGAAGATTAGGGGCCAGACCATAACCAGGAGGGTCTTGTAAGGAAAATTGTGAGAATTTAGGTTAAGTCTCAGCAAGATGGGAAACTACTGGAGAATGTTAAGTGAAGAATAGCACAAGCTGACCTGTGCTTTAGAAGGTTCATTCTGGCTGCTATAATGAAAACAGACTACAGAGGGCCAAGAGCAGAGCAAGGGAACTATTAAGGAAGCTGCTGCCCAGGTGAGAGATGATGGTGTTTGGGACCAGGTCAGTAGTAATGGCCAAGAAGTGGCTAGATCCTGAATAGATTTGCAGGAAGATTGTATATGAGATATTAGCGAGAGAGAAAGAGAAGTTGAGGATGACTCTAAGATTTTTGGCCTGATCAACAAGACAGAATTGCCATTAATGTAGATAAGGAAGATTGTAGGAGCAGATTTAAACAGGAACATCATGAGTTCTTTGCAGGACACACTGAGTTTGAGATGTCCATCATACAATCAAATGGAGATATCAAGTAGGTGTAGTCTTTGATCTTTAGTGTTTAATGCATCATATTTATTATTGAAATGCTCTCTAAATTCAGATGAGAAATACTTAAGGTCATACTTTGACTTTCATGGACTTGTTTTAATGTTCTTCAGCTTTAACTTGAACTTGGCTATGAACAATTAACGGTCTAGTCTACAGTCGACTCCTGGCTTTGTTCTGACTGATAGTGAGCTTCTCCATTGTCTCTTTCCATAGATACAGCTTATTTGATTCCTGTGTACTACATTTAGTGATGTCCACTTCCGGTCTGTGAACCACAAGGTCAGCAGTGTGAAACTACCAGCTGTTCCGCGGGAGAAAGATGAGGCTTTCTGTTCCTGTAAAGATGTATAGCCTCAGAAACCTGCATAGGGTCGCTATGAGTCAGAACCGACTCCACAGTACATAACCACCACCTCCACCATCACTTGTATAGTTGCCAAAGAAGTCATTGGCCTTGTAAAATTCTACCATGTGATCTCCAGCATTGTTTCTATAACCAAGGCCATATTTTCCAACTACCAGTCCTTCTATTGTCACTTCCTGGGTCCCTCCCACTCTTGGGGGGGGAGGGCAGGGAGTGGGGCAGGAGGGTTTAAAGAATTAGACCCACCAAGTTGCCACTTCTTAAACACATATGCACATTAAGCATTCATTCAGAAGCTTTTTATTGCAAAGCAAAAGTACACTTCAAAGAGAGAAGCGGGTGTGTCTCTGAGAGTGAAGACACTGTGGGGGTTGGGGTACACTGGCTTATAAAACTATGGGGTCTCCTCCTCTAAGAATGGGCTAATATTTATTGATTAGGAGGAGGAGTCTGTTGAATATTCATTTGATTTTTTTAATAAAGAGGTACAGACTTCTTGGAAATGGAGTGCTGCTAACTTCTTCCTCTTTGTGACCAGTTGCTTTTTTCTATCAGGGTTTCAGGTCCTGATATCTTTATCTCTGTCTCCATGGTGTTCTTCTCAATGTTACTATTCTTGTTGGACTAGAGATGTTTTCCCCTTTTCATGATCTCTGGGCAAAGGGGCAGATATGAAGCCAGGGTAAGAGAGGCCTAGGTAGTGAAGTGTCCAGCTGATATGAAGTGGGGGGAGGTGCGTAAGAATGCCCAAACTTACAGATAGTACCCATTTGACCTAGCTTAGATGGCTTGATGATCCAAATTACACTTGAGGAAGATAAAGAAATTTGATACAGAAGCAAGGGTAAATTGCTACAATTTGATAAACTTTACCTTTACTTATGGGCGTAGTAGTTCAAAATACTGAGAAGGAAGGAGTCTTCACATCAAGGATCAAGCCTATCCCCTCAGTATACAGGGTTAATAGGGATGGGCAACTTAGACATTGGTTACCTTAACATGGTAGGGTGGGGGGTGGGGGTGTACTGTAAAGGCACAGAAGTGGCTGGCTTAGAAGTTTTCAAGAGGGAATTTGGTTTTAGAGTGTGTGGGGGAGGGTAGAATTCCCACTGAATAATTTTCATCTTGTCTAGATGGGCCTGGTGAAAGGAGATGGGGATAGGATTCTTTTATTCATAGTGAGTAACTGTTATCATGACTAGTTGTGATGGTCACAACTGTTAATGGTGAAGTTGTGTAACATAAAGCGAGAAGTAGTTAATCTTACATTCCAGGAACAGAGGACCTTAGGGCTATCAAGAGAGAAGAGCACGAACAAAACATAGGACCCTATCCAGAGAAGCAGCAACACCAGAGATGGAGGCAGAGGTGAGGACATGGCGAGATACAGCAGCTGAGGACTCAAGCTGGCAGCCAGGAGGAAGGCTTTCAGGATTTGTCCTTTGGTTGTTTAAATGATTATTATATATTCCTGAGTGTTTTTGTGTACATCAAAAAAAAAACAAAAAACAGATGGACTAGAAACAAAACTGTTAAATGATGATGCATGGAAGGGATTGTAATCATTGCAATGAAAGAAAATATGATGAGTGCAAAACCCGTGTTCTCCCATGTAAACCATCACTTAATTCACAATTAAAGCTTTAAAAAAAAAAGTAGGGGGGGGCGGGGAGGAGGCCTAGATCTTAACTTGTCCCTGACACTATGTTTCTAACTTTTACTTTCCAACCACTAGTAATTATCAATGCATCTTGATTGCAGAAGTTGGTTAACATTTTCAATTTCTTCATATTTGGCATTAGTGGTTGGTGTGTAAATGTGAATAATAGTCATATTAACTGGCATTCTTTGTAGGGAGTTACATATTATCCACAAATATTGTTGTTGTTGTTAAGTGCCATAGATTACATCCTAGAAAATCCTATGGGGTAAGTTCTACTCTGTCACATAGGTTGTTATGAGTCAAAATTGACTCACCACATAGAAATGAAGAAAATGCTGCTTTTATGTAATATGCATTTTAACCAAGTGGTGTATGGGTGTCAGACAAAGTATAGGCGGTGTTAAGGCTCCAGGCAAGGAATCATCAAGGTAGCCTAGAGTAACTAACAGAGGCAATGTAGCTCAGTACAAGGGGCATTAGAGGAGAGGCAGAAAGAGACTGCAGAGGGAAGCAGAGCTATGCTAAGGGTGTTGATTCTATGAAAGCGTGGCAAAGCTATTGAGAGATTTGGAGGTGAGGGAGTAAGTACAGTTGTAATCACATGCCTTTTCTCGTCTTGTTAGCATTTTTAAAAGATTATTCTGACTGCCTGGTAGAGTGGGTGGAGGCCTAGGGGAGTAGAAGACAACCGACCTGTTTGGCTAATTATAGCAGTCCAGGCCACTGATAGTGATACTTAGACAGGAGAGCTGTCAATGAAGTGGGGAAACGCGAAAAAATTCAAGAGATATTTAGGAGTTAAAACCAATAGGATTTGAACAACAAATAAAGGATGTGTCAAAGATGATAGATAGGTGTCCCACTAGGTGGAAGGTGATTGGATTCACCAAGATACCAAAGCCTAAGCTGTCTCTCCGACAGCTTTGGTGAAGCAGATCACAAGATCTAGTTTGGGCATGCTGAATTTCCCCATGAGGAAGCTTGAAGTTCTCTTGTGAAATTCCAAGCAGTGGCCTGAACTAAAGGAGCGCTGGTAGGAAGAGGAGTGGACAATTGGGAATTATTAAGGATACAAACCCCCCAAGACTGGCTGATTGCCTTGATGTGAGGGGAAAGGGCAAGAGACTAGATGACCCCTAGATTTCTGACAGGCAGCTGAATAGGGGACAGGAGAAGTCAGTCTGGGAGCAAGTGAAGATAGATACTCCTGTCTGTATCACGTCTTTTCTCCCCTTCCTAGCATTAACTGCCTGCCACTCATCCACTCATTCCTCACTGAAAAACTGATGTTGACACTCCCATTCTCTCTGTTCCCACTGTGATCGTGTAATTCACCTTTTTCTCTTCTGACAGGTTCCCCCTGATGGAGTCCCAAGGAATCAAAATTAGACATGGCCAGAAAGTATCCACTACTTCCTACATAGACTATCCTCCCCTACCTCTCCCACTAGACCTTAAACAACTAGGGGGAAGGCAATCTGTCCTATTCATTGTTGTATCCCCAATACCTAACATAATTGTCAACACATAGGAGATTTAGAATACATGTGGGGTTGAATGAATAGAAGAATGCATGCTTGCCTCTGGGAAGACTTCCTTTAATGTAATCTAATTCTTTTCCTATGAACCAGGATATATTAATCTACTTTCCTAGGGAAAGGACTATGTAAGTGTTTCAAAGATTGTTTGAGTGGGTGTGGAGTTTTATCTGTCCATCAGGTTATAAATTAAGGAACTATTTCCTTTGTACCATATTTTTTGGCAAGTAACACACACACTATAAAATTTTTGCAAATTGTGCAACCCCTTCACATGTTAGTTTACTGTTAGGTACTATGTGCATGCTTTAATTTATATGGGTAGGTTACATGCAGGAAAAATACAGTGGTTGTTGGATCTTGAGAAAACTGAAGAGTTTTTCCTTCTCCAACTCTGCAGTGCCTTATTCCTATCCCCACATCCTCCTAAAACACACGCTACCCCTCAGAAACCCATAAACTTGCTTCTCCCAAGCAATCAAAGCCCAAAGAATCTAAAAGATATTCATAATGAAGTTATAAATTACTTATGAAGTATAACAAGCGCAGGTCTCTCTGGTTGTTCCCTTACAAGAAGATATCACCATATATGTATTTTGAGAAGATCATGTCCAAAGCTTAGGGCTTCGGGAATTTTAAGTAACAACATTCTACATGAAACCACGATCAGCAAAAAGCTGACTCTGTTCTATTAAGGTCTGCCGATTTTTTTTTTTTCCCCTTCCTGCCACCAAATCAATCACGGGGGGGGGATGATCTGCCAGCCAATCGGAGCTGATGAGCACACAAATGGGTACCCCAAGAAAATATAAGGGACCAGGCTGGGGCAAAACCAGTCCCCTCCCCACTAAGAATACACGAAGTGGCAATTTCTCCATATCACTGCTCCCCCCATCCAATACCTCCGTGACAAAGCTAATACACGCACCCTGAAGCGCAGCCAGGATCCCCACGATACCCGTTCCGGCGCCCAGTTCGATCACTTTCTTGCCTCGGAAATCCACATTTTGACTCTCGAAATAGTTGCACAGGCTCAGCGCCTAGGGGAGAAAAAAAGTGGGGGGAAAGGGCTGTCGAAGGGATGGTTTCCACTGGGAGAGTCGGAGTCGGACCTCCCGGTGACCCTCACAAGGAGCAGCCCACTCCTCACCGCGTCCCATACGCGCGCTGCCACCCCAAGACGGGACCCGAAGTTCTGCGTGATGCTCAGCACGTGCCCACAGAAGCTGAACAGACTCTTCTCAGAGTAAGAGTCGGCAAAGAGCCCGATCTCCCGTGGGAACACAGATTCTGGCTCTGATTCCGGCTCTGGGCCTGGGTCCGCCATCCGGCGGAGCCTGCCAGGCACCACGTCCCTCACTAGGATCCCGGATCTGCAGCGGGGCGGGGGTGGGGGCCGCCTCAGCGTCCCTCAGTACCGAGCCCCGCCTCCCTGAATTTGCCCTCCTTCCTCTAGTTTGACTTCCTGGAGGTAGGATGGGGAGCTGCTCCTCCCCTGACCCAAGTCGGACCCCGAGGGTCAGATGGAGCAGACAGTCCGAGACCGAGGGGTTAGGGAGATGAGAGAGTATTAATTCCACAGTAGGAGGCTAGGTCCCCAGAACTCTCTCACCTGTGAGCGAACAGGTGCCTGCAACCAGGAGAGTAGCCCAGACCCAGGCACCAGATGGTGTGGAGCAGCCCTCCTGTACTCGCCCCTCTTGACCCTCCAAGCCTGTTATTGTTGTCAAGTGCCCTCGAGTCGGTTCCGACTCATAGCGAACCTGTATAGTGTTCCCAAGAAGCGGCGCTGGTTGGTTTGAACCGTCAACGATGTAGTTAACAGTTCAGTGCTTCTCCGCACCAGGACGTCCCACCCAGCCGAGCCCCACAAAATTCGCGCTTGGGTCTTTAAGGGGCGGGATCTGCTGGTAGCTTGCTGGATTTCGTCATTGTCGTGCGCCTCTAGCCTCGTTCTCCACGTGGGTTCGGTGGAGAAGCCCGGGACTGAAGATCATGGAGGGAACTGAGACTGGGAACGCTGCTGGAACAGAGGCCCCGCAGCCGCAGAAGCGCTACTACCGGCAACGTGCTCACTCCAACCCCATGGCGGACCATACGCTGCGCTAGTGAGTCAACAGGGCAGGAAGCAAGGGCAGAAGGGGAGAAGAAGGCGAAATTCTCAGAACAGCACGGAGAAGCTCGGTCCCACGTAAAAGGGGCGAGTGGAACCGTGGGGAGGACTTCGAATGGACTCGGGATCAGCTGGATGACGTCTTTGTCGTTAGGGGTGTGTCTGGAAGGTGTGACAGAGGGCGGAGTTGACCGGTTAGGAATGAGCGTGGCATTTTGGATGAATTCTGTGTAACGCTGCAAATCTAGAAAGAGAAAGAAATAGTTACTTTAGAACAAAGCGAAAAAGACACTGTGTCGTTTGCATCTTCCGGTTTCGTTTGTTGAATTTAATAAAACACACACGTACACTCTCAATCCCCGACCCATAAAGTAGGGGCCCAGGGACGTAGGTAGCCAGTCTCTGTAAGAAGGGAAACAAATTTCTGTCTCATCCAGGGGCATAACAACCCCTAGAAACGGAGATGGTCAGGGTAGCAATCATGGACCTCATGATGGACCTATGATTCACACTAGAGGTTAAGGGTGGTTTCCAGAATGTCCCCTCGAGGGCACAAGGCCCACTGTTGCAGAATTATTGAGAAACCTCCTTCCACCCTTCCCACTCTCAGTCACCCACGCACACACAATACCACTTCTGCTTTGTATGACCAACATTCTCACATCTCTCACGTCTTCTCTCCAATAGCCCTGTGAAGCCAGAGGAGATGGACTGGTCTGAGCTATACCCAGAGTTCTTTGCTCCACTGACCCCAAATCAGAGCCATGATGACCCAAAGGAAAAAAAAGAGAAGAGACCTCAGGCCCAAGTGGAATTTGCAGACATAGGCTGTGGCTATGGTGGCCTGTTAGGTAACACTCTGGCCCTTTTTGGGGGGCAAGGAGAGGCAGTGACCTAGGTTCTGCCATTTCAGCAGGTTTGGCAGAGCCAAAATTGTCCTTTTGCCTTCCGACCAAACGTTGGCGCCGTGACATCAGTATGGAGAGCCTCCGCCTTCCCTCTACTCTGGGCCTATGGACTTTGGCCTGGAGAAAGGAGGGGACTGCCTCAAACACGTCTTAGAACCTGGGTTGTGCTGTCTGGCCCCACACCTTGGCCCCAGTTCCTGCGTGAGTCATTTCACTTGCTAGGTGCTGGGTCAGTGAGCTGGTCAGCACAAGCGTCAGAGATTAGCCACTGTGGTCAGTGATCCTGAACTGTCTCAGGGATTCCACCACCTCCCCTCTTCATCCCCCAACCCCCATCTTACCAGACTCATTCCTACTGCTCCTCTCTGTGTTTTCAGGTCCCTCCTTATTGTCTTGTGTTGTTGTTACTGCCCCAGCTATACCTCTAGGGCCAATTCCATATTTTTAGATCTTCCCATACAGACAACTGTATGACAGAGAGGAAGAGCATGGTATTTGAATCAGAAAACCTTGGTTCAAGTTCCAAGTCTAACCTTTCTTAGTTTTATGACCTTGGGTATTTCTCACCCTCTGTTTTCTCATCTTTGCAGTTTACCAAGTATTTATAAGGCTTAAATGAGTCAATGTATGAAAACTTTAAAGTATTTGCAAATGTATATGTATTACAAGCCCTTCCATTTCTAGTTCTGGTGACAATTTCTGTATCTACCCCAGTCCTTTTCTCTATCGTGTTGTTAAGTGCCATTGAGTCAGTTCCAACTCATAGTGACCCCGTATAGGGTTTCTAAGAAGCGTGAGTGAGTTTGAACCACCGACCTTGTAGTTCAAACCAACCTTGCAGTACACAGTGCTTTATCCCACAGTACCATACCAGAACTCTAGCATAGAGCCATTTATATACAGTGAAACCTGTGAGAGCTAGAACTCACTAGGACTGCCTTGCTCTTCCAGGTCTCACAAGTTTTCCACCTTTGACTGTATAGTTCCCACATTTCTATCACTCTCTAATGGAAAATATTTGAGTTTTTCTTCCTTTACAGATTTCACCTTCCACAAATTCCAGCTTTTGCAGGTTTTACTATACAAATATCCCCAACCCCACTTGCCATTCTAGCTTTGATAGTTGCAGATTGAGAAGTCCTTTCTTGTTTTGACCCTTTTGCACTTCTTACAAGTCTGGTTAATGATGCCATTCCTATTTCTGTTTCTAGTGGAACTGTCACCACTGTTCCCATACACACTGATTCTAGGCCTGGAAATTCGGGTGAAGGTTTCAGATTACGTGCAAGACCGGATTCGGGCCCTACGCGCAGCTCCTGGAGGTGGATTCCAGAACATTGCCTGTCTTCGTAGTAATGCCATGAAGCATCTTCCTAACTTCTTCCAAAAGGGCCAGGTGGGGAGGGGCCTGGTGGATGAGGCTGGTAGGTGGACCAGGGTGTGGAAGCCAGGCCCTCACCATTCTGTCTGTGCACGTCTGTCTCACAGCTGACGAAAATGTTCTTCCTCTTCCCTGACCCACATTTTAAGCGGACAAAGCACAAGTGGCGAATCATCAGTCCTACTCTACTGGCAGAATATGCCTATGTGCTAAGAGTCGGGGTAAGTTGGGGGTGGGAGGAAGGGTAGGGTAAGTGGTTTGTTTAGAGGCCCTCCCTAATGATTAAATGGGGGTGTTTTAGGGGCTCACCCCCCACTACTCCCATCATCTCAATGCTAGATGCCTGCAGCCCCTTGTCTAGACTGATTTTGCCTATGCAGGGGCTGGTATATACAATAACAGATGTGCTGGAGTTACACAACTGGATGTGCAACCATTTTGAAGAGCACCCTCTATTTGAACATGTGCCTCTGGAGGAGCTGGTAAGTAGGAGGCCTAAGGGAATTTTCAAAGATGCAGATCTTTCCAGAATGGTTCTGTATCCTTTGAACCCAGCTCAGTGTGAGGAGGATGAACAGGAACCTAGAAGCCAGAGTAATTTGAAAGGTGGGCAAAGACTTATCTCTAACCTTTCTTCTCCCAGAGTGAAGACCCCATTGTGGGATATCTGGGTACCTCAACTGAAGAGGGAAAGAAAGTTCTACGCAATGGAGGGAAGAATTTTCCAGCCATCTTCCGAAGAATACAAGATCCCATCCTTCAAGCAGTGACCCCCAGTCCCACTCTGCCTGCACACTGACTACTCACCTTGCCTTAGCTGGACCACTTATTCGAGAAGCCAAAAAGATTAGACTCCCGTCCATCCCACCCTACCCTACCCCACTCCACACCCCAACCCTCAGCCTTCCCAGACCAAGTGAAATACCCTAACTCTTCTCCCTGTCTTGCCCTCTCTTGCAAGCAGAAAGCTGAAGAAGCTAACTGCAAAGGTCAAAGGACCTTGGACTAGAGGGGATCTTGGGTGGGTGTGGGTTCTTGCTCACCCTTAGCATTCTCCTCCTGAGATCTCTTCTCAGCTGGAGTGAGGAACACAGTGCTCTCCTGTACATCTAAACTGCCTGCTGGGCTTAAATCACCTGTCCACTTGTGTTTACTTTGCAGTCCTGGGGATAATGTGTACACATGCCCATGTCGCTGAAAAGGCTGGAGTGTGTATCATGTGCCCTCCCTCACCCACCCATTCACTTCCTAAGACTGAAGTTTGCTGTCTGTTGTTACCATCTCTGGAGAGTCCCTAGATGGTATGGGTGGAGACCCTCTCCTTCATGTTGACCTTCAGTTTCAGAGCTGACTGACTGGCACAGAGCCCAGTGCGGGCCGCTGGGGAGTGGGAGAGTTAGGAACAGCGAGCTGAACTGAATAGGATTCTGAAGCTAAGAGTGGAAGGGCTCTGCTAACTAGAAAGCCCCCTCCCATTCTTTCAAGAGAGGACTGAGTCAGGGATTCTGAGCACTTGACATTTATTCAGTTTCGGGGGCCAGAGAGAATATCTGAACTTTTCAAAATTACAAAAACCTTCATTTCTGCTCCTCAAGCCCCCAATTCCCATGACTGGAGGGATACAACATTTTGATCAGACAATCCCTCACTCAGAGAACAAAGATGAAGTTTCCTGGAGTCATATAACCCATGAATACACGCAGCCATTTGCCCAACCTATAGAGGAGGGGAGATTGGTAGATGAAGGAAAACCACTGGTGTGCTATAGGATCAGCACTAGTGCGAACCACAAGGTCCATGGTTCAAACCCACCAGCTGCTCCTCAAAAACCTTATACAGGGTCTCTATGAGTCAAAACTGACTCAGGGACACTTCACGACATAGAGAGGGGAGATCGGTGGATGAAGGAAAATGTTGCTCACCATGCACAGTAGTTGCAGCCCAGCTGAGCCAAGAATTTCGGGACATCTACAGCTACACCTCTTCTCTGATTCCCTTCCCTTAGGAGCTGGAAGACGGGGAATTCCTGAGGACAGGCTTGAAGGACAAGTTTCCTGGGGAAGTGGTGGAAATACCAAGAGCTGATTCATGTCCCATGGTCTTAGTTATCTAGTGCTGCTATAACAGAAATACCACAAATGAATGACTTTAGCAGACAAATTTATATTCTCGCAGTTTAGGAGGCTAGAAGTTCAAGTTCAGGATTCTAGATTTGGAGGAAGGTCCTTGTCTCTTAGCTTCTGCTCCTGGGTGACCTTGATGTAGCTCCAAAAGTCTCAGAGCACATCCTATACCAATTCTGTCTCATTAACATAAAAATTGGATTAAAACCAAAGGCAGAGAGGTTAGGAATTACAACACATAATTTGGGGGGCACAAAATTCAATCCTTAACAGTATCCCAGAACCAAACCAGTTGCCCTCTAGCCTTCCCCTGGAAAGGACCTTTAGGCTGCTGGGCTAAACCAAGAGGAAAAACTGAGGCAGGCTACCTGCCTTTGAGGTCCATGGGAGTTGCAAAGGCAGTCCCGCCTAGCATTCCTTTGAAGGCACCAACTTGGTGCTGATACCCAGCAAGGACCTCTACTGGGAAGAGATTGGCTGCAGAATTTAAAGAGGGGGCGTCACCGCTCCCAGCCCAAGAGTTAAATAGAGGTTCTGGGAAGCAGGCAAAATGCTCCAGAGAAGTTCTCTCTATAGTGGTCTTTCTGAGCCAGATCATGACCCAGACCCTCAAGATCGCCTCTAAGATGTTCCATCGAGTTCTCTTGGCACCCCAGCTGGGCTCAAAAGGAGCGGACTCAGCGCCCCGGAGCTTGGCAGATATCCCAGGCCCCTCTACACCCAGCTTTCTGGCTGAACTCTTCTTCAGTGGAGGGCTTTCGCGGCTACATGAGCTGCAGGTAGGGTTAAAGTGGGGACTCCGTTCCGGGACTGAAAACTGGGGAAACTGACAATTCCAGAAAGGTCAGTCTAGTGCAAACCATAGAGGGCCGGTAGGACTGCTATCCGTAATTTTTGCAAAAGGGAAGTTGAGACTGGGGGCTGTAGTTGGACTGTGCAGAGTCAGTTCGTATAGTGTTTCCAAGGCTGTAAATATTTACGGGAGCAGAAAGCCTCATCTTTCTCCTGTGGAATTTTCCCCCTGGTAATTTCAAACTGCTGACCTTGATGTTAGCAGCCCGACTCATAAACCCTATGCTACCAGAATTCTTTACCTAGCGGAGGAGCGCACGTAAAGGATCTCACTGAGCAGATGTCTGGAGGTTCTTCTAGCCTAGTACTAGTGTAAAGGGAGCTGGAAGCTCTAGGCGCGTACTTTTTAAAACTACAGGCCTTCCAGTTAATTCACTGAGGGGCTCAGCCAGAGATGATCAGTCCAAGTGGAGAGTCCTTAAGGAATTCTCAGTCTCCGCTCCGCTAACAAAAGAATTTTGGACTGTCTGTTCAAAATTCCTCCGTTTTGCTCATCACATAAGCTTCCCATAGATGGAAAGTTGGGAAAAGAAAAGGAAGAATTTGGAGCATCAGAGGACCGACTCTAGCTGGGTTTTCCAGGAGTTTCCTCCTCTCGAAGCCTAGCCAGTACCCTTGGCGTTAATAATATCAAGCTGGGAGTGCCCAGCCCAGGTCTCCAGTGTCCACTTCGCGGGTTCTCCCAGGTGCAGGGCGCCGCGCGCTTCGGACCCATGTGGTTAGCCAATTTTGGAACCGTGCGCACAGTGTACGTGGCCGCTCCTGCGCTCCTGGAGCAGCTGCTGCGACAGGAAGGGTCCCAGCCAGAACGCTGCAGCTTCTCGCCCTGGACTGAGCACCGGCGCCGTCGACAGCGGGCTTGCGGACTGCTCACCGCGTGAGTCCTCTGCATCCCAAACCCAGAAACCCAGCTGCAGCCCTTACCTGAGGCTGATCCTGAGACAATCTGGGGCATGGAGGGAGGTCAGCTGTCTTGCCCAACCTCCTGGATTTTTGGGGTTCCCACCCTTGTTGCTTCACCCAAGTTCGGGTACAGCCCCACACTTGCCCCTTCCCCTACTCTTTTATCAATGAAACCAGAATACTAAGAACTGGAGGAACCAGTGGAAGGGTACCAGGGCGGAGATGAAGTGTAACATTCTGACTCAAGTGACCCAAGAACCCAGACCCCTCAGGGCAGGAAATGAGTAACTAGGACGGGAGCTGGGAAGGCAGGGTGCAGGCTGGGAGGGTTTCTGTACCCTAAGGGAGCAGGTATAACTACTTCCCTCCCCTGACCACCCTTCTCCAGGGCAGCGACCCAGTTGGGCCGCCTCCACACACCCCACCATCCCTGAGGCTCTCTCTCCACACCCCCACAGGGAAGGTGAAGAATGGCAGAGGCTACGCAGCCTTCTGGCTCCGCTCCTCCTTCGGCCTCAAGCGGCTGCCGGCTATGCTGAAACCCTGGACAACGTGGTCCATGACCTTGTGCAGCGACTTCGGCGCCAACGGGGACGGGGCACCGGGCCATCTACCCTGGTTCAGGACGTGGCGGGAGAGTTTTACAAGTTCGGACTAGAAAGTGAGTACCAGGCACAGGAGTAGGGGCGGGTGTTAGAGGCACCTGACCCGGGGCTGCCTGTGTCCTGACAGCGCCCCCTCCTGACCAGGCATAGCCGCGGTGCTGCTGGGTTCGCGCCTTGGCTGTCTGGAGGCTGAAGTGCCTCCGGACACGGAGACTTTCATCCGCGCTGTGGGCTCTGTGTTTGTGTCAACGCTACTAACCATGGCGATGCCAAACTGGCTGCACCACCTAGTGCCGGGACCTTGGGGCCGCCTCTGCCGAGACTGGGACCAGATGTTTGCATTTGGTAAGCCACAGAAACAAGGTGGGATTGGGGGCCAGAGGACTGTCCAGGAGTGGTGAGGCATCATTGTGCCTTCTCCCCACGTAGCCCAGCAGCACGTGGAGCGGCAAGAGGCTGAGGCGGCCATGAGAAACCAGGAAAAGCCTAAGGATGACACGGAACCAGGGGCACATCTGACCTACTTCCTGTTCCGAGAAAAACTGCCTGCTCAGTCCATCCTGGGAAATGTGACAGAGTTGCTACTGGCCGGAGTGGACACGGTGAGGGTCTTCTTCCAGACTGCGACCTCACTTCTAGAGATTAGCCTCCCCAGCCACAGGGGCCACCTTCTTGCTGCAGGGGGACCCGCTGTGGCCCTCTAGACAAACTTGATTTAGCACTTCCTTTGTCTCCTACATTGGAATCCCAACATCCAACACCTTTGACTCCTCACTTGTCCCCTCAGGTATCGAACACGCTTTCCTGGGCTCTGTATGAACTCTCTCGGCATCAGGATGTCCAGCAGGCACTCCACTCCGAGATCACAGCTGCCCTAGGCCCCAGTTCTGATGCTCACCCCACAGCTACTCTTTCCCAGCTGCCCCTGATGAAGGCTGTGATCAAAGAGGTGCTGAGGTGAGAGAAGAGGAAGAGCTAAAGAAAATACTGAGGAGGGCCTGGGAATGCAGAGAGTGGATAAAACAGGGGAGAGAGCAGAGGGAAATGGGACTCACTGCCAAAAATGGGTTTGAAAGTTGTGGGGAGATGAGAGGGAAGTTGCAGCCTCATTTTGCTGTCCCTCTCTCATGCTCTACAATCCAGGCTATATCCTGTGGTACCAGGAAATTCCCGTGTCCCGGACAAAGACATTTGTGTGGGGGACTACATTCTCCCCAAAAATGTGAGTAGAGTCTGGGAATCCCTTTTGCTGAGCCCATATATCCCTCACTAGCTTGGGCCTCACTCAGTTCTGTTCTAAAACTCCCCATCAGCCCTTCAAACACACCCCTTGGCCCAAATGCCTTTCTGTAAGATATAATGGGGCAGTGGAGAAATTACTCCAAAAGTAGCATCAGATTTTATCCCCACTCACTGACCAAGGCCTGCCTTTATCTTAACTAATATGTTCTCTCCCCACCTGCATGTCCTTCCCCATGTTCTAGGCCCAAACTGACAAGTTGTGTTCCTCTCCCACCAGACATTGGTCACTCTGTGTCACTACGCCACTTCTCGTGACCCTGCCCAGTTCCCGGAACCAAACACTTTTCGTCCAGTTCGCTGGTTGGGGGAGGGTCCAGCCCCCCACCCATTTGCATCTCTCCCCTTTGGTTTTGGCAAGCGCAGCTGCATTGGGAGACGCCTGGCAGAGCTCGAGCTGCAAATGGCCTTAGCCCAGGTGAGTGATCAGACTTTTCACCCTCCCTGGATGGTAGAGACCTGAACCTTTTAAAACTGTGAGCTCTTCTCCTCTCATGAGCAGAGAAAAACATAAAACTTGTGGACCTACTCCTCTGAAATATGGCAATCCCATTATTGGCCTGGAGAGTGAGCAAGGGGATTTGAACTACCTTTCTGTTATCATTCCTTAACCTCATTAAGGTACCACCTCAACACTGACCATACTAACTAATGTCAATTGAGCCCACAATTACAGGTGTCCTGGTGTGGCACTGTAGGTTAATGCACTGGATTGCAAAGTTGGGTTGAACAGCAAGGTGGCCGGTTCAAGCTCACCAGCTGCTCCTCAGAAACCCTATACAGAGTCACTCTGGGTTGGAACCGACTCAACAGCACAAAACAACAACTTATAGTGATAGCCCTCTTACCCCTTTCCAGATCTTGACCCACTTTGAGGTGCTGCCTGAGCCAGGTGCTGCCCCAATCAGACCAATGACTCGGACTGTCCTGGTACCGGAGAGGAACATCAACCTACAGTTTGTGGACAGATAACACTGTGGAAGCAGACTGTCATCATCACCCCTTCACTTAGCTCAGGGGCTTATTAGGAATAAGACCAAAAGCTGCGTCTTCTCCCTGAGGCCAGTCAGACCACACTGGTTAGAATGACCTTAGTAAAGTGCTTGAGGGGGCCCTGGCTAAGGTAGGAAGTATGCACTTGACCTGACCCAGCAAGCCCTTTGTGCTCAGTCCTGCTCCTAGCCGTATCATATGCAACCTTCAAGAACCAACTCAGATCTTAATAATGCTGGATGGCCTGAGAAAGGATTCAATCACTGCCCTTTTGGGGCTTCCACAATGTTCATGGATACTGCTGACAAAGCATTTATCATAGCATGAGCTAAGTAATTGTGCATCTGGTCTGCTCCTGGTTGGTCCACCCACTTTGCATGTGAGCTCTTTCATGAGATTAGACCTTATTTGGTCTTTATAACCCCTGCCAGGGCCTGACTCTAACCAGGCCACACCATACACATTGTCAGATTGACTCTGGACCATGTGGCAGAAGGGTTAAGCAGCTTTCCAGGCTCTGTCTCCTGCTCTCCTTCATCATCTTCCCATAGGAAGGTGGGTCTGCCCTAGCAAGGCTTTATGATTTTTTAAAGCTTTTCTTGGCTGTCTGGTCACTTTTATGTAGGTTTGTCCTGACAGTCCCCAGGCAGAGGCATCACAGGATCTGTCCCTACCAAGGCCTCTACCTTCCTTTTTATATTGATACTGAAAAATATTCATAGTTTTGAAATTTAAAAAAAAATCAAATGTTCCACCCTTGGCTTTTGACTCACCATTCTCCCACACCCACTTTTTAGAAGACCTCCTTCCCCACCTTGATTTCTCAGCTCCTCTGGGAGTGACCCCTATTAATGGTGGGAGGTCTGGACACCTGGGAGAGTGCTGTGCATCACAATCCTGACATGTTTCCATCTGTAGAAAGAACAGCCAAGTCTGGCTACCAGTAAGAAATTCAGGGGGTGGTGGTGAAAAGTAACTGCAGTGGTTAGGCTGTAGAAATGGGCAGGGAGCTGGGAAGTTGCGGAGATGGGCAGGGGTGGCTGGTTCTTTGGTAGGGGAAGTACTTTTGGAACCTGGGCTGTCAGATCAAAGGACATCCTAGGATGTCCCTCTCTGGGAAAGTTGTTCTAAGATAATTCCCTTCTGATACAAGCAGAGAAGTAGAGTCAGACAGGATGAAAGCTGAGTGTGGGGGCAGCCAGCAGCCCTGGGGCACTGAGGCAGGAGAAGGAGGGTGGGCAGAGAGTGCCTCTGTTCCCCTGAGTTAGCATTTTCTGGCCCCCCAGAGGCTGGGCACTGTTCTCCCCTTGTGATGTATACAGATTAACTCATCTTCGACCCAAATAAATCTCTCAACATGCTCCCCAAAGCTGTTTCCCAGATTACCCTCTCCATGTCAAGACTTGCCCCCTTCCTTCTGCAGCTCCCCACAGACCCCCATTACAATTAGCTGGGTATAGATGGAGATTTGATTTCATACTCCCTCCTCCTTCCTATCCTCTCAGTTCCTTGCTCCAGTCATGGCTCCCTGATCATAGAAACTGCATTAGCCATCCAGGCTTTCTGTGGGTATATATTTATACAAGAGCTACCGAGAGGCCGGGCAGACACAAAGCCTGGTGCCGAGGCCAAGGTTGGCACACATTCACTCTTCTCAGCTCCTTCTGTACCCAGTGCTCAAGTCTTCACCACAATTCCTCTACCACTACATTCAACTTGAATTTAAGTGACCAAATTTTCGGCAGATCTGAGTGTTGAGGGAGATTAAAAGCTCAAACTTTTTTCAGACCCTTGTCCCTGAAAGCAGTAATGAGGACTCTGCCCACCCACACTCCCCATTGGGGCAAATAAGATCACTAACTCAAGGGCAGCAGTTTCCATGACCCCTTTTCCCAGGTAAGAAAAACGGATACATAGCAACTACTATAGGACAGAGTAGAAGAGTCCGTAAGTGTTCCAAGACTGTATGCATGCTAGCTGCCTCGTCTTTCTCTCAGAGCGTGGCAAGTGGGTTCCAACAACCAACTTTTCAGTCAGTAGCCTAATGCTTGACCCACTGTACCATTAGGGGATATCGTCAAGGATAAGAATATCTTCAAATTAGAAAAAGGAGAGGGAACTTTACTGCCCCAACTCTCATACAAGACTTCCACTGGTGCTGTACTATCTCACAACAGAAGCAGTGTTTGTGCCAGTGGGCTCTTTGGTACATCTAAGCTGCTGTGTGGGGCATCACTAAGGGACAGCCCAGGCTTGGCACAGAAATCCTCACTAGTACAAAGGGGCTTCAAAAAGTTTATGGAAGAATTCTATTATCTTTTCATTCCATTTCCTAGAAAAATTTTGAAGCCCCCCTCATATATGTATCTATCTGAACCTCATACTGCTGGTGTGGTGGTGGTGGTAATGTGCCGTGAAGTCAGTTCTGATTCATAGGGACCCTGCATAGGGTTTCTGAGGCTGCAAATCTTTACGGGAGCAGAAAGCCTCATCTTTCTCCCGCGGTAGAGCTGGTAGTTTCGAACTGCTGACCTTGAGGTTTGCAGCCCGACTTGTAACCACTACGCTACCAGAGTTCCTTATCAGCTTATATAGAGATTAGTTATCACTCTGATTTTCTATCTCCCTTCTGATCCGTACCAGCAGTACTCCTGTGAGTAGCAAATCAGTAAATCTCCCCTGATGGAGAATTACAGTTATCTCCTAGGGGAACATTGGAAAGATGGAAGGCTCAGCTTCGGTTCCCTCTTCATTCTGATCCTTTCATAGACTGGAAATGGATACACTTCCATATTTCCAGGTAACCTGTGGCACCTAGTCCAGTTTGGGTTCCTACATGCCCCAGGCAAGTCTGTGGTTAGCACCATGGACAGCAGCCAAGGCCCTGTCTTTTTTTTTTTAAGAGAATCGTGTTATGTGCCAGTTTAGTGGGTTCCGACTCATAGCAACCCTGTCTAAGGTTTCCAAGAAGCTGCTGGTGGACTTGAAATTCCGACCTGTGGTTTTCAGTCCAGTGCTGATCCTATAGCACTACACTAGGAGTGAAGGGTGCGGGGGTGGGTGTGGGTGGGTGTGGGTGGGTGTCACAATTTCCTGGAAGTTATGTCCTGGAGCACCAGGACAGCCTTCCTGGCCCCCAGTGGGGGAAAGCATGACCATGAAGCTAAGGGAAATGGGCAAGGATGTTAAGTGTATGAGGCTGAGGAAGATAGTGAGCATGTAAAGGGAAGAGAGGTGCCCGCACATATGCAGACAACATCCATGAAGCCATACATGCCATAGATCTGAAAGAGCAGATCCTGCCGCTGCCACTTGGACTGGTGGGCACTATAAGATAAGCACTGGACTGCTGATCACAGGTCATCAGTTCAAACCCACCAGTCACTCCTAGGAAGCCCTATGCAGGGTGACTATGAGTCAGAACTAACTTGATGGCACTTGACAACATGTGGGACCCTTTTTTGAGAAACATGGAGCACTGATGGTAGAATTCGCCCCTTTCATGCAGAAGCCTCAGGTTCGATGCCCAGCTAGTACACCTCATGCACAGCCACCACCCATCTGCCACCCATGTTGCTATGATGCTGAACAGCTTTCAGCAGAGCTTCCAGACTAAGATAGTCAGAAAACCTTGGCAATCTACTTCTGAAAAAGAACCAATGACAACTCTCTGGACCACTACGGTCTGATCTGCAACTGATCACAGGGATGGCACAGGACCAGGCAGTGTTATATTCTGTTGTATAGGAACACCAGGAGTCAGAAGCTACCTCCATGTCAGATAAAAACAACAGAGAAGCAATTGTCTCTCAAACACCCATAGGAAGGAGGCAGGGCAAAAACTTCCCTGAGAGAAGATTCAATAATAGGAAAGGCTTCTAGATCTGACTTTAGCAATGTCTGAAATAATTATTTTAGTTACTGATGAATAATTCACTTAAAAGACCGTAATTCATATAACACACATCCGCAATGCCTCAGGAGGAATGGACTAGCCTTCAGGCTGACCCATAGTTCTCTGAGTCTTTCCCAAATCTTTTCTTTATAGGCAAGAGCTCTCTACAATACTACCTCCAAACACAATACATTTCAGTTAATACCAATAGCCAGGGCATGTCAGGATTAGGCTTGTAACTCTGAGCTTCCATGGAGTAGAAGACTCCAAACATTAGGAACACCTATCTCACTATGAATGGACTGAATTCATTTCTTACCATGTGTCTGGAGTGAGCACAGCACCTAGGAAGAACCCCAAGCAAGAAAAATGGCTCCAGCCTTCCTTTACCTGCTAGGCCCCAGTGTTTGTTGTTGTTGTTAAGTACCGTGGTGTCAGTTCCAACTCATAGTGACCCTGTACAGGGTTTCCAAGGCTGTAAATCTTTATGGAAGCAGAACACATCCTCTTTCTCCCACAAAACCACTGGTAGTTTCAAACTGCTAACCTTGCAGTTGACAGCCCGACTCGTAACCACTACGTTACCAGAGCTCCGTAGGCCCCAATATTTAGGGGGACATCATTCTTTCAAATAATCACCATCCTTCACCATTATAATGTCCATTTCCCCTCATATTTCCCTACCTACATCTCTGGTAGCATAGTGGTTATGAATCAGGCTGCAAACCTTAAGGTCAGCGGTTCGAAACTACCAGCTGCTCCGCAGGAGAAAGATGAGGCTTTCTACTCCCGTAAAGATTTACACCCTCGGAAACCCTGTACAGGGTCGCTATGGGTTGGAACCGACTAAACGGCACTTAACAACAACAACTTAACATGATGTCACTCCACAAAATTCCAAGGCTCTGTGTAACTCCAAATGAAAAAAAAACACATTTTGGGATTTGTTATACCAGCTACTACTTGAAATAAATGGATCATCAACTAGTCTAGAAATCGTTTTATAACGTTATCGGTTTTCTTTGCAATGGCATTTGACCTGTCCCTTGTTTATCCTCATTCCAACTCTTAAGAGGTAGACAGGAAAATCACAGCTGAGAGATTTTTTTTCTAAATCACACAACTTGCAGGTGGCAGTCCACCCCTTAGATACCTCTAAGCACTGCCACCTAGCAGCCAACGTGAATTATTCACCAGCAAGTGGGAGTTACACCTCCAACTCAGAACCTAGCACTGCATTGGAGATTGGCAACCTGTGCTGAGAAGCCTCCCCACACCTTCCAGCCCTCGAGAAAAGCCCCAGATGAGAAAGGAGTCTCCACATGCATATAAATGATTCTTTATGCCCTCCCCCCATGCAATGGGGGGAGAAGCAGGGGGAAGTCCCCCTGCCCTCATGCAGGGAACGGAAGGTCAATGTATACTAGTCTTATTGCCAGATGCCCTGTGGCCATGGGGTAGGGAGTGGGGGATCTACAGCCCCTTTCTTCTGGCATTGGTCCCCCTTCAAGTCACTGCAGTAGAGCTGGGAGCCTGGAGGCCCTAGGAGCTGAGGTAAGGACGGTTCTCTCCAGGAAGAAAAGCTGCTTTCCCCATCTGCCCACTGGCTGTCCCAGGATAAGTGTGAGGAGCGGTCAGTGAGGACTGGATGTCATCCAGGTGTCTTGACACCATAGGCAGTAGAGGACAGAGAGATCCTCAGTGGTGGGAGCAGTACGTGTGCTCCAGACGCCTCCAGCCAGGAGTGTGGTCAGCAGCCATGAGAGCTCATCTCTGGCCAATGCATCAACTCAAGATCCCTGTGCCTGACATCCACTTCAGACCGTGGTGACCCTCATGACAACCTCACGGCCAGAATGGGAGCTGGAACGGGCATCTGGTGGCCGCAGCTGTCCAAGAAGGTGCAGGATTGTGTAACCACAGCGCTGAGGCAAGAGCGTCCGCATGCGCTGGGCAGCTGGGGGGCGGCTGGTGGTCCCAGAAGGGGGGCCCGTCCTTGAGGTCCTGGGGCCTGGCTTCCCTGCCGTCCCTCCCCCTGCATCTCCTCCTATGTCCTTAGTCTTGTCATAATTCAGAACCTTCCACTGCTGGTTCACTGCCTGCCAGCGCTTGAAGATGCGGTAGACTGAGGAACCTTCATGGACGATGAGGCCTGAGCAAGAGGAAAAAGAAACCCAAGGGTCAACTGCTGTCTAGATCCAAGGTTCTTAAGGAAGCATTTCCCCAGCATGAGAACACAGGGAAGGGAGAGCACCAAGACAGACTTCCTGGCCCCCAGTAGGGGAAAGCATGACCATGAAGCTAAGGGAAATGGGCAAGGATGGTAAGTGTATGAGGCTGAGGAAGACACTGAGCATGTAAAGGGAAGAGAGGTGCCCTCACCTATGCAGACGACATCCATGAAGCCGTACATGCCATAGCAGATCTGAAAGAGCAGATCCTGCCGCTGCCACTTGGCTGAAGGGCTGAGTGAGGACCAGATGAGCCAGGAGATGCTGGCGACAAGGAAGAGAGAACCCAGAACTATGGCAGCAATCTGGACCTTCTCAATCACCGTCAGAGAGATGGCCTGCCACTGTGAGGGAGAAAAGGTTCCAGAAAGTAATAAAAGGGATGGAGGGCCAGTCAGTGAGCGGACTTGAAGAGGAGGATACTCCAGGAGCCTTCCCAAAGCCCTTCAAGCAGAATCACCATCTGTTTTTCCTGCGTCTTAATCAAACCTAGAATGTGGCTCTTCTCACATTGTTTGAGACTATTTGTCTGTCTTAATTTAGAAAGGTGAGTGCTCTGAAGTAGAATATCTAGGTTTGAATCACAAATCCTAACTCCATTACTTACTACCTGAGTAACCTTGGGCAAGTTTTCTATTCTCTTTGTGTTACAATGTTCTCATCTGTAAAATGGGGATATTAATGGTACCTATTTCATAAGATTGTTGTGAAGATTAAAAGAGAATTATGAGGTCTCAAAGAGTTAACACACTCCAAGAAGTTGGTACATATAAAACACTATATTTTTGCTATCATCATCATCAACATTATCATCTTTTCCTTTTACCTCTCAGTGCCTGAAACATTGTCTGGGACACAGCTGGTACCCAATAAATGTCTTTGTAAATAAATGAAGTAAAAGGCTTGCAGACAATAGACGATCCTTAACAGCATGGAAAAGAAAGAAGCTTCCTAGAGGACCCCTGATTATACTGTCAGTAGGACCCTTGCCCCCAGTTATTCTCCTTGCCCCTCACCTGCAGTGGGTTCTTGGTGCTGATCGCCAAGACCTGGTACTTGAAGTAGCAGAGCTCACAGCTCCAGGAGCCTCTCTCGCTGATCCAGCGGATGAGGCAGGGCTGATGTGTGCAGCGCACAGAGCCATCGCAGCGGCAGGGGCTCAGGAGCTCCCCCTAGAGGAAGAGCGGAAGGGGCTTTATCAGCCATCACCACCCTGATCTCACTCAGCTGTGCTCCCAGAGAGGTGAAACTTCCCTTCAGGTCAGTCTTACTCCCACCTTAAAAATCTCAGTTATTTTTACCCAAAATAGGGGAAGAGGCTAAGGCTACAACTAAAAAGAAAAGTTAGAGCTCAAGAGAAACTTCTCCAGAGCATAAAGATGGGGGATGGAAAGAGATGGGGGAAGATTTGGGGAAGGTAGTCTTTAAGTGTTCCCAAAGGAGGTAGGAGAGAGTCAGAGCTTCTGAAGCATGCCTTGCTTCAGCAATTCCCATCACTGTAAATTATATCAAAGATCTGGTGCAGACTGGGGTGGGTTACGGTTCTCTGTTTCCAAGGATCAAAAAGGGGAGAAATTCTGGGGGTAGATGTGGAGGATGTTTCACTTTAATAAAGGAATGCTCTCTCACTAAATAGCACTATCCGGAGGCAACTTTGTCCATAAAATTTAAACAAAAGATAATCTGTGGAATGAGATTAGAAAGTTGCAACCTCGGAAGTACCGTACCCCACAGGGAGAAATACTAAATGAAGCAAGGGTGCTGGGTGGGACCCTCTCGCTTCCCCTACCTCCAACGTAAGAACACAAGCTCTCTCCTTTTCACTGGTCAACCTCAAGAAAACAGTCCCCTCAGTCTCCTAAGACCCTGTGGTGAAGGGAGTGAAGGGCTCTCCCCACTAGCAGGTGAATGGATTTTTGAGGCCTCTCGTGAGAAAGCCCCACCTCTTCTTGCAGACCCCTGCACCCCACCCACCCCAAATAGGCGCTCTGGGAGTCTCCAGACACCCCCCTACCCCCCATCCCACACTCCATTCCTACTTGGTGTCCTGGGTCCCGCCCAGCCTCCTCAGGCCCCGCCCACTGTTAGCGGTCTCCCTAGGCGGCTCAGGTGCGCACCCCCACCCCTCCCTGCCCAGCCGGGTGCCCAGGCCTGACCTGCTCAGGGCCCTGGAAGCAGATCCTGCACTGGGGGGTTCGGAGCCCGCTGTCTAGGCTGCTGCTGAGCGATAGGGCGTCCAGCGCGCCCGGGGGCGGGGGCGGGGGCGCGGGCGGTGGCAGTGGCCCGGCCCGCGGCTCCTTGTCCCCGGCCAGGCCCCGGGCCCGCGGTTCCGACCCATAGTACTCCTCTTCGTCGCCGTCGCCGTCCCGGGTCGAGCAGCCGGTGAAGGGCGCCCAGCCGCAGCCGCCTCCCTCGTCCCCCCGGGGCTGCGGCTCGGCCCGGGGCCGCCCCCCGCCCGTCAGCACCAGCAGCTTCAGCTCGTTCAGGAACATGCGGAGCCGAGACTTGAGCATCGTCCGGGCGCCGGGGGGCTGGGGGGACGGGGAGCGGCGTGCAAGGGGGGAGCGCTCGAGCGGCAGGGGGGAGGGGGAGGAAAAGACAAGGCCGGGAAGGGGGCGCGCGCTGGAGAGCCGAGCCGGGCGGGGGACTTAGGGGCCTGCAAGTGCCGTTCACTGCTGCCGCCGCCGGGGCTCCAGGGCTAGCAGGGCCGAGTAGGCTGGCGGCCCGGGGGCGGCGGGGCAGTCGGCCATGGCTAGGGCAGGGGGCGGGGAGAGGGTCTCAGGGTGCGGCGCCCCGCGGGTCCGGGTCCGGAGCGGGCCGGGCGCCCGGGGTTATGCGCCCGGGTCCTCCTGCGGCTGGGCCGCCCCCCATCGCCGTCCTCCCGGCCCCGGTCCCGCTCCGGCTCCGGGATCCCGCTCAGTTCGGTCCGTGCGCTCGGCGGCGGCAAATGGCGGCTCCTTCCGGCGGCGGCGGCGGCGGAGACCCCCCCGGAGCGGCGGGCGGGCGGGGCGGGAGCCGGGGAGCCGGTGAGGGATGGAGGGAGGGGCGGGGCGGGGAGGGGGAGCGGAGTAGGGGCCGCGGCTGCGCATCCCCGCCCTGCCCCGCACGAGCAGGTGTCCCCCGGGGCGGGGGCGAGTTAGTGAGTCGATGGGAGGGTTTAGAGAGGGGAGTGGCCACGGAACGGGAATGTGCTTCGGGTGGGAGAATAGGTGTGTGTATGAAAGTGAGGAGGGGCCTGCGGGTGAGAATGGAAGGAGAGTGAAGAAAGGATGCAGGTGCACCTGGGAGGGAGAGGCTGTTTTGCAAAAGGGAACTGTGTAA
Source organism: Chrysochloris asiatica (assembly GCF_000296735.1). Classification (NCBI taxonomy): domain Eukaryota; kingdom Metazoa; phylum Chordata; class Mammalia; order Afrosoricida; family Chrysochloridae; genus Chrysochloris; species Chrysochloris asiatica. Next base: position 4,303,118 of record NW_006408551.1, on the reverse strand, counting down.
AGAAAGCTGTGCAAGAGTCCAAGAAGAATGTGAAAGCCAAGGGAATGTGTGAGGGGAGTGAGGGAGCATGTGATGCATTTGAGCAATAAGCGCTTTTAAACAAAAGACCGTGTGTATGATTTGTGCATGATGTGGGGCTGTGGAAAGAAGATGAGTGTGTGAGAAACGGAATCGGACTGTACAAGAAACAGAAAGGTGTGATTGTAATGTACTAAAGGAATTGGAGTGTCTTTCCTAGTACTCTGCCCTCGACACCACTGCACTGAAGTGAACATGTCACTCACATGACACGATTAACCTTTACTTTTAAGGAAGCCTTGACCCTGAGAACCAATTCTGCCCCCTCATCACCTTATCTCTGCCCCACACTTATATCCTTTCTCTCCTTCCCTTTTCAAAGAGCAGGCAGGGTAAAGGGAATCCGGGGAGCCCATAGTGTCCAACACAGACAAAATTAATTAGTAGAAGAATAATTAACGGGTGACGGGATGGGATGGAGCCAAACAAAGGATCTTCAATAAAAGGTATAGAGGAGAGACAGTAAGAAGCATTCCATTGTTTTGGGTGATGGGTGGATGAGTGAATTAGGAAAAGGAGCTGTGTGTGACCCAATCAGATGTAGAGTGTGGCTTCTGTTCTAAAGACAGCTGTGGTGACTTCTGTACAAGATGAAGCCCAAGTGGAGACTGCTGGTAGACAGAATCTGACAAACTCAGAGACACTGATGAAGATCAAAGACCATAGCCTTCTGTATGGGTATGAATTGCATCTCAATGTAAAGAAAACAAAAATCCTCACCACTGTACCAATAAACAACATTCTTATCAATGCAGAAAAGATTGAAGTTGTCAAAGACTTCATTTTTCTTGAATCAACTATCAACTAATGGAAGCAGCAGCCAAGAAATCAAATGACATATTTCGTTAGGCACATCTGCTGCACAAGACCTCTTTAAAGTGTTGAAGAGCAAAGATGTCAGCTTGAGGAGAATACTGAAAGTACCATGAGCTGCCAAAAGAACAAACAGATGTATGTTGGAAGAAGTACAGCCAAAGTGCTCCTTGGAGGCCAGGATGGCCAGACTTCCGTTTCTCATACTTTGGACATGTTGTTAGAAGGGACCAGTCACTGGAGAAGGTATCATGTTTGGTAAGGTGGAAGGTCAGAGAAAAAGAGGAAGACCCCCAGCAAGATGGATTGGCAAGTGGCAGCATCAATGGGTTCAAGTGTGGCAACGATTATGAGGTTGGCCCAGGACCAACCAGGCAGTGTTTTGTTCTGTTGTGCATAGGGTTGCTATGAGTCGGTACTGACTCACTGGCACCTAACAACGACAACATAGACACTTATCTTATCCTGACAGAAGGGTTACAAACCAACCAGCCCTGCCAAGGTAGTCAATGAAACATTCATCTCACAAGCTCCTTATCCACAAGGAGCTTCTCACTAGAGTCCCAGTTGCCCTTGTCAGCAAAGGCCCAGAGCTACAAGTATGAGAAAGGAAGGGGGGTGAGGGTGGGAATCTGTACTGTCAGTCTTCTATTTTGCCCCAAAGCAAGGTTTATATTCATTTTCAAGCCTGAACTCTTACCTCCACAGCCAGATGGTTAAAGAGGATAGGAGTTAGGATAGGAGGACTGACCAAAGGGTAATAAAAAGGTTTTAGAGAGTTTCTCAGAAAAGAGACACTAGATTACTTCCCTTCCCCACCCCATCCCCCTAAAGGGCTAGGAGATAAAGAAGTTGGCTTAAGGTAAAGGAATCCAGAGAAACCTACTTGTTTATCTAGATGTCTGAGCAGAGGCAAAGGGGTAAGAAAACTGCACTGTGGGCAAAGAGGGAAGCACAATGACCCCAAATGAGTCAGCAGGTTTTCAGGACTCAAATCATCCTCATGGTGACCTGAGTGAGGTTGGGGGTGGTTACTTCCTTGCACATGCTTAATCCTATACCTGTAGATATCACACACACACACATCATAGAATCTTAGAGCTGAAAATAACTTTTTTTTGGCATGGAATCTTTTTAAGTTGTGAATTGAGTGATAGTTTACATGGGAGAACATCGGTTTTACAAGATGGTTTCATTGCAATGATTACAATCTCCTCTGTTCATCATCATTCAACGGTATTTGCTTCTATTCCCTGTTTTTTGGGAGGGGGATGTACACAAAAACACTCAGGAATAGACAATAAACAACCAAAGGGCATATTTTGCAAGCCTGCCTCCTGGCCTCCAGCACTCAGTCTTTTCTCTTCCATGAATCTAGTTTCCCCAGCTCTATATCCTCATCTCTGCCTCCATCTCAGGTGTTACTGCGAGCTGAAAAGAACTTTATAAGTCAAGTATTCCTGTTTCGCCATCAATAACTCTTGGGGGGAGGCAGAGGGGGAATTATCCTGCCTTTTTTTGGAAGCTAGTCTTCCTGTTGGATTGCTGTCTTAGCAAAAAATTATTGAATGAACGAAACAAAGACACGAATAAGAATATTTTTCCGATGGGGATGGAGCAGAAAGGCGACAGCACCACCTCTTGTTTCCCGATCCTCTGCTAATAAGGATAAACTAAGTGGCACGTAGTGAGACATAAGGTGCACTTGGGGTAGGTTTTCACCCCAAAGTAGGGATCTGGGTGGCCCAAGTTACCATGGCACCGCTTTGGGTTCCACCCTCTCTCGGCCTCCCTCTTCCCAGCTGGGGTTAAGGCAACCAGTCACGTGCCTCGTAGTGTAACCACACCTCTGCTCCTCAGTGCAATGTCGAGCGGTCACGTGTGATAGCAACAGACCACGTGGCTGCCGTAGTCCTTACGCCCCTTTCCCCTGACCGCTCCCTGCCTCTCTTGGCCGCTCTTCTGCGCATGGGCGGATGGTTACGTGCCCTTAACGTCCGGCGTTCGCCCCGCCCACCCAGTTTCCGCGCGCCTCTTTGGCAGCTGGTCACATGGTGAGGGTGGGGGTAAAGGAACCGCTCTAGCTTGCGTCCAGTGTCTATGGTCAGGCTCTTCGTGTCCAGCTGCTTGGGACAGAGCTCGCGTGTATGGCGCCTCAGGACCTGGCTCCAGGACTTCGATAACGGGCCGCCTCATTAGCTCCTGGTCTGGGGTGAGGTAAGTGCAGTCCCTTCCCAAGAGTCCCCGCCCCCCCCACGATTCCCCACGCGTGCATTTCGCGGGTTTGGAAGGGTCGTTCCAGGAGCGTGGTGTTGAGGTAAGATCCTTCGTGGTCGTGGGGAAGTGTAATTTTATGGACTAGACTAGGTCTTTGGTGCAGGAGGTGTGTCGTGTGTGCTTTCCCTTGTGCGGGTGCGATGGATCTAAAGGCTTTTTAATTCTAGACCTCACGTGGCTGGAGGAATTGGTCATTGTTAGCTGAGAAGCCAGCCCTTGGGAGGTTGGGGAGGGGATGGAATACTGCCCTTGTCTCTTTGATGCCTTTTGTGAGAGTCACTTCGTTGCTGCAGACTTAATTCTGGAAGGGAGTTTTGGTGATAGGAGTCTCTATTTGATTGCAGGGTCTTCCCTGATCTAAGAATGGCCACTCCTCGATATGAGCCAGTAGCTGAGATTGGCGTAGGTGCCTATGGGACGGTGTACAAAGCTCGCGATCCCCACAGTGGCCACTTTGTAGCCCTCAAGAGTGTGAGAGTCCCCAATGGAGAAGGCACTGGAGGGGGCCTTCCCATCAGCACAGTTCGTGAGGTGGCCTTACTTAGGCGGCTGGAGGCTTTTGAGCATCCCAATGTTGTCCGGTGAGAAGACTGTGGAGGGTTGGGAGTGGGTGATACAAGGGAAAAAACAGCCTGTAGGTGGGGAGCGGTGGTCAGGAGAAAAATGGGGACTCTGAGGAAACTTGGGAGGTCGTGTTGGGTTAAAGGGGACTGACCAGTGAGTGACCATTTGTCCTGGCCAGACTGATGGACGTCTGTGCCACAGCCCGAACTGACCGGGAAACCAAAGTGACCCTGGTGTTTGAACATGTGGACCAAGACCTACGGACCTATCTAGACAAAGCACCCCTACCAGGTTTGCCAGTGGAGACTATCAAGGTGAGTGGAGTGGACACAGATGCAGATGAAGATTGGGGCCTTTGTAGTGGAACCTTGTTGGGGTTTTCAAGTATGGTGCCGAGTTTCCAGTGCCTCTGTACCTCCAGGATCTAATGCGCCAGTTTCTAAGAGGCCTTGATTTCCTGCATGCCAATTGCATCGTTCACCGAGACCTGAAGCCAGAGAACATTCTGGTGACAAGTGGTGGGACAGTCAAGCTGGCTGACTTTGGCCTGGCCAGAATCTACAGCTACCAGATGGCACTTACACCTGTGGTCAGTATAAAGATGGTAGTCAAAATGGGATCTGGTTGGTGTAGGGGAGTGATTGCTCCTAACAATAGAGAAGTCAATCATTCTATGTTTTATGGTAACTTTTATGGCCCTCATTGGTTCTTCCTATTTCCTTTAGGTTGTTACACTCTGGTACAGAGCTCCTGAAGTTCTTCTGCAATCTACATATGCAACCCCTGTGGACATGTGGAGCGTTGGTTGCATTTTTGCAGAGATGTTTCGTCGAAAGTAAGGGAACCTAGTTTCTTGAGTCATCTTGAGTTCCCCAGATCTTTTATTCATAAACCATCATCACTTAGTTCCACTGACCCTCCATTTGTATAACCACAAGCTCTGAAAAGTCCTGGATTTTGGAATGAAATGTCCCTTTATTTGCCATACTCTTATTTTGAATTGCTAAGCACTCTGGTAGCCTAGTAGTTATGAATTGGGCTATTAACCTCAAGGTTGGCAGTTCGAAACTACCAGCGGTTCCGCGGGAGAAAGATGAGGCGTTCTGCTCCCGTAAAGATTTACAGCCTCGGAAACCCTGTGCAGGGTAACTATGAGTTGGAACCGACTCCATGGTACTTAACAACAACAATCATTCCACTTTGGAGTCCTGGTGTGGCACTGTGGATTAATGCGCTGGACTGTAAAGTCGATTTGAACTGCAAGTTCGGCAGTTCAAGCTCACCAGCCGCTCCCTGAAAACCCTATATTGGGTTGCTGTATATCGGAACCGACTCTATGACACTTAACAACAATCATTCCACTACCAATACCAATTTCTATGAAAATGATTGCTACTTTGTTCTCTTTTCACCTTAGGCCACTCTTCTGTGGAAATTCAGAAGCTGACCAGTTAGGCAAAATTTTTGAGTAAGTAACCTGTAAGATGGAAAAGAATTTTCATTTCTGAGTCTTCTCTTTATTCTAAGTACTAGATATCTACTGGCTCTACCCCTGGGGAATGGAGGCTGGAGATGGACTCTTCTGATGAGAGTTCTCCTGTTCCCCATAGCCTGATCGGGCTGCCCCCAGAGGATGACTGGCCCCGAGATGTGTCCCTACCACGAGGAGCCTTTTCCCCCAGAGGGCCCCGCCCAGTGCAGTCTGTGGTACCTGAGCTGGAGGAATCTGGAGCACAGCTGCTGCTGGTACTGAGCAAGGGTCGGGGCAAGGTTGGGGTGAGAAATGGAGCCATACAGGAGAAACACAAACCATTGTAGTCACTGACACTTAGTTGCTGGATGGGCTGCAGTTTTCCTTGCTACTGTGAATGGCCACCTACCGGACAGAGATGTAGAAAATAGGCCATATCCCTTGTTGGGGGTAGGGAAAATCCTAGGTTTCCTGACCTTTGCCTTCCTCCTTAGGAAATGCTGACTTTTAACCCACACAAGCGAATCTCTGCCTTCCGGGCCCTGCAGCACTCTTATCTACAAAAAGGAGATGGAAATCCGGAGTGAGCAGTGGAGTAGCTGAAACAAGACCCGGAGGAGGAAGAGAAGCTGTACTTTCCTTTCCTTTGGACACTTAAGTGGAGAAACCCCCTGCCCACTAATCAGGCAATCTCTACTTTAGCCTCTGCCTTCATTTCCAAGGCCTTGGATACCCCTCCCCAACTTTTTACAGAGAATATTTTACGGCCTTAAAGATCTCCCTCTCCCACCCCTCTTTTTGAGGCATATTCTTCTCCTGTCCCCTATTTCCATACACCAAGGGTTGTGTCCTGTCTTACCCTCATCTCTATCCTTGATAATTGGATTCCCTTTTTTTATACAGGAAAAAGAAAAAAAAACAAAACAAAGAAACATGGTCTTTTTTTAATGGTTCTTTCTTTGACTGGCATTGCCATTGGGGAATTTGGAAAACCCACTTGGAAGAAGGAACTTCCTTACAGAGTCTTGAAGACTTTCCTTAAGTCACAGGGCCCAGGCAGAGAAGAAAGGAACATGTTGCTTCTTAGAATGTGGGGTATATGATAGATTTCTTGGTTGTTTTCTCTGGCTCTGTCCCTGACTTTCACTTGGAATCAGGCCAGAATACACTGAGGTGGTCCAGCATGTAGAAGGGTAAGAGGGGAAACAAAGCCAGGAATGACTCCAAACCCCATCTCAGGCACGCCTAGGCATTTCTTGCATCCACTTAGGGAGAGGTGAAGATTTTCTTTCTTTTCCCTATAATCTTGCTCCAACAAAAACATGTCAAGGTTTAAAGCTTAACTTGTTCAGTCAGCTTTAAGGGATGTTGCACAGGGTCTTTTCCTTTTTCTCAAACAAAAAGGGCTATAGACCCTAGGTTTTCCCTAAGGGAAAAAGAGGTTAGGGAAAGGAGAAGAGAAGTCAAAGGATCCAAAGTCTCATAGAAAGGCACTAGGGTTGGCTCGAGGATCCTTCAGATTGCGAAATCTCATTGCTAACCAAATACCAAGGATCTGCAGAAACAAGGAGAGCGATAAGCATCAGTTCTGAATCTCTTAGGATAAGACATGTTGAGAAAATGTATACATGAGAGAACTGAAGAATAGAATATTACCTCTGTAAAACTGAAGAAGAGTCCAACACCCCCCAGAATTTTTAGGGCTTCATCTGAATGGTTAAGAATCTTTTCTCCACACACCTGGCATGGAGGGTTTCGGTTCTTGCAAATCTGAGGATAAAACAAACGAGTTTGGAGAATGCAAAATTCCTAAGCTGTCCTATCCCAATACCTATGGTGAATGTCTAAAACATATTTACTAGTACCTGACCAGTATTCTGTAGACTACAATTCCACTGGTCCTGTCTACCACCTCTCAACACATAGCCCCAATACAAGACACCTGCTAGAGGAAGACGTAATGACATCCCAGCCCTTATATCTGCCTATTTGGACATTATCCTTTTTCCTCTCTCTCCCCCCCTCCCCAGACTCACTGCATAGCATGAAGTAGAATCTTGTTGATTCTGGTACGTGAGGTTGAACAAGCCACAACAATCAAGACTTCTTTCCAGTTCATTCCGGGTTGTGTTGCTCATGACCCACCAAGAAGCATTAATGACATCTGTCTTCAGGATGCAGGCAAAGGGAATGATTACTTGATGATAAACATTAAGTAGTACCCTACATCCTGAACCCAGTTACAGTGCTCAATTTCCCTTTTCAGCACAGAGAGTCACCATCCCTCATCCCTCACTCAGAAACAAGAATGTGTGTGGTCATACAGACATGATGAATACCCATTTCAGGTTCTAAATCAGTAGGAAAAATTAACCAGATAATGTAAAGACTTAAGAGTCTGAAAGTAATGAACCTAAAAAATGATTGTTGTGTACTTGGAGGTTTGGATTCCAAAAAAAAAAAAGCACTTAAAAAGACAATTCCCTTACCTGTTTGCTTCTGTTAATAGCCAAACAGGAGCAAGAGATTCCAAACTGGAAGATGAAGACCAAACCAAGGATGATTATATACTGAGGAGAGTTATGGAAAACACCAGTCCTGTTATTGTTAAATGTCATTGAATCAGTTCTGACTCAGCAATCCTGTTTAGGGTTTCCAGGGAATGTCTGGTGGGTTTGAACCACAGACCTTGCAACTAGCAGTCCAGTGCTTGTATTGGACTGCTAGCACCATACCAGAACTCCGTGTGGGCTTATCCTTAGAACTACAACTCTTGTCAGCTGAAAGCAAAATCATCAGCTCTTTGGATTGTGTAGTATATGGCAAGGTAAGACTTATCCCTGAGGTCCTATTAACAATCTCGAACTTTTTCTTAGACTACTTGGTTCCCCCATCACTTCAGGTGGGAATACAAAGGATACAAAGAAGAGCAGAACTTGGTGGTGGTAGACAGCACCCACCAGTCCAACCACAGCGATGAGGAGAAGGAAGACTCCAACAGCAATAACTCCTCCGATGATGTGGATGCTGGACACCAGACCCAGGCCCTTACCCCAAGCAGCCACTCCAATGAGCAGGAAACCCACCAGCTACGAGAAACAGATGAAATTAGTGCAGGATACATCTCAGAATACTAGCGTGCTTGTACAGATAAGGTTGAGGATTTGGGCCAAAAGAGAGCATTGAAGTTTGTGTAAATGTGGGGAAGAAAGAGGGACCGGGAGCTCGTCCTATTGCAATTCACACGGCTGAGAAGGGTAGCAGGGAAGGAAGAGACTGAATGTAAAAACTTTTTTTTTTTTTTTTGGAAAACTCGAGTTCACAGGCCGGATGACTAGATGGAGCTTTATGCTTTTCACTTATTCCCCACACTCACACAAACCCCCCACATCACAGGAAGTCTCCCGTCTTCCCACGGAAGTCCCCAGGAATTCCCTCTTTGCCGGAAGTTCCCAGGAATCTTCCCGGAAGCACCAACACCCCTCTCCCCACCGGAAGTCCCCTGGAGATTCTCGCCTCTAGCCTTTTTGCCCTGAAGCTCCCCCAACCTCCAAAACCTCACCATGTAGACCACGTTGAGGGCGCACAACGCATTCTTGGAACAGGCAAAGCCGCCGCAAACCATCTTCCCAGCTCTAGGGACCCAAGAAGTCCCGAGGACTGGGGGGAGGGTCTTGGGGACCGTGTTCTAGGGCTCCGATTGCTTCTGTCTCTTTAAATCGAGTCCAGCCAAACCCAAGCCTCGGCGCTCGCAGTGTCCCACTCTGCCTCGGGATTGGCGAAGCTTCGGGCTAATCCTGGATGTCGACGGCCTGAGTGCCAATCAATCCACATTACGTCACTGACCCGCCTCCCCGCCCCTCCTTTAGGTTCTTCATTGGATGAAACTTAAAACTGAGACGGGGGTATCCAGAGATTCTCATGGGGACCAAATTCTGAACTTCAAAACCCCGGATTGAAAACTGAGTTTTTTGTGATCGGATCTGCAAAAGGGCTAATCCAAGGCTCGGGAAACTGATAAAGAAGAGGGAGAAGGTGGGGCTTCGAGAGCCTACCTCAAGGGCTCCTCCTCTCGAGGGAACGCCCTCCCCCGTCCAATCCTCTTGCCCTGAAGTGACCTCACCATGACGCCATTATTTTGTTGTTATTTCGTCACACTTGGGAACACCCAAAGGAACAGGATATTGAGACATTTAGCGTGGCCATAGAGAGGCTAGGCACAGCAACACGCAGCAAATTCTCGTACGTTTGCAAGTGCATTTACTAACACATTTGTCCTTATCAGGTTGTGAATATCCCCTAAATACAGTGCAGAAAAAATAGCGGCCTCGGGTTTGTGCACTCCATATAATATGTGACAAAGTCACAAGTGAACATATCGGTGTGCTCTGCTTCTTCAGAACATATACTTACCAGATCCAGAGCTTGCAAAACATGTCAAAGGGAGAAGTCAGGGATAGGATTAATATGAAGGAAAGGAGCCTTCACATTTTCACTCTGGGGTGGGCATAATGATTGATCAATAAATATTTATAATTGAATAGGTGCATTTTGGGGAGCGTGATGGCTCTGTAGGTTAAGTACTGGGCAGCAACCACAAGGTGGAACCCACCAGTTGCTCTGCTCTGCTTTCTGCTTCCGCAAAGATTGACAAATTCAGAAACCCTATCTATTCAGAGAGGTTATGAGTCGGAACGGACTCTATGGCACTTAACATACAGTGAAGAAAGGTTTAGTTGCTCGTTTCCCCAGGAGAAAAAAGCAGTTGAAACAAATGAAAAAAGGCTTTCAACTCCACAGAATGATCTAAATTTGTGTACAGTTATTGGCTAAAAGTGTGAGTTCCAACTTGACCACTGTGTAACGTTTAGTCAGGAAACAGTGCCTGTTTCCTCATCTGTGAAATGGGGGAAAATAACAACCTATCTCTAGGGTTGTTGTGAGGATTAAATGAGTTAATTCCATATATTTCCATGAAATTTTTGAAACCCCTCATGTGTACAATGCTTAGAACATTGCTTGTTTTGTGTGCAGTGGCATCTGTTCCAACCTTATGTAGGGTTTCCTAGACTGTAAATCTCTATGGAAGCAGAAAGGCTCATCTTTCTCCTGAAGAGCAGCTGGTGGGTTTGAACTGCTGACTTTGTGGTTAGCAGTCCAATGCTTATCCTACAGCTCCACCAGCACTCTCTCACAGTTTGTTGTTAAATGCCGTGGAGTTGGTTCCAACTCATAGTGACCCTGTATAGAGTTTCCAAGGTGCAGCTTGTGGGTTTGAACCACTAGCAGTCCACTGTTAATCCTACAGCACCACACCAGGACTCCTTTCAGTGGGCTGTTGTTGCTAAATGCCATGGAGTCATAGGGACACTGTTTAGGGTTTTCAAGGAACAGCTGGTGGGTTTAAACAGCCAGCTTTGTGGTTGTGCAGTGCTGATTTTTACAGCAGCACACCAGGACAGTTTGTTGCAGTTGTTAAGTGCCGTCGAGTCAGTTCCAACTCATAGTGAACCTGTATAGGGTTTCTGAGAAGCAGCTGGTAGGTTTGAACTGCCGACCTTGTGTTTCGCAGTCCAGTGCTGATCCACAGCGCCACACCAGAAATCCCCTGTTTAGGAGGCTAAAAGTCCAAATTCAGACTGCTGACTCTGGAGAAAGGTTCGAATCTTCTTTCAGCATCTGGAGGTCCTGCATTCCTTGAAGATCTCTGTGCCTTGGCATCAGTCTCTCCCCGATCCAAGTACTTCACAGTGTCTGGCACATAGTAAATATTCAAGTTAGCTATTATTATTTAGGTCATTTTATAGGTGCCGGCTGGTAGTCCCAACACCAATTACCTTATCCTTATCTAGTTATAATCCTCTATCCTTCACAGATCAATATCAAGAAGATTTACAGGAAAAGAAGCATTTGGCAGAGTCAGAGAGGTTTGAGTCTTAAAACCACTGCCATCACCAGCCTCCTTATCTTCATCCTGTCCTCAATTCCTCATATACCCTCTTTTTCAGGTCGTAAATCAAAAGCAGGACAATGGTTTTAGGGAGAAGGGAATTGGCTGGCAATTTTCATTGTGTAATTAAGTGAATTAACAGTAGAGTAGAACCTGGAGTCCTGGTGTGGTGCTGCAGGATAATGAGCCAGAATGCAAAGTACTTTAAGCTGAAAGGTTGGCTGTTCAAACTCACCAGTGCTCCTTGGAAACCCTATACAGGGTCGCTATGAGTTGGAATCAATTCCAACAGAGTAGAACCGAACCTTTGTTCCACCTCTATCTTTGTTTCACCTATTCCTGGTCTCTCTGAGCCTTACTTTCTTTTTCTGCAGAATAGAGATACTAAGTCTACCCCTCAGACTGTCATATATGAAAGGATAGTATACATGAAAGTGTGCTATAAACTATTAAGTGTTGTTGTTGTTAAGTGCCATAGAGTTGCTTCCAACTTACAGCCTTCCTGTACAGGGTTTCCGAGGCTTTTTAAATCTTCTCAAAAGCAGAAAGCTTCATTTTTCTCCTGTGGTTGGTTAGCTCAAACTGTGGACCTTGTGGTTTGCAGTCCAGTGCTTATTGTATGGAGTCACTGTGCTCCCAATAAGTGTTTGTTGTTTTGTGTTGTTGAGTCAGTTCTGACTCATAGCGACCCTGTATAAGGTTTCCAAGGAGTGACTGGTGGGTTTAAACCTCTGACCTTGTGGTTAGCAGTCCTACAGTGCCACAGGTATTAGAGTCATGTTAATTATTGTGAAAAATGTAAGTGAACATGGAGGATAGTGGCTTTGTCCCCCACTATAGATTACTGTCCCCAAGGCTACTTGGTCCCTTAAGCAGCAAATGATTGATCAGTGGGGTAGATGAATAAGGAAAAGTTATGTTGCAAGATGTCAGTGTACAGGGCTCATTGGGTTATGCAGAGCAGATCGGAAGTACAAATGTAAACTAGGATGCAGGACTATGAGGGTAACAAATCAAGTGTGTGTGGTTATCTGTAAGAGTTTGGGATTGTACTTGGGACCTGCTTGGGGCTTGCCACATGCTTCTAGAACCAACATCCATCTTAATTAGCTACCTTAATTACAGGAGGCCCTGAGTTCTGGTGCGGTGCTGTGGGTTAATACACCAGGCTGCAAAGTCGTTTGCACTGCAAGGTTGGTGGTTCAAGCTCACCAGCTGCTCCTTGGAAATCCTATACAGGGTCACTGTGGGTCAGAATTGACTCAAGGGCACTTAACAACAACAACAACAGGAGGCCCTAGTATACTTGTTAAAGTCTCTCCATCCTCCTGTCTGAAGAGTCATAACAGTTGCTGGCTGGCAGGGCTGATGGGCCAACACTAGGGGGGGTGAGAGGTACAAGAGGTAGTGCTGTCTCAAGCTGTGGGTTTGAAACTCACCAGTCAGGAAGTGAGGCCAACAGACGGAAGGGTGGGCAGAAGCTGGATTCTGGGGCACAGAAGAAGGGGCCTCCTGGGAGCTGGGGCCTGTGAAGCCATGGGCTTCAGGGCCAAAAGTTGCTATTAGCCTGGCAAGACAGGTCTAGGCATTATGAATGCCCAGAGGCAGCTTGCTGCAGCTGCAGTGAGAGCAGAAGTCAGACGACATGCGGTGGCCAAGCAGGCTCTGAACCGCCTCAGGAAGCTTGCAGAGAGAGTGGGCAATCCTGAACTACAGGATAGCATCCAGGCCTCACTGGACATCATACGAGGTAAGGGAAGGGTCAGATACCAACCTGGGGGACCAGTAGGGGCATAGAAGGACTAACCGGAGCATACACTATTTCCTAGTCCCCAAGGTAGAGCTGGACTCTAAGGAAGAATACATCTGAGGAGAATGGAAAAAGTCATGGGAGGGGTCATTTTTTTCTTTCCCCAACTCTACTCATTCTCCCAGGGGATCAAAACGCCGGTCAATGCTGAACTGACCTCCCTGGCAATGGAGAAGTGGGTGAGCATAGGAAAGAAGGGCTATGACAGACTAATAGTAGACTTGGTCCCTGCTTGGGAAGTCCAGAGCAGGAAGCAGTTCGGGGCAGAAGGTTCTGGGACTAAATAATGTATTAATTCCCAGGGTGTGCTAAGGATCAGTGACCTCTTGTTCTCCAGCTGTAGAGAAACACACACACACACACACACACACACACACACACACACATTGAAATACACCATGCAGAGAATCTCAGGCTCCTAAGGCCACACTAGCATTCACACAACATGTTCTGGACAGCTGAATTACAGAGAAGTCCCCAGGACTCTTCTTGGTCACCTCTCCTCCCTATGTTCCTGTTCCTGTCTTCCCCCAACACACCTTCCGCTCTACCTCCTTAGTGCCATTAGAGCAAGTGATGACAACACAGGGAGGAAGTGCTGCCATAGCAACACCATCGCCACATCCTCCTGCCTCCACCCCAGCCTCCAATTCGGTGGTGGGGCCCTGGCAGGGACAGCTCTTCTCCATTCACAAAGCCCTGCCACTAGGGAAATGATAGAACTGGGGGTCTCTCCACTCCAGCCTACTTTCACCTCATTCATCTCTGAGGTGTCAAAAAGCTAACAAAAGCAGACTGCTCTGCTCATGGAGATGGTCAGAAGAAAAATGTCTTCCACCACATCTCACTCTTCTAACCATTTTAGTCCTTTCCATTCTTAGCTATCTACCTGAGAAGTTAGGAGATGTTCTCCCCATCAGGGACACCTCTTGTCAGAGCTCTCTGATGGTAGAGGCTACCAAAGCCTAGCTTGGGGAAGTGATGGTTTCATTCCTTCCTATGCTTCCTCCTTCCCCTGGCCTTTCTGAGGCTGGTACTCTCCTACCTCTGGTTCCCCACAGCCACACTTTCTCCGACAGCAATCGGGCTGGCTTAGGAGGCGTGGCCACAGAGTGCCTCCTAGGGAAAGAGTCTAAGCCCCACCCCGTAAAGAAAAAAAAAAAAAAAGAAACAGAGAGTGGTTTAGGTGGTTACTCTGGCACAGGTGTGCTACTTAGCTCTGGAAAAAGGAAGCGATGAAGAGGAGTGGAGGCTGAAATCACAGAGGAAACTTCACTCATCCTAAGTGATTTGTTTCATTCCTTCTTTAATAAGAGTCAGGATTCTGTTCCCATTAAACATAAAGGAAAACTGAGATAACTAAAGGAAGGAAAATTAAGCCAGAGCCAACAGTTTTTCGCCCTTGTCTTCAAAAATAGACCACTGAAGGGTACGCTGTCCTGGGAATGGTGTTATCGAGGCTCTGCAGACTGTGTAAGGGAGGGTGGTGTGGACAAGCCGCTGGGCCACGACCGCCTAGGTTTTCGTCTTCGGTACAGGACCTTAGGAGGACAAAGCGCACCCCGCATCTTGGCTCTGCCCTCCACCCTCACCCCCCATGAACAAGCACGCTGCCGGCTCCTGCCTCCAAGAGCCGCCCACGGCCGCACTTATTATAGTCTGGGCTGCGTCAGGAGGGTGGGACGCCAAATCAAGGGAACGCTGAGACTTCCTGAATCCCAATCCCGACGAGGGGTCTCCAAGGCTGCAGAGAGCGCTTCGCTTTCCGTGCCTCCTCTCGTTACACCCCTCCCAGAGTCCCGGTCTCTGTTCTTCCTCGGCCTAGGCCTAACCCCTTCACCTTCCGCCCGGGACTGGAGGATTGTGAGCCTTGAACTCCAGAGTCCCTAGCGGGGATGTTTTCCATTTTCTCTGCTTTAACCTTCTAAAAGATTCCCACCCGGCAAACCTCAGGAGATTGGATGGGAACCCAGGAGAGGCAGGCTTCTGCTGCCTCTACTAGGAAAGGATCCTTATAATCAGGGAGCTAACCCCCCACTTGTGGGTAACCAGGTGCGAGGATGGTACCTCCCCTAGACCAACATCTTCTGGAGGGTTCCCCACCCACCAAACACAAGGATCTCTCTCTTATCCCCCGCAGTTTCTGAGGCACTCTTAGAGCTGCGGTTGCTATGGAGACCAGATGCATTTTGGTATGGGGGTCCTGTTAATCTATAGATATATCCCTCCTTCCTCCACCTCGAGTGGAGTCTTTGACTCATCTAGACTTGGACTTCCTGAGTCCCCATATTTCTCCCTCCCCACCCCCTTTCTTTATACCCTGCTAAATTCCTTGTTTGTCCCTGTCCCAGGGGAATACTTTCCAAGTTCACTCTAGGACAGTCGGCTCAGGTCGAGACCCTGTTAGTGTATTTGCATGTGTGTATTGGTGCTGGGTCAAGGGGAAAAGTACCTACAAGAGAAGAGGGGTCCTGGGAAAAGGATTCCAGGGTTCCCTACTTTCCCGCTTCAGCTTGACGGGGACCTAAATTTGCTCCATTTTCTCCGTGATCAGTACACCCGCACGTCGATTTTCACCCTTGCGCCTAAATGTCTCATTCACAGTCACACCCCCAATCTTGGTGTAAAAGAGGAGGGGGTTAGGCTGTTGGGAGTAGGTGAGTCCAAATCCCAGGAAATCCAGCCCAGGATTTGGGGAGGGGAATCCAGTCCTGGGTTTTGCGCCGCCTTCGCAGACAGCCGTGCTGGTGGATAGGAGGTGGGGGGAGATAGGGTTGGGGGGGCGGGGGGCCGCCTCCTCCTCTATGTGAGGGGAGCGCCCGGACACAGCGAGCATCCGGACCAAGCCGAGCCCCGGCGAGCCCCCGGACCCTTCGCCCGGATCTCACGCCCCTCCCCTCCCCTCCCAGACCCCAGACCCGTGGGTTCCCACCTCCCTTCAGCTTCCCTCCTTCCTCCCCCGCCGCCGCCTGTATCTCCATCTCCAGCATCCTCCCTGCGCCCAGCGAATCCCCCGCATCGCCAGCCCATTCGATCCCCACCCTCCTGATGACCCCTTCTCCGACCCCATCCGTGGCCCGGGTCCCTGGAGCCTCTATTCCTCGTCCTTGACTCCCCTGCACCATTCCTCCTCTCCCCTAGCCTCCGGCTCTCCCTTTCTGTCCTCTTTCCTTCCTTTTCCCCCAATTGCCCCCACTACCGTCCTCCCCGCCCTCCTTCGCCCATCTCTGCGCCCCCACCCAGGCCGGGGTACACTGTCCGGCGCACCTCCCTGGAGCAGCACCAAGGTCCCGGGGCTCCAAGGGGGTGGGGGCGCAGGGCGGGGAGCATGGGGAGGGGGCGCCCTGTGTGATGGGAGGGGGGCGCAAGCGGAGGCGGCGGAGGAGGCGGCGACAGCGGAGCCGGGCCGGGGGCTCAGCGGGGTCTGGGGTCTGGGGGCAGCGAGCAGGGCGGCCCCATGGCTGGGCCCCCCTGAAGCAGTCCGGGGGAGTCCCCTCTCCTCCCCAGCTCGGGGGTCTCGGGTCCCCATGAGCCGGGGCGCGGGCGCGCTTCAGCGCCGGACAACGACCTACCTCATCTCGCTGACTCTGGTCAAGCTCGAGTCGGTGCCTCCGCCACCGCCTTCCCCGTCTGCGACCGCGTCCGGCGCCCCTGGGACCAGGAGCACCGAGCCAGGGGATCCAGGCAGCCCCCGAGGCGCGGAGGAGCCGGGCAAGAAGAGGCACGAGCGTCTCTTCCACCGACAGGATGCGCTGTGGATCAGCACTAGCAGTGCGGGCACCGGGGGCGCCGAGCCCCCTACACTGTCCCCGGCTCCGGCCAGTCCGGCCCGCCCGGTTTCCCCGGCTCCTGGCCGCCGCCTCTCTCTCTGGGCCGCCCCCCCGGGGCCTGCCCTCTCCGGGGGGTTGAGCCCCGACCCCAAGCCTGGGGGCGCCCCCACCTCCTCCCGGCGACCCCTGCTCAGCAGCCCCAGCTGGGGGGGTCCAGAACCCGAAGGCCGGGCAGGAGGCGGCATTCCTGGCTCATCCTCCCCTCATCCTGGCACTGGCAGCCGGAGGCTCAAGGTGGCGCCTCCTCCGCCAGCTCCCAAGCCTTGCAAAACCGTGACCACGAGTGGCGCCAAAGCCGGAGGGGGCAAGGGCGCTGGTAGCCGCCTGTCATGGCCCGAAAGCGAGGGCAAGCCCAGGGTCAAGGGGTCAAAGAGCAGCTCAGGGACGGGAGCCTCTGCCTCTACTGCTGCCACCGCCGCAGGAGCAGGGGGCGTTGCAGCTGCGACCTCTGGTGGGGCCGGGACTGGGCCTGGAGCACGAGGAAAGCTGTCCCCTCGGAAAGGGAAGAGTAAGACCTTGGACAACAGTGACTTGCACCCGGGACCACCCGCCGGCTCTCCTCCGCCGCTAACAGTTCCCGCAACTCCGGTTCCAGCTGCTGCAGCCACCACCACTTCGGCGCAGCTCCCAGGGCCTGCACCTCCAATCACCCTGGAACCGCCTGCTCCGGGGTTGAAACGGGGCCGGGAGGGGGGCAGAGCATCCACTCGTGACCGCAAAATGCTCAAGTTTATCAGTGGCATCTTTACCAAGAGCACAGGGGGGCCTCCTGGCTCCGGGCCCCCTCCGGCAACCCCCAGTTTGTCTTCTGGCAGTGGGTCCCGGGAACTACTCGGAGCCGAGCTCCGCGCCTCCCCTAGTGAGTTGGGTCAGGACCCGAGAACAGATAAGGGAGGGCACCGGGAATGCTCAACTTGAGGTGGTAGGGGAGCGGTGTGCAGGATTGAGTTAAGGAAGCGTCTCTCTCTTGGGTGGGTGGGTGATTCAGGTGATTCAGATTCTGCTAAGTTCTGGAGCAAAAAGTAGGAGGTCCTCAAGTGGGGGTGAAAATTACCCCGACAAGTGAGACCAATAGATTTCAAAGGGTCTCAGAGGGCTTTATGGGAAAATAATGCCCGTGGTCAGAGTGATTATAGGAAATTGCGCCCAGAGAAGCCCAGACTCCACTTCTAGCCTCTGCTGAGTCCAGGAGCATGGAGACAGGACTTTGCTTTGTCCAGAGGGACACTTGGTGGTGAAAGGGGATGAGGAGGCCTCAGTTTCCCCTGAGCACTCAGGCAGGTGGCATACAGTGTGACCTAGCAGGCAGCTCCTC
>NW_006408551.1:4250767-4284910 GCF_000296735.1 Chrysochloris asiatica | reverse complement strand
GGGGGGCGGGAGAACAGGGCCTCCCCAGGACTGAATGCAGGCTATTAGGGAATTAGGCATTAGGGGAGGGGCTAGTTCTTTCTGTGCAGTAAAGGAGGAGTGGGCGGTTGTGGAGTGCGTAGGGGCTGGAACGTGCTGAATATTTCAATGTAAAGTGAGAGGAGGTGGCTAGGAAGCTTTACTTCCCCAAGCCTCATCCTCGCCCCCAGTGGCGCTGAAACCTGTCAGGGGCAGACCTTGAGTGAGTCAGGGGGTAGAATTGCCGCAAAGGCAATTCTTCCCTGGGGAGGCTTGGGTGAGGAGTAAAGGGAAAGAGTCCTTCCCCCCCCCCCGGGGGGTGTCTATTTTTTGGGGGAGAGAGGCGGAGGACTTGGTTGGTTGGTTCGGCTCACACTCGCGGGAGAGGAGGCGGGTCCGGGAGCGGAGGCGGCCCCCGGGGTTTGGCTCCGGAGCGGGTGGGAGCAGATGGCTCCGGATCCCAGAGTTCCCGCCGCAGCTGCGGCGCCCCGGGAACGTCCGGCCAGTGTCAGTCGTGGGGGCTGGACCGAGCGGGTGGAAGAAGCATCCTTTCCCCCAGGCTAGGCAATGAAACCTTTCCTCAGTTCTTTTGGAGGTCGCTTTTGTGGAGGGAGACGTAGGTAAATGACACAGGAGGTAGACATAGGTGTGAAAGAGGGAGACATAGGAAAATCCAATCTCCATCCCCTGAGCTGTAGGGAAGGTGTAGGGTCACCGATGACCTTGAAAAGGGGGAGAGAAAACCTCTGAGACCGGTTTCTTTCCTTTAAAAGAGGTTGAGAGGCACTTGTTGGCTTCCAAGGCCCAGCCCCTCCTTCCAAGATCTGCCCTGGGAGTCAGTAGGGCCGGGGAGGAGAATGTCCTTTCAGAGGGAAGAACCCAACCACTGTCAGGGCCCTGGTCCTGTGGTTTGGGACAGGGACCCAGGTTTGAGGATGTGCTTTAAGGGAGATGCCAACTGAAGTATTTTTGTCTTGTTGGCTTCGTTGCTAAGCAACCACTGAGCGGCAGCAACAGCTGTGGGAAGAGAGGCTGGGATGGGAAGACTGAGGACCGTTCTCAAACCTGTCTTCTCCACAAGCCTCTCCAGTCCAGCTATGGTCTTAGGAGTTAAGGGAGACCGCAGAGGGTGCAGCAGTGAGTGGGGATTGGGAATCCTTTTTGGCTGGGAGCCCTCCCTCTTACTGCCGCTTTCCTATTACAGAGGCTGTGGTCAATAGCCAGGAATGGACTTTGAGCCGCTCCATTCCTGAACTACGTCTGGTAGGTAACCTGGCCTCCTTGCCTGCAGGAAAGGATGGCTTCCCACCTTCTGCACTCTCAACCCTCTACCCTTGTCTCTGTGTGTGAGAATGCAAATGAGTTTGCTAGTTCTCTGGATTTCTCTTGAGAACTAGCAGGGCTTTGAACCAGTTCATTCTGGTTCAGAACTCTGCTGAGAATTTGCCTTTCCAGCTCAGATATACTGAATCAGGACATACATTTTAACAAGATCCCTGCTGTTTCTCATTGCTGGAATTTCTCCTTTGGTTCTTCGTGTTCTATTGATTAGAATTTGGTATATATATATATATAAACTAGTGCCTGGGGAGGTTGGCCCAGGATCCGGCAGTGTTTCACTCTGCTGTGCATAAGGTCGCTGTGAGTTGGTTCTGACTCCATGGCACCTAACAACAACAACAACAAAGGATTGTAAGGTCCCCCCACCCCATCCCCACCCTGCAGGGGGCCGGGGAGAGAAACACATGCCTATTATGTTTCCTAAAGAAAACAAACTGGTTCTGAGTTGCTGACCTTCTTTGCCTGTGGTCCCCTTGGATCTTGAGATCATTTATTTCTACAGTCATGCCCCAATCCTCCCAAATGCTCTCTCCTGATTGACTGTCATTATGTCTCTAGGACCTTTCTTGGATAATAGAACACTGTCAATCCATCTGGGCTTTCTGGAGTGTATGCAAACCTAAGGATCTGGCCTCCTTATAATTCTGTTCCACAATGTTGTCCTCAGGGTGTACTGGGTGACGCTCGGAGTGGGAAATCATCACTCATCCACCGATTCCTGACCGGTTCATACCAAGTGCTGGAGAAGATAGAGAGTGAGTTCTCTGGAGCCACAGTAAGCTAAGGGCTGGGATCAGGGATCTAGGACCAATGAGTAGGCAGGTATGGAGACCCATTGATAGCTATGGTTCAGGAAGCATGAGGAGGCTTGGTGACCAGTGACTTCTGATTTCCTACCCTTTCAACCTCTCTGTACAGGCGAGCAGTACAAGAAAGAGATGTTGGTGGATGGACAAACTCATCTGGTGCTGATCCGAGAGGAAGCTGGAGCACCTGATGCCAAGGTGAGGGGGCAGACTGGCAGGGGTCAGCACTGATCAAACTTTGGTTTCCCAAAGTCCAGAGGAGTAGACTTACCTGAGGCTCCCTTTGCTCTCTCACCCCCCACAAGTTCTCAGGCTGGGCAGATGCTGTGATCTTCGTCTTCAGCCTAGAAGATGAAAACAGTTTCCAGGCTGTGAGCTGCCTCCATGGGCAGCTGAGCTCCCTTCGTGGGGAGGGTCGGGGAGGACTTGCCCTGGCACTGGTGGGGACACAAGGTAAGGAGAGATGGGAGAGCATTACTTTCTGGGGGAGCCCAAAGAAAGCCACTAGAGTGAGAGCTTGGTAAGGGGTGAAGATGGCCCCTTGGATTCCACCAACCCATTGGAAGGAGCTACCTCTCCAAAGAAGGAATCGTTAAACTAATACAGACTTCCCAAGGACTGAGCAGGGAAAAGGGGACCATCCAGGGAGATTGGGACAACTATAGTAGCAGTCTCCATTCCTCTCCTGAGGTGTCACCTGCCTTGTGTTCCCACGCTGCTGTTTCCTGATACCACCACCATGGGTTCACAAAGATCCCCACACCCCTCTAAATCTCAGGCTCTAGTATGAACTCCTGGTGTGGTGCGATAGGGTCAGCACTGGACTGAGAACCACAGGTCAGCAGTTCAAACCCACTAGCTGCTCCTTGGAAACCCTATACAGGGGCACTATGAGTTGACTGCACTTAATAACAACAGAATGGATAGAAGGACGTCCCTGGGTGGTACAAACAGTTAAGCACTTGACTACTTCTAACCAAAACTTGGTGGTTTGAACTCATCCAGAGGCTCCTTGAGACAGGCCTGCCAATCTGCTTCTGACAGCTTTATAGAATGTAGTTCTGCTATGCAACATGTGGGATCTTGATGGTAACTGGTTTGGTTTTGAGTTTAATATGGATAGAAAGCTTTTTCCAATCACCTTGTAAAGGAGCTTATCTAAAGACAAAGAAAAACCCAAAGGATATAAAACCCTTTTTGTTCCCAAAGTTGTGATTCAGAGGCTCTCAGGGCCAGGGAACGCTCTTCCTGTACTCACCTGTGTTGAATTGGCAGGACTGTCTGAACACCCAATCTGCAGGTGTCTGGCTCCACCTGTTGCTTGCCCCCCCTGGTTTCCCACTCCAGAGTGAGCAATCCACCTGTTACCCATGCATCAACCTTTTCCCAGTTAATACTTACTTGTCCACCCCCTGGGCTTCGGCTTTGCAGGTTAGTGGGGATTCTCACTTATGTACCTCAGCCATTGCAGATCTCGGCAGGAAGCTCCATTTCCCTCCAGTGTATTCTTAGACCACACACAGAGAGAAAAGTTCTTTCCAGAGTTCGCCCAGTCTGTACACACATACTGGAGTCCTGGTGTGGCACTGTGTGTTAATGTGCTGGATTGCAAAGTCAGTTTGAACTGCAAGGTCAGCAGTTCAAGCTCACCAGCTGCTCCTCAGAAACCGTATACAGGGTCGCTATGGGTCAGAACCGACTCAATGGTGCTTAACAACAACAACACATACTGCAGCTGAACACACGAGGGACCCAGCACTAAAGAAGTGCATACATATTCCATGTCATTCAGTCACTGGAGTGCTTTCTCACCCTATCCCTAATGGGCCCAGCTTGGGACTGGAGCAAAAAAGGGAAGCAAGCCGGAGAAGTGGGGAGGAGTCTCCTTATCCAATCTTGCTCCTTTCCTGTCCCCTCAGATAGGATCAGTGCCTCCTCCCCTCGGGTAGTGGGAGACACTCGTGCCAGGGCGCTATGTGCGGACATGAAGCGTTGCAGCTACTATGAGACTTGTGCCACCTATGGGCTAAACGTGGACCGGGTCTTCCAGGAGGGTGAGTGAGGATCCCTAGTGTGCATGGCATGTAGGGGCCTAAGGACCTGGGATATTCCTGGCCATTCAGGACTCTGTGAGTGGCAGGAAATTTGTTTCCATAGGAGAAAGAAGAGATGAGGGAGGCTGAAGAAGATTTATTTGCTTAATAGTTACGTGGCCTTTCTGGACTAGAGAAGGTGTTGAGGCCACAGGTGGCATGGAGGCACAGTGCCAAGGAAGTTGAGGTCTTCTGGGGATTTCTCAAAGCTAGACATGGTCTGGGTGGTCTAGGGTATCTTTCCTGCTCATGCCTCCTGCCCCTCTCCTCAGTGGCCCAGAAGGTGGTGACCTTAAGAAAACAACAACAGCTTCTGGCTGCCTGCAAGTCTCTACCCAGCTCCCCAAGCCACTCAGCAGCTTCCACCCCAGTAGCTGGGCAGGTGAGTTGGGGATTCAGAATCTACAGAGGACTGGAAAGATGCAAAGGAGGAGGGGCTGAGGACAAGGGTGGAAAGAACAGATGGAGATGACAGTGACAATTTCTGAAGAAAAGACATTGGACTGGGAACAAACCAGGTTCGAGGGACAATTTGCCATATCCTTGGGCAAGCCATTTAACCTCTTGAAATTATGAGGAAGAGTGTATTATCAGGGGTGGGGAACCTTTTTTCTGCCAAAATTTTTAACATCATTTGTGGGCTATACAAAATTATCAGCTTAAAACAGCCTGCTATATTTGTTGGAGTCCTGGTGTGATGCTGCAGGATAGTGCGCTGGACCGAAAGGTTGATTTGAACTGCAAGATTGGTGATTCAAATTCACCAGCTGCTCTTCAGAAACCCTATATAGGCTTGCTATGAGTCGGAATCGACTCAATGGCACTTAACAGAAACAACAATGTAATTGTTCAAACATTAATTAACTCACCCCTAATATGATGGCTATGATGCCTAGAACTACGGTTGCCTTGGCAAGGCCAGACTAAATGATTTCACAGGCCTTATATAGCCCGCAGTAAGGAGCTCTGGTAGTGTAGTGATTATGAATCGGGCTGTGACCCTTAAGGCCAGTAGTTCGAAACTACCAGCTGTTCCACAGGAGAAAGATGAGGCATTCAGCTCCCATAAAGATTTACAGCCTCGGAAACCCTGTACAGGGTCACTATGGGTCGGAAACAACTCGATGGCACTTAATAACAACAACATATGGCCCGCAAAGGAACTCTGGTAGTGTAGTGGTTATGAGTTGGGCTGCTGATCTCATGGTCAGCAGTTCGAAACTACCAGCGGTTCCGCAGGAGAAAGATGAGGCTTTCTGCTCCTGTAGAGATTTACGGCCTCAGAAACCCTGTACAGGCTCGCTATGAGTTGGAACCGACTCCATGGCACATAACCACCACCACCATACACAGCCTGCGTTCCCCACCCTTGGTGTATGGCATACTACATGTGAAATTAACCTTTGAAAAATATAAAACACTATAAAATATAAAACATTATCCCAATGCTAGTGAGGATTTTTATTAACGGTAGTATAACTAAATAGTGATGAGGACAAGGTATGTCTTAGCCTACCCATAACCAGATATACTGTAGCTTGATGGAGTGGGGGCATCTCAGCTGTTCTGCTGTCTCTTTCATCTATCCCCAGGCTAGTAATGGGGGCCACACTAGCGATTACTCTTCCTCCCTTCCATCCTCACCCAATGTTGGTCACCGGGAACTCCGAGCTGAGGCAGCTGCAGTGGCTGGATTGAGTACCCCAGGATCCTTGCATCGGGCAGCCAAGCGTAGGACCAGTCTTTTTGCGGTATTGGAAATACTGATCCCTATCCCCCGTCCCGTTACCGTCTCATCTTCCTTTGTTCCTAGGTTACTCTGTTGGGCCCTTGTTCATCTGTCTTCCCCGTCTTTCCATCAATGTATCCCCCTTTCCACTCTCTATCTGATACCAGTAACCATTTCAGAATCGTCGGGGCAGTGACTCTGAGAAGCGGAGCTTGGACAGTCGAGGAGAGACCACAGGAAGTGGGCGAGCCATCCCCATCAAACAGGTGGGTAGTACAGGGGCTGGGGAGAGCAAGGAAGCAGCTGGTGTTAGCTGGCTTTTCTCTAACACATACCTTGCCATACTCTAGAGCTTCCTCCTCAAGCGAAGTGGCAACTCCTTGAACAAAGAATGGAAGAAGAAATATGTGACCCTGTCTAGTAATGGCTTCCTACTGTATCACCCTAGCATTAACGTGAGTAGCAGAGACTGGCTGAGCCACACTGGCTGTCTGAGGATGCCCTTCCCAGCTCAGCCTGTCTGTACCCCTGACAAACACATCATTTCTGGGAAGTTCTAATCCTGTTCTCTTAAATCTAACAAGCTTCCTGTGGGCCCCTACCATGTGCCCATGCTAGGGATGTAGAGATAAATACATCCCCTCAGCAACTTTCAGTGTAGTGGGAGAGCACAGAGGAAGGGTCTCCACATCACCTGCACAATGCTTCCTGGAGGAGACAGTGTTGGTGGGCCCATCCCCTGAGAACTCAATCCCACCTGGACAGCTCCCAGAGCCCCCTCTATCATACTGTTGACTCCGTCCCAGTATCACCAAGGACTCCAACCTTCTCTCCACTCTGGACTCCTGTCCTCCTTCAGGATTACATCCATAGTACCCATGGCAAGGAGATGGACTTGCTACGGACAACAGTCAAAGTCCCTGGCAAGCGGCCCCCACGGGCCATATCCGCTTTTGGTCCCTCAGCCAGCATCAACGGGCTGGTCAAAGATATGAGCACTGTCCAGATGGGTGAAGGCCCTGGTGAGTGAATGAGTCTCATGACAAAGGGTGAGGAGACAAGCTGGGATTGGGAAAAGGAAGGGGTAGTAGGGAATTGGGGTCTGGGATTAGACAAAAGGAACCACAGAGGGCATGAGGTTGAAAGACAGAGTGGTCACTAAGGTTCTATCTTTTCCCCCTTTGGCAGAAGCCACCACTCCCATGCCAAGCCCTAGTCCCAGTCCCAGTACTCTGCAGCCACCACCAGACCAGACATCTAAGCACCTGCTGAAGCCAGACAGGAATTTGGCCCGAGCCCTCAGCACTGGTCAGTGAGGATTCACCCTCCCTCTACTTTCTTACAGATCTAAATGAGTGGGAAATGAAGTAGGGGTGGAAGCTTGGTGACTGGAATGAATGTATGAGTGAACAAACTGAACATCTACTAGGTACCACAACCATACTAAGCCATGCTGGGTTTGTCATAATTGTTAGGACAAGTAGACTCTAGAGCCAAATGCTTGGGCTCAAATCCTGGCTTGCCACTTGGGCAAGTCACCTGACCTCCCCATGCCTTGGTTCCATCACCTGTAAAATGGAGATAATAGTGTCCACCTCAGAGGGTTGCTTTCAGGCTCGAACAGAGTATTGTCCAGCATATAGCCAGCCATCAGTGAAACCTGTGAGAGCTAGAACTCGACAGGACTACCTTATTTTTCTGAGTCTCACAAGTTTTTTGCCTTTGACAAGTGCAATCCTATTACTGTTTGTTTTCGCAAAAAATAGTTTTCCTTCTCCCACAGGTTTTGACCTTACACCAGTTCTGACTTTCACAGCTGTACTGTATTTGGAAATATATATATGCTTTTTACTTTAAAATTTTCAAACACAAAAGTTCACACACACGTGTGTGTTTATGTTTAAATAGTAAGCAACAACCGACTTGTCAGGTCAAGATTATTATCCCCATTTTAGGGATGAAGAAACTGAGGTTCAGAAGATTAAGTGACTTGCTCAAAGTATCAAGGCTAGTAAGTGACCATGCCAGAATCTGAATTTAGATCTGATTTTAAACCTCTGGAGAGGCATAATAAATGCCAAAGCTAGTTCAGGGGAGGAGACAGACTTATCGAGAAATCAAGAAATCTATGGAGGGGGCAACTGAGGCAGCTGTATCCCCTTCTCTAAGACTGTACCCCATCTGGAGACCTGAGCCCCCTGACTCGGGAACCCCCTCCTTCTCCCATGGTGAAGAAGCAGAGGAGGAAGAAATTGACAACACCGTCTAAGACCGAAGGCTCTGCCGGGCAAGCTGAAGGTGAGGCCCTGGTGGGCAGATCCACTCCCACCCTTGACCCTCACCCCTAATTCCAGATCCCTGGCTCTTGCAGGAGGAGGGAAAGTGCCACTTTGCATACAGTTTAATGAAGAAAAAAAAATGTCCTTCTACCCTGTTCCCCAGCCAATGTCTTTCTCCCTAGGAGTCCTAAGCCCCTGTTATTAATAACCCCCATATCTCTAGCTCCTGCTACCTCCCCCTGATAGCTCTCTAGGCCCTATCCCTGCCCTCAACTCTACTTACCACCCCAGTTCTATACCCAGCACCCCCAAACCTATCTCGTGACCCCCAGTGACTCAGCCCCTGGCCCCTGGCTCCAGGGACTTCCATGAACTCCCCAGCTCTTGGATTCTGTGATCACCTAGCCCCTGCTCCCAATAATTCCTGCTGATTACCAAGTCCCCATCCAGCCCTTGACCTTGATCCCTATTCCTGTCCTCAGTGGACCCCCAGGTCCCACTGGCTCCTCTTGAACCCCAGGCCCCCTTCATCCCAGGCCTGGGGCCCAGTTTCTGTCTCCCCCATATTCACTCAGATCTGACCCTCCTTCCCCTTCCCAGAAATCTGGGTCCTCATTGGTAAGGGTAACCCCTCCCCATCGCCCTGCTCTCTGCTGGGTGCTCAGACCCAGGTTCCAGATCTGCCTACTCTCATGGCTCTTGGCTTCCACTCCGCTCTGGGGCCACTGACTTTAGTTCTGCTTTTTCTCCCCATCTGTCTGTTCTGCTTTGTCTCTGGCACTCTCTGTCACTGTCTCTTTCTATCTCTCCATCTGCCCCTCTTTTTCTCCTTTCTCGGTCTCTCTTTCTATGTTTCTCTCTCCATTCTATCTCTATCTCCTTTGCTTCGGGAAACCAGCCAAGCGCAAAATGTGGAAACTAAAATCCTTTGGTAGTTTAAGAAATATTTATAAAGCAGGTAACAAGTGGGGAGCTGGGAAGGGTGCTCAGCTGGGGTGCAGAAGGGTGGGATGTCCCTGCCTCCCCCTGCATGAGCTGGGGCTTCCTGCTTTTCCCTACCCTTTGCTTCCCCTACCCCCACCGCCCAATTCCCAGGGGCTTGGGATGGATATCAGGGAGGAAGGGTTTGGGAAAGGCAACCTTGTGTGAACTCTGTTCCTCATGGCCTCATCCTATACCCCACCCCCACCAGAGGAAAACTTCGAGTTCCTGATCGTGTCCAGCACTGGTCAGACATGGCACTTTGAGGCAGCCAGTTTTGAGGAGCGTGATGCCTGGGTCCAGGCCATCGAAAGTCAGATCCTAGCCAGTTTACAATGCTGTGAGAGCAGCAAGGTCAAGGTAATAGGTATGGGGAGAGCAGACGTGAATGTCTGAAGAGGTCTGTGGGGCTTCAAGGTAGCATCAATGCTAATCCTACCTACTGTCTTCCACAGCTGCGTACAGACAGCCAGAGTGAAGCTGTGGCCATTCAGGCAATCCGTAACGCCAAAGGGAACTCTATCTGCGTGGACTGCGGGGCCCCCAGTGAGCACAAGGGGGCAGTGAAGGGACTTGGGAGGCAGTGTCAGGGGCTAGGGAGTGTGGCTCGCTGGAGTTTTTGAATGCTGGGGTGTTCATGCCGCCCAGTTTGGAGCCAACCTCTACATTCTGTTCCCAGACCCCACGTGGGCCAGCTTGAACCTGGGCGCGCTTATCTGCATTGAATGCTCAGGCATCCACCGGAACCTGGGCACACATCTGTCCCGCGTTCGCTCCCTGGACTTGGACGACTGGCCGCGGGAGCTGACCCTGGTGCTGACAGCCATTGGCAACGACATGGCCAACCGCGTGTGGGAGAGTGACACGCGGGGTCGCGCCAAACCCACGCGGGACTCTTCGCGGTACGTGTATAGGGTGGGTGGAAGGAAATATGCTGTGGGTTGCACAATTCTTGAGAAGGTGCCCTACTTAAGAGCCAGAAGTCCTGGGGAAGGGTCCCTAGAGCCCTTCTGGTTGATCCTCGGGTCTTTCAGGGAGGAGCGTGAGTCATGGATTCGCGCCAAGTACGAACAGCTGCTGTTTCTGGCGCCTCTGGGCACCACGGAGGCGCCTCTGGGTCTCCAGCTTTGGGCCGCGGTGCAGGCCCAGGACGTGGCTGAAGTCCTTCTGCTCCTTGCCCATGCACGACACGGGCCGCTCGACACCAGCCTAGAGGACCCTCAGCTCCGCTCCCCGCTCCACTTGGCGGCTGAGCTTGCCCAAGTCGTCATCACGCAGCTGCTGCTGTGGGTATGTGTGTTGGGGGTGGCTAAGGGAGTTTTGAGGACTCCCATCTCGGCAACAGCCTGGCGCGGGGAGTCTGGTATCTTCAAATGGGCCCTGAAGTGAACTTGGAAATCTTGGGGAGACAGCACGCAGATCCGCCCGAGGTGACAAAGATGTTTCGGTCCTTTAGAATGGCGCAGACGTCTCCGCCCGCGACGCGCAGGGCCGCACTGCACTATTCTACGCGCGCCAGGCTGGGAGCCAACTGTGCGCCGACATCCTTCTTCAGCACGGCTGCCCAGGTGAGGGTGGCAGCACAGCTACCACCCCCAGCGCAGCCACCACCCCCAGCATTACCGCCACCCCCAGCCCCCGTCGCCGGAGCAGCGCCGCCAGCGTGGGCCGTGCAGACGCCCCCGTCGCGCTGGTATAGTTGCTCAGCGGGAAAGACACCCCCACCCCACACGGGCCGGGCACTGCCACACCGGGTGAACCGCTGGACAGATGCACCCACTCTCCAATCGCACCCCGCCTCATGGGAGCACGTCTTGCCCCCACGAGGGCACAGCCCCCAACTCTCAGAGGACCCAAACTCACCTACCGCTCCCCAGCGAGGCATGGAGACCCCAGCTCAACACGCTCCCTACCCACTGTTTCCACGTGGATTCCTCCGGGTCTGCCCCCGCGGTGTTTGCCTCGGTACTGACCCTTGGGCTTTTGGACATGCCCGCTCGCGCCCCCTAGGGGCGGGGAGAAAGATCCAGTCCTGCCTGTGCTCGACAATCCTACGGCGGGAGCCCCATACCCAGGCTGGCTCCTGGGGTGACGCCACGCCAGAGAGGGGTTAGTACGTGGGAGAGCAAATCCTGGGACTTGGGGCCAATATGGGGGACCCCAACCTTCCATGCTGATCTCACTGCCTAGTGAAAGGGGAAGGGCAGGGAGGGGCAGGACCCCTGCTGCCCATGGGGGTGGGGAGTCCCCAACCCTTTCCGTGAAAGGGACCATGAGGAGTGGAAATCAGGAGGTCCCCCACACCCACCCATGGATGGAAGCTAAAGGGCTGGGGGAGCCAAGAGCCCTGGCCTCTCCTATCTACTATCTTGGGAGGGAGAAGGGATCGCACTGGAGCGGGCTGAGAAGGGGCCTTGTAATTTATTGCTTTGTTCCCCAACAAGGGGGTGGGGCGGGCAGGGGAGTGGGGAGGGTGTTTTGGGATAGGGGAAGCCAAGGGTGGGCAGGGGGTGGGGTGGGGTGGGGGTGCTCTCGAGTTGTGTCTGTGACCGTGACTGCGTACCTGTGACTGTGCAGCGCCCCGTGGTGATTTGGGGTAGGGGGCACCCTGACAATGGGACCCCTCCCCCATTATTCTCTCTGTCCAACCCCTCCCTCCCCCTGGAGCAGCTCCAGACCTATCCCTCAACCCCATGATCCCTCTCAGCCTGGGCTAAGAGGACGTGAAGTGGTTGGGAGGGTTTCCAGGCCCCTTACAACATCCCCAGAAATGGGGTGGTAAGGTGGACTTAACCTGATCCAGCCCTGCCTCCCTCAATCAATCCAGCCCCTGGGCTGTCTGTGTCAGTGGTTTCCGGTCTTTTTTTTTTTTTTCTTTTTCTTTTTTTTCTGGTAAAATATTTTGCTAAGAACCAGGTCATTGGAGAGGGATGTAGATGGGGGCAAAGGGGAAATGCCCCCTTCCTCTCCTTGGAAGCAGGTGGTATGAATCTTCAACTGCAATTAAAAAGGAAGTGATTTTGTCTAGGGGGTGAGCTGCTGGTCTGTGTTTGAAGAGTTGGGTCAGGGAATGGTGGTCTAGGTGGGACTCTGGGGTCCAGAGAGGGTGGGCCAGAGGGTACCTCTCACTGGGACAGGTAGGCATGGAGGTGATTGGTCAAATCATTGTGTTTGTCAGTGCCTGGTAGAAGGAGATGGGCAGGTTGGAGCAGTAATGGAGGTTATTGACCCCCAAGATGGAAGCATTCTGGGAGTGGGGCATGATACATAGATGAAAGGGCAGGCTGTGGGGTAGGGGGAGCCTGGAGAGGTGAGAAGATTTGGATTCAAATCTTAAAAACCAGGCACTTCACTTTATAGCTGGGTGGATTTGGGTGGGTTATCTGGGTGGCATCTGTTTATTTATAAGTTGGGAAGTATCAATACCTGTTCAAAGGGTATGTGATAAGTGCTGGAGCCCCAGCATGACTGGCCAGGGCCAGCCCACTCACCTTGAGTACTAGGTAACAGGAGTAGAGTTTACTGGCTTATAGTAGGGATTCTTCTAGCCCTGTCAGGAAGTGTACCGGAGGGAAGGGACAGGAGGGCTGACTGCAGAGGTCTCTGGTACCGATACCCAGCTGGTGCAGGCATTTGCCTACCTACACATCATGTATCCCCAATAGCATAGTGGATTATTAGCTGGGCTGCTAACCCCAAGGTCAGCAGTTCAAATCGACCAGCTGCTCCACAGGAAAAAGATGAGGCTTTCTGCTCCTATAAAGATTTACAGCTTCAGAAACATATATAGGGTTGTTAGGAGTCGGAACCAACTCGGTGGCTATCAGTACTACCCCCCACCCCATGTAGGACCGTCCAGTCAGTGCTGTAGAACTGCATGGCTGCAAGGCTCAGCACATAGCTGGCCCTTTCCTTGTGTGTAGAATGGGTTGTACATCATCCGTCTTGAGGAAATCAGAGGACTCACTTTGTCTTCTGGTAGAGTTTGTTCTCACCTGTTGGAACCAACCCAATCTCACAACAACATTCAGCTGCAGGTATGCACTGAGCTTACAAACAAGGTGTGGTCACAGCACCGGGTCCAGGAGGGTCTGACTGTGCACAGACCTAGACTGAGCAGCCTGACCTAAGTAGGGTCCAGGGGTTCAGGAAAGGCGTACTGTGGGTGCAGGAGCAGTGACAGGTACAGATGTAGGTTTACGCTGGGAATTATAGCAAGAGGAAAAGGGGCAAGTAACAACAAAACAAAACAGGATCTCTCCTTCAGCTCAGAACCCTGGACTCCCTCACTTCATCTCCACTTTCTTTCCTGGTGCCAAAGACTTGCCCTCTTCATCATCCCAAACTTAGGCAGTATGAGAGTAAGGGGAAGAAACAAGGACCCTGAGAAAATGAAACTACCTGCAGTGAGAGCCACAAGCCTTTAGTTTCCAGCCACCAAAGTTGTTACCCTACAGCAAATCCCAGACACCAGTAAGCCAGTTGATTGGTTTGTAAAATCTAATGGACAGCAGCATCCTTAACATGGTAGGGAAATGTAAAGGGTGGTGGTGAATAGAGAATCAAAATATCAAGTTATTCAAACTGTCAAAGTAGGACTCTAGGTCTCCCTGGGTAGGTTTGTTCCCCTTGACTTCCCTGCTGCATTTACAGCTCACCGTGGGATTCCTGCTACCCCCCCCCCCATCTTCCTCCCAGCCCCTCTTGGTTGCTGTCTGCCACATGCCCTGCTCCCCTCCCTCCTTTCATTTGCCTTAGTACTGCTTAGTACGTTGGCCTTTCCCCTGGGAATTTTAACAAAAGGCAAAGGAATTTAAAAAGTACAAACTGATTATATATATATATAAAGGCTGCCAGAACTCCATTTTGTGATGATGCCAAGATTTCAACTCCATCCAATCAAAACAAATTCTCCTGCCCCCACCTCTCATACAGTAGCTTCTGGTTGGTTTGGGGGAATGCCTTCCTTCTAAGGTGCTTGACTCCAAATACCACATCATCTTTTCAGAATTCAGGAATTGGTTTCTAATAAAAGTTATGGAGCTTTTACTGTGAACCAGAGCATGGTACACTGCCACTAACCCTTCACCCAGGAGGCAAGGGTTAGCATCCCAGTTTATCAGTGAGAAAACAAACTTGTTTGCGGTCCCATTACTAGTAAGTGGAGGCTAAGGATTTGAAGCCAGCACTAAGTATAGCTGCCCTTGAGGCAGTTTGTTAAGATCTACAGGTGAAGCATCCCTTCCCTGTGACAGAAGTAGATCTGGGGAAGCAGGATTTTATCACTCTACTATGAAAAATACAAGTAGAAGACACCAATTCCTCACTTGACTCGATTACCTGACATTTGCATTTACAATAGTAAACAGTCGATTTTGCTCATTTAGCAATTTATGTCTGGCAATAATGAATGCCAAGGTGCAAGAGTGACACTGGCTTTGACAGTTACAGTTCTGTTTCAATATTGCTGGACCGTCTCAGTGGTTTGGCAGTTATGTTAATGAAATTGGGCAGTTATGCAATCATGTGGTCATCCTCCATTATGGCATAATGAATATTTTTGCACAAGGACCTGGTCTTCGGAACCTAACTAGGTCCCTAAGTGAATATTAATACACAATAAGCATTAATCTACATTCAGCAAGAATAAGGCCAGTCTCATACAACTCCCTGCAGTTAACAACTGAATCCCTCAGTTTCCACTGTTGGAGGCCTAGGAATTTCATACTGGTAGCGTAATGGTTACGAATTGGGCTGCTAACCTCAAGGTCGACAGTTCGAAACTACCAGCCGTTCTATGGGAGAAAGATGAGGCATTCTGCTCCTGCAGATTTATAGTCTTGGAAACCCTGTGCAGGGTCACTGAGTCGGAACCGACTCCACGGTACTTAACAACAATCCCCTTCTTATGGTTCTTTCACTGGTGTAGTTTGTACTAGGCTACTGACAAATTGCCAGTTTGAATCCACCCAGAATTGCTGAGGAAGAGAAGCTTGGCAATCTGTTTTCCTAAGATTCCAGCCATTGAAAACCCTATAGGGTGTAGTTCTACCTGACACACACACAGTAGGTATGATTTGGAATCAACTTGATAGCAACAGGTGTCTTATTCCTTTCTTACCTTGTGAGTCAGTAGTCTTCAGCAGAAAGGCTATACATCTCAGAGATGGGAAGCCTGAAGAGAGAGTCTCCACCCATCCCTGCCTTTAGTTGGGAGACCAGAAGGAGGAGGGAGTAGCCACACCTGCACTTGGCAGTGGGGAAGAGACACCAGATGGGAAGTCTACTCCCAGGCCTTGCTGCCCTTGGCACATTAGGAAGCTGGCATGTGTGGGCAGCAGCACTCCCTTGGGCATAGCCAATGCTAGAGAAGGTCTTTCCTGGAAATGCTGAAGTGGTATACTCCACTGGGTATGGGGAGGTGGGTGCAAATGCTGCAGGGAGAGTGTTCCAGTGGAAGGATGGTCTCCATGGTGGGGTAACTGGTGTGTGCATTTTGCCTTACAGAGTGTAAAAGGAGAGAGGGTGGGGAAAGAACTGATGCCAAAGGAGGCAAAGAACAGAAATGAACAAATCAGGAAAAGGGAAGATGAGTACTACCAGTGTTTCAGTCCTTGCCAAGCCAGTCTGCTTGGTTTATCCATCCTGGACCTTTCCCGTACTCCTCAGCTCCTAGTGATACCAGCTTGAAGATGTGTGGAGTAAAAGAATAGTATCGGTGCAGTTAGACCGTGCACTTCACCCTGAAGAGAATGCCAAGCCTCATCTGGACTTGAGTGCCCACCCCACTCCTCACAAAGAGAAAGAATGATGGCTTGATGGTCCAGTTCTTTATTTAGAAACCTGATTGTTCAAGAACATGGTGGGGGTTCTGCACCCTTTTTCACTGGGATTGGGTCAGAGGTGGCAGGCAGTTTCCTCCTATTTCTTCAATAACAGAAGTTTCCTCACCTCAGAAACAGTTTGTAGAACAATGTGATCAGGGAAAGGGAGAAAGAAATCCTAAAGCAATTCCAGGGAAAAAAGAGGTAAAGTGACTCCAAACAATAAAAACCCATTGTCATCGGTTGAGGCAATTCTGATTCATAGTGATCTGGTAGGACAAAGTTGGACTGTCTGTTTCCAAGGCTGTAGTCTTTATGAAAGCAGATCACTCCTTCTTTCTCTCATGGTGTGGTCGGTCGATCTTTTAGTTAGCAGCCGAGTGCTTTAACCACTGCACCACCAAGCTCCCCAAGCAGGGGCAGGGGATACTCTTAACAGGGGTAGGCGTTTGGGGGCATTTGCCTTCTCAGGGCCTTCTTATTATTCTCCCTACCCTACTCCACCCAAAAGACCTTACAGTATCTCTAGGTAGAGCGGGGAAAGAGCCAACAAGCTGCAAGAGTACACTGGGCAACGGCTGCCTGTGGAGGAAAGGAAGCAGATGTGGGTCAAATCCCAGGAGAATGAAAATTGCAGGCCTGCTGAGGCCCTCAGGGAGCCTCTCAACAGGAGCACTAACAGCCACCCAGTAGGCCCTCCACACCCCTAGGGCTGGAGCCCAAGAAGACTGTAGCTCAGCACCACTCTGTGGTTTTTGTCTTCAGGGACCCCAGGTGGGATGGAAGGGAGGGGAGTGAGGGAGGCAGGTCCAGTCTAGGAAGATTCTAGACTCCTCGGAGGGTCAGCTGCGGTGGTGGTGGTCTCAGAAGTCAAACTCGTCCAGGTCCCCTGTGCCCTCTCCATCCTGAGAGCCCCACACCCGGCGGTAATTGCTCTCCAGCTCTTTCTGCCTTTGTCGTTCTTTCTGTGCTTCTTCAGCTCCCTGCACCTGGGAGGAATGGGTGAGGGTGAGCCGCAGGATCAAGGACAGCCAGCCTCCAGAACCACTAGCCTCAAGGTACAAATGAGGAGGCTCAGCCACACCTGTGTGGCTCTAACCCCGTGCTCTTGGTGCCACAGCATGTTAGAGGCCGGGGTCAACTGAAGGGCAGGACTGGGCATGGGGCGCCTCTCACCAAGATATTGAAGAAAATCTCCTTGAGGTTTTTTGTGTCCTCATCAGTAAG
Source organism: Chrysochloris asiatica (assembly GCF_000296735.1). Classification (NCBI taxonomy): domain Eukaryota; kingdom Metazoa; phylum Chordata; class Mammalia; order Afrosoricida; family Chrysochloridae; genus Chrysochloris; species Chrysochloris asiatica. The sequence goes on along the minus strand of NW_006408551.1, from coordinate 4,267,612 downwards.
CCAACGTGTGTCCTCCTCAGTCCCTTCGGCCCCTGGTCGGACAATTTTGATCTCAATTTTACCTGGGAAGGAGCAAAATGAGTGGGCAGTGAGAGGAAAAGAATGCTGGGAACTTCAGTGCCGCCCAGACCCCCAGTCCCTCCAAGCCTGGCCTGGAGCCCTTCTGACAGCTCAGAGACCAGCCCCGCCCTCCAGGGCCCACCTTCAGCTGTGAGTCCCTCCCTCTCCAGCAGCTCTTTCACCAGCCCCTCGATTTGTTTCAGCTGTGGGTTTTCCCGTTTCATCTCGAGGACAGTCAGATCCTGATTGGGGCCTCCGTGATGGAGCCTGGTGACCCGGACCCGGACTCTGTGCTCAGGATCCTCCTCTTAGAGGGGCAAACACATAGGGAGACACAAAGCAGAGCCATGACTCCCTGGGTTAGGGTCAGTGGCCATCACAAATGGTTTGGGCAGCTATTCTGTCCCTAACACATACGTGAGCCAAGGTTCAATACAATCATGCCCCCAAGTCCAGTCTACAAAGCTCCCCTCCATCAGCTGCAGCTTCCCGTCTTCCCTCCCTACTCAATCATTCTGCTCATTACCTACAGGAGAACAACTGTTTTCTGAAGCAAACATTAGGCCACCTGGGCTGACTATGCAGTTTGTTTTATAGAGCCAGGTTAAAAAACTGTGGTTTGGTCCTTGACATGCAGGAACTTTAAAGACATTTCAGTGATTAAAGACACTGTTGTTACGTGCTATCGAGTTGGTTCCTAGCGGGATGGGACGTTTGAAACTGAAGTGTTCTAGGACACATGGAATGAATGATTGGTCTCCACAACCACAGGACTATGTGGAATGGACCCAGCGGCTGCAAGAAGGCATCATTTCACATCTGTCCACACAGCTGGCTGGCCTAGTCATACTCTGGCTGCTGGGACCTCTCCCAGGGCAGTCCTATTGTTGATAGGCTGCATCGTTCCTACATGTGTGGTTTCCAGCATATGGGTTTGGTGGTGGTGGCTATGTGCCGTGGAGTCGGTTCCAACTCATAGCGATCCTGTACAGGATTTCCGAGGCTGTAAATCTTTACGGGAGCAGAAAGCCTCATCTTACTCCCACGGAATAGCTGATAGTTTCAAACTGCTGACCTTTAAGGTTCACAGCCTGATTCGTAACCACTACACTTCAATTCCTCCCTACCCATGACCCACTATGTGCCAGGCAAGGTGCTAGGCACTGGAAGTAAGGAGTCAATAAGAAAACCAGATAGATGTGCTCTAGAAGCTGCTTCCTAAAAGGATGAATAGGAGGCCAGTCACACAAAGGGGTGGAGGCCGTGGGAAAAAGGTGACAGTGAGAATCATTTTTCCAGACACAGGGAAGAACAGTCCAGAAGAGAAAGAACACAGTGCCCTTCAGGAACAACAGAGCTGAGAGAGAAAGACAGCAGACTGGCCTGCTCCTTCTTCCTTCACAGCTCTCACCTGTAGGCTGTGGGGAAGGGGTAGGTTTTTTGGGAACAACCCTCCTTTTCTGGCGCCTCTTCACCAGCTGTGGACTCTGTTTTTCCTCCAGCCTTTTGATGAGCTTGTTGAGAGTGGATGTAAGGGCTAGCATTGCCCGATCACGCTCTGACTCCTTCTTCAGCCCATCTGGGTCAAGTTCCTTCTCTGTCTGAAATGCCCAAGAGGGTGTGGAGAATCAGTGGTCTGGGGAGCAGAGAAAGCCCTTGGCTCATCCTCTATAAACCAAATCCAAACTTGTTACTTCTGATTTGGACCTCGTGTTACAGAGCAGAACTGCTTTCACACGGTTTCCTTGGCTAGAATCTTTATGGCAGGTTGCCAGGCCTTTCTTCTGCAGCACCAGTGGGTGGGTTCAAACTGCCAACCTATAGTAGTCAGGTGCCACCCTGGGATGCTCATACTCTCTAACCCACTGCCATTGATTCGATTCCAACTCATAGCAAACATATAGGCAGAGTACAACTGCCCCCCACAGGGTTTCCAAAGCTGTAATCTTTGTGGAAGCAGACTACCACTTCTGTCTTCCCACAAGTGCTGGTAGGTTTAAATCAAACCGCCAACCACTATGACACGGTACCTTCATACTCTATACCAAAACAACAACAACAGAAACCCCACTGCTGGCAAGCCAGTTCTGAGTCACAGCCACCCTATAGGGCAGAGTACAGGGTATGAAACTGTAAATCTTTACAGGAAAAGCCAGCTTCATCTTTATCCTATGGAACAGTTAAGACGTTTAAACCATACACCTTGTAGTTGGCAGCCCAGCGCTTAACCCATGGCACCACCAGAATTCAATTCATACTCTATAAATTAAAAACAAAAAACAAAAACCAAACCCACTTCTGTGAGTTGGTTCTGACTTACAGTGATCCGAGGCTGTATATATTTATGGGAGCATAGAGCCTTATCAGTCTCCCTTGGAGCAGCTGGTAGGTTTGAACTGCTGACCTTATAGTTAGCAGTCCAGTGCTTATCCTATAGTACCACCAGATTCCTTTCATACTCTACACTGTTGTTGTTATTAAGTGCCATTGAGTCAGTTCTGGCTCTCAGTAACTCCACATAGTGTTTCTGAGGCTATAGATTTTTGCAGGAGCAGAAAGCCTCATCTTTCTCCCAGGGAGCAATTGGTGGGCTTGAACTGCCAACTAAATGTCTAATATCAAGTTTCTCATCCTTTTCTCCAATCTCCCCTCCCCACTGTCCCCTTTTTTAGTCAAAAAAACCAACTACCAGTTCTCAGTGTTGTCGTGTCCTGTGCTATAAAAGACGCTTCACTCTCTTTAGTTCCTCCCTCGGCCCACATGTGAAGACAGCTGCTGCAGTGACAGGAGTAAGAGCCATGCTCACCTCCTTCATAATGTTCTCCAGTTCCCGCTCCATGCCAGCCTTCACCTCTGAACGGAGCTGCTCTCGGTCAGACGGGAGCAGTATCCCTTCCAGTTCCTTCTCAAATTCTCCTAGTAACTGCTGTTCATCCTCATCTTCCTCTTCATCCTCCTCCTCTTCTTCTTCTACCCCACTCTGCTGTTCTACGTCATCACCCTTTTCCTTTACCTCAGGGTCCCTTTGAGGGACTTCTTCAGCATCATCTGCAGGCTGCTCCTCACCCAAGTTTGGCTTCCCCTGGAGTGCAGGAGGGGGGGAGAAAGAGGTAGACTGTTGGGGTTTCGGTAGACACACATGGTCATGGTTGGGGGCAGACAAACATGGTAGAGGCATGGTAACAGGGAACTCAAGAGAACTAAATGAGGGGCCAGCTCTTTTGGTCCTAGTTCAGGCCCAGGACAGTAAGTGCTCCCAGCTGGGAGGCAGGTTTCAGGCCTCCCTGAGCAGGGCGCATACCTTTTTTGCTCCACCTTTCAGCTCCTCTATCAATCGAATCAAGTCTGCAGGATTCCGGATGACTTTGACCTGCACGTTGTTCTGAAAATCTGAGATAAAAGAATAGGAGTGGATCCTGTGTTCTGAATTCAGTATTGATTGCCTAAGGAAAGGTGATGGGGAGACCGAAGAAGGATGTGGTCCCTGCGCCCGGGAGCTACTTGTCATCAAGATGGGCCAAAACACACCCCTACAGACAGCACTGTCCTAAGGGGGGCTCACAGGTGGGAGAGAAGGATGCTAACAAACTGCAAATCCCCTGTTCTTTCACGTACAGTTTCTAGGACTACAGAAGTGATTCTGGGGCTAAGGGCTCTTCTTCCTCAGATCCTGTTCTCCCCTGTCCATAAACATTAACCATTTATTGAGTGTCTGCTCAATTCCAGGCATTTGTTCTCATTTAATCCTCTAACGTAGAGGCTATACCCCCATTTTATGGGTTCAGGAAATTAAATTTAAGTAGAATCACCCAGGATTAGAATGTCAGCAAATGGCAGAGCCACTGTGATCTACTACCTCCCTAAAAGAGCATTAGTGTCTACAGAGTATTTACTCCTGTGAAAATGAATCTGCAGCTACCGTGGTAGCTCAATCCCCCTCCCCAAGTTTAGCTCCAGCCCCTCGCCTCCCTCCCCAGCTTAAGCTACATCCAAATAGTAAGGAGATGGGCTGATTGTGGGGGGCGGAGGGGTGGGGGTTGGTGCTGACGGTTGGTTCACTTGCCATCAGGAGAACGCGGAGCTGGATCTGCTGCCTCCATGTTTGGTTCCCGCTCCTGCTGAGGAATAGAGCACAGTCGGGTGCATAAGCTGCTATATGCCAACCACATACTGACCTCAGCTAGTAACCTTCCCCATCCCATCCCAAAGCCCAGGTCCAGATGCATCAGAGAAATGGAAGCTGTGTCTCACCTCAGCCTGTGCCTCCTGCCCTCCCAGGACCTGGTCCTCTTGCTCATGAACCATCTTCCAGAAATCTGATTCCTTATTGTCCTCCTTGGCTGGGCTTGTACCTGGGGTACAGAGAATAGGGAGGGATCTGAAAGGAGGGGAGAAACGGAAGGGGGCAAACAGAATGAACTCTCCTCTCCTCCTCTATTACTACTAAGGGTTCATACTGTCCTCCCTCCACCCACAACACTCAGGACACAGGATAAGAATTGGAAGGAGGGAAGAAATGGGGTGCGTTTTCCAGAATAAGTGAAACAAAGTCCTACCTTCTCTCTTTGGGGGTGCTGACTCAGACTTGGTCTCACTCCACACTTGGGGATCCAGGTCTTGCAGCTCTATGATTTTGTCTCCATACTGTTTGGAGTCTAGGAGGAACAGCTATTTGAATGGGACTTCTATCTCCTGTCTCCCTTCTATGTCTGTCTCCCTTCCCATACATCTCCTTCCTCAATTCAGTCTTCTAACTACTCACCAGCTTGCTGTTGGATGTAGGCCATGTACTCCTCTGGCTGCAGGGCAGGGTGGCAGAGAATGGCTTGGGGAGCAGCACTGGGTGGGGGACGGAGGAGAGGGTGGAGGCAAAGCCGTGGAGTCCTTATGGTCAACACATAAGAGCAGGACAGAGGCTCATCCACACGGTCGATGTAGTCCCCAGAAATACCAGCACCCTCGTCACACAGGAACTGCCAGGACAGAAAGGGTGACTAAACCATAACTACCACCAATACCTAGATTTTTTCTTAGAACAGCTGCCTTTCATTTAGCATTTACAGTATGTCAGGTTCTGTGAGCACTTTATATACAGTAGCTCACTGATGATCACAAAAACCAGCAAGGGAGGCATCAGTATCTCAGTTTTGTGGCTAACGAAACTTGGTTGCATGCACCCAAATGGACTTGTTCAGGCTGACCAGCTGATACGTAGTAAAGACAGGAATTAAACCCAGGCAGGTAACTTCAGGTAACGAACTGGTTTTTGTTTGTTTTATATCCTTGCTTTTCATAAATATGCTATGTACATATACATGTTGTTGAGTACTGTCAAGTCGGTTCTGACTCATAGTGACCCTGTATAGGCTTTCCAAGGAGCAGCTGGTGAATTTGAAGCGCAGACCACGTAGTTCAAACCAACCTTGCAGTCTAGTGCTTATCCTACAACATCACACCAGGATTCCATTTGCATATACATACAATGGTGATGGTGGTGGTGGTGGTGTGCCCTGGAGTCCGTTCTGACTCATGGTGACCCTGCACAGGGTTTCCGAGGCTGTAAATCTTTATGAGTGCAGAAAGCCTTTCTCCAGCAGAACCGCTGGTAGTTTCAAACTGCTGACCTTGAGGTTGGTAGCCCAACTCGTAACCACTACGCTACCAGAGCTTCTTGTATGTATGTATATGTATTAACCCACAGCGCCACATCAGGACTTCATGGTATATTCAATATTCTTCCCCCAATACAATAATTCAAAGGCACCAGTTCTTCTTTGGTCTTCCTTATTCATTGTCCAGCTTTTGCATGCATATGAAGTGATTAAAAATACCACAACTTGGGTCAGGCACACTTTAGTCCTCAAAGTGACCATCTTTGTTTTTGAACACTTTAAAGATGTCTTTTGCAGATTTGCCCAGTGCAACACATCATTTGATTTTTTAAATTATTTTTTTTTTGGTGTGGGTGAAATTACAGAGTAAGGGCTAGGGTTGGGACTATGACTAGACCTAGGCTAGGCCTAGCACTTCATTACTTGTCAGGTTTATGGTTAAGACTAGGGTTAGTATTAAGAGCAAGGGTTGGGTTAGGGCTAGGAGTAAGGCTTGGTTGAGTTTTTAGGGTTTCAGTTAGGTTTATGTTATTTTTCTTGAAATCTATTTGATTTCTTCTCCATTTGTAAGTTCTCTAACTACATTGTTAGCCAGTTTTGACTTGAAGGTGTTTTGTTGTTGCAGCTGTATCTCTGGTTTTCTATTTTTAGTCTAATAGGTCTGTTTCACTTTGCATATCTAGGTTTAGTATAGATATTGTCACTTACTCTAGTCTCCGGATGGCATCTGCTGCTATTGTTTCTCTGTCCAAGGAACTCCCTTTAGTTTATTTTTATAAGGTTGGTCTGATTTTTAAAAATTCTTTTAATTTCTGTTTGTCAGAAAATGACCTAGTTTTGCCATCATATTTTGACAGTTTTACTGGATATGTGATTCTTGGTTGGCAATTTGGTTTTCAGAATTTTTATATGTCATTCCATTGTCTTCTTGCCTGCTTGGTTTCTGCTGACAAATCAGAGCCTCATCTAATTATAGTCTTATTTTTAAGTAACCTTTTGTTTTCCCTAAGCTGCTCTCAGAATTCTTTCCTTATCTTTGGCTTTGAAAAGTTTGATTATGTCTTGTGTTTTTCTTTTGGGGTCTATCCTGTTTGGATTTCATTCAACTTCTTAAATGGCTATCTTCTAGTCTTTCATGATATTACAGAAGTTTGTTCCAACAACTTTTTTTTTAAGGTTTTTATTGTGGATTGAGTGAAAGTTTTCAGGGCACATCATCGGTTTCACATTCAAACATTCATATACCTTGTTTCATTACATTGATTATAATCCCCTCCACATACCATCAGTTAACAGAGTTTCTCTATATCCTCTTTAGCTTTTTTGGGGGGAAAAACTTTGCCTTTTTGGAATTTACAGTCTCGGCTTTTAGGGAAGGTTTTTACATTTATCTGTGAGTATCCAGGGCTCATGTATGGAATTACTAACCAGCATAACTGAATAATCAGATAAGGGACACTTTGCTATGTCTGCTAAGTGGCTAAAGTCTGATTGTTCCAACAACTCTTGGGCAATATTCTCTATGAGTTTTGTTTTTTTTGTCTCTTCCTGTTCTGACATTCCTATAACCCATTAAGTTATTTCACTTGACAGTGCCCCACATAAACCTTAGACTTTCTTTGGAGTTTTTTTTAATTCTTTTTTCTGATAGTTACTTTAGCAAATGATTATTGAGAGATTTTTCTTCAAACTCAGTAATTCAGCTTTTCATTGATTCAACTCTATTTCTTTGCCTTTTTGTGTATTACCTATTTCTGATCTCTTGATGTTAATGTTCTAGCTTCTAATTGCTGATTTTGTTTGGTTCCATTTTTTGTTTTTAAGTGTGAATTGAGTGAAAGTTTACAGGGCAGATCATCACTTTTACATTCAACAAATCATATACTTTGTTTCATTACAGTGATTATAATCTCTACCATGTACCATCAGTTAACAGTATTTCTTCTCTCTATTCAGTTTAGCTTTTTTTTTTTTTAAACACTTAGGCTGCTTCCATTTTTTCAGCTATTTTGTCAATTTGTTTCCCAATTTTTTCCTATACTTTTGTCGATGTTTTCCTTGAATTCATATGTACTTTTCTTGACCTTTCCCACAACCCACTTATGTTGCCTAATTACCATTCTTTTAAATTTCTTATCAGGTAGTTCTGATGCCAGTTCTGGTGTTTTCTTTTCTGACTCTGTATTCTGGTGATTTGTTTAAGGCACTCTTGTCTGTGTAAACTGAAATGATCTGTCTTCCCCAAGACACTGTAGTACTGTATTTATCTTTAGTTGATGACAGTATATTGGTGTATTTTCAGGCATTTACCTCCTGACGCCTGGTAGAGACCAGAAGTGTGAACCCAGTTAGTTCTCTGTTTACTGTTTGCATAGTGTATTTCAGGGTGGGTGTACACGGCTCTAGAAGCAGGGGTGCTATGCCAGGCATCTGACCTCAGGCAAAGTAGAGGCTGCACAGGAGGGGGTACCACTGGCTAACAATTTGGTGAGGGTGGGGACTGGCTGTGTCCCCATCTACCAGCAGTGCATAGGAACAAGGAATAACTGCACCCCCTTGCCACTAACTTCCAGCTGTGCAATATTCTCTGTGCAAAGACACCAATATAATGACAGCCACTCGCAAAAAAAGCTCAAATGGCTGCATGGCTCCACACATCCACAGTCCGCCAGTTTCCCTTCCAGTCAACACTCAGTTCACCTCTGATGCTCAGGGTTCCAGGCTCACCATCTGTATCTCTGTCACTCGGTTTCTCATGTCTTTGTTGCAGTGTCAGCTCAGTGCGTCTGCTTACTCCACCATCTTGCCCTGAACACCATCATTTGATTTGACTCCTGCTTCCATGGGTATTGATTGTGGATCCAAGTAAAAGGAAATCCTTGACAATTTCACTGTTTTCTGCACTTACAACATTGCTCATTGGTGTAGTTTTGAGGATTTTTGTTTTCTTAAGATTGAGGTGTAATCCAGACCGAAGACTGTAGTCTTTGACCTTCATCGTTAAGTATTTTAAGTCCTCTGTGCTTTCAGCAGGCAAGGGTGTGTCATCTGCATAATGCAGGTTGTTAATAAGTCTCCCTCCAATCCTCTTGCCATGTTCTTCTTCATACAATCCAGCTTCTCGGATTATTTGCTCAACGTGCAGACTGAGCATGTATGGTGAATGGTTACAACCCTGAGGCACACCTTTTTCAATTTTAAACCAAAGCATCTATAACTGGAAAAAACATTTTTTTAAAAAAAAGATGAAGGGGCTAGCCACCCATTACAGGTCATTTAACTAGAACCACCAAATATAGTACGTGAACCTTATTTGGATTCTGTTTCAAATAGGCCAACCATAACAAAAGAGTTAACTAGGAAAATTTAAATATATTAAGGAATTATTGTCAATTTGTAGTGTGATAAAGCTTGTAGAAAGGAGCTCTGGTAGCGTAGTGGTTACGAATTGGGCTGCGAACCTTAAGGTCAGCAGTTTGAAACTACCAGTTGTTCCACGGGAGAAAGATGGGGCTTTCTGCTCCTGGAAAGATTTATAGCCTCGGAAACCCTGTACAGGGTCACTATGGGTCGGAATCAACTCAACAGCACTTAACAACAACAACAAGGCTTGTAGATATATTTTAATAAAAGCCCTTATTTTTAGATGTAAATATAGAGATAATTTATGGATGAAGAGGTCTTGGATTTGCTTCAAAATTATCTGGGAGTGGAGGGAATACAGGGAGGTTGGTAGGGGGATAGATGAAATGAGACTGGTTGTAAGTGTTGAAGCTACATGATACCTGGTGGGTAGTCACACTGGTCTTTCTCATTTTATGTTGTTGTTGTTGTTGTTAGGTGCAATGCAGTCAGTTCCATCCCACAGCAATCCTATGTATAACAGAAAGAAACAGTGCCCAGTCCTGCACCATTCTCACAATTACTGCTATGCTTGAGCCCATTGTTACTGCCACTGTGCCAATCCATCTCACTGGGGGTTTCTCTTTTCACTGATCCTCCACTTTACCAATCATGATGTCCTTCTCCAGAAATTGATCCCTCCTGATAATATGTCTGAAGTAGAGATAAAGTCTGTCCATCTTGGCTTCTAAGAAGCATGCTAGTTGCACTTCCTTCAACACAGATTTGTTTGCTCTTCTGATAGTCTGTGGTATCGTTAATATTCTTCTCCAAAACCGTAACTCAAACGCGTCAATTCTTTTATAGTCTTCCTTACTCATGATTCAAATAGTTAAAAGCCTTTGCATAGTCAATAAATTAGCTGAGGTAAATGTCTTTTGGGTAGTCTCTGCTTTCAATCAAGATCCATCTCTTGTCAGCATTGATATCCCTCCTTCTATACCCTCATCTGAATCCGGCTTGAACCTCTAGCAGTTCTCTGTCAATGTACTATTACAGTTGTTTTTAATTATCTTTAACAAAATTTTACTTGCATGTGATATCAACGTTGTTGTTAAGTGTCGTTGAGTCGGTTCCGACCCATAGTGACCCTGTACAGGGTTTCCAAGGCTGTAAATCTTTACAGGAACAGAAAGTTTCATCTTTCGCCCGCAGAGCAGCTGGTATTTTCGAACTGCTGACCTTGCGGTTCACAGCCCAATACTATTGTCCAATTATTTCCATACTCCATTGGATCACCTCTCTTTGGAATGTGCACAAATATGGATCTCTTTCAGTCAGTTAGCCAGGTAGCTGTCCTACAAATTTCTTACATAAGTGAGTGCCTCCAGTGCTGCATTAGTTTGTTGAAAGGTTTCAATTTGTATTCCATTAATTTCTGGAGCCTTGTTCTTTGCCAGTGCACCTTGAATTTCTTCCTTCAGTACCACTGGTTCTTAATCACATACAACCTTTGAAATAGTTGAATAGCAACCATTTCTTTTTGGTACAGTAACTCTGAGTATTCCATCCATTTTTTTGGGGGGGGCGAATTTTTTTTTTTTTCCATCATTCAATATTTTGCCTACAGAATCCTTCAGTATTGGAAGTCAAGGCTTGATTTTTCCACTCAGTTCTTTCAGCTTGAGAAATGCTGAGCGTGTTCTTTCCTTTTGGTTTTCTAACTCCATATTTTGCACTTTTCTTTATTTGACTTGGTCTTCTCAAGCTGTCTTTTGAATTTTTCTGTTCAGTTCTTTTACCTCTTCATTTCTTCCATTTGCTTTAGCATCCCTATGCTGGATAGGAAGTTTCAGAGTCTATTCTGACATCTATTTTGGTCTTTTCTTTCTTTCTTGCCTTCTTAATGGCCTTTTTGCTTTCTTCCTGTATGATGTTCTTGATGCCATCCAAGAATTCTTGTTTTCAATCATTAGTGTCTTAATACAGCAAATCTGTTCTTCAGATATTTCTAAATTCAGGTGGAATATGTTCAATGTCATATTTTGGCTCTCGTGGACTTCTTTTAAATTTCTTCAGCTTCAGCCTGAACTTGCATTATGAGCAACTGATCGTTTGTTCCACAATCTGCCCCTGGCCTTGTTTTGGCTGATGATAAGGAGCTTTTTCACTGTCTCTTTCCACCAAATTAGTCAATTTGATTTCTATGTGTTCCATCTGGTGAGTTCCATGAGTATAATCATCTTTTGGAGTCTTGGTATGGTGCTATAGGGATAAGCACTGGATCACAAAGTCTGTTTGAACCACAAGGTCACCAGCTGCTCCCTGGAAGTCCTACATAGGGCTTCACTATGAGTCAGAACCAACTTGATAGCACTTACCAACAACAAATCATCTTTTATGTTGTTTAAAAGGTATTTGTAATGAAGAAGTCAGTGGTCAGGCAAAATTCTATCATGCGATCTCCAGCATCATTTCTGTCACTAACAAGGTCATATTTTCCAACTACTGATCCTTCCTCTTTGTTTCCAACCTTTGTATTCCAACTACTAGTAATTATCAATAAATCTTGATTGCATGTTTGATCAATCTCAGACTCATTTTATATGTACTTTTAATTTTCCATAATAAAGGTTTTTTTAAAAAGATAATCATTAAATATACACCGATTATACTTTTAGGAATTTATATATAGATCTATTTATACAGGGTAGCGTAGTGGTTACGAATTGGGCTGCAAACCACAAGGTCAGCAGTTCGAAACTACCAGCTGCTCCGTGGGAGAAAGATGAGGCTTTCTGCTCCCATAAAGATTTACAGCCTTGGAAACCCTGTTCAGGGTTGCTATGGGTCAGAACTGACTCAATGGCACTTACCAACAACATTTATACATGACAATATGTACAATGTAATAATATTTTGTAATAACCAAACACTGAAAGGAAAATAATTTTTATCAATACAATAATAGTCACAAATAACATCTGTACCATGGAACACTACACTGCTGTTAAAACAAAGGAGGACGCTTTTGTGTACTGCCATAGGAACACCTCTAAAGATTATCATTAAGGGAAATAAAAACACAGTGTAGAACAGTGTATATAATATACTATTTATGTATTTAAACAAAGGGAAAAGGAAATAAAGATCACTATTAAAATTGCTTATAAATAAGAAAATCAGAAAGGATACACGAAAAAACTAAGAGTGGGCAGTACTGTGTGCACACACTGGAGACAAGTTTGAGAGGAAGACTTTGCATTGTATGCCTTTCATATTTTCTGTGTTTTGAATCATGGGAAAAGTATGATCTATTTAGAGAATTAAGCAAGTAGAGAGAGGATTACTGCCACTAAGAAAGATGAGCTGGGAGGGAACATGCCCTTTGGACCCAGAGTCCCTGCACTGGGAACCTCCCAGACTCAGGGGAAGACTGATGCCAAGACACATGGAGATCTCCAGGAATGCCAGGCCCACAGATGCTGAAAAGAAACAGGAATTTCCTCCAACTGTGAACCAACAGAAAGAAAGCCTTCCCCTATAGTGGGCACCCTGAATTTGGACTTCTACTCTCCTAAACTGTGCAAGAATGAATTTGAATGTTAAACTAAAAAAAAAAAAAGAACTTTAAAATATTCATAAGACTGTGTGAATGATAGTAAATTTATAAGAGGAGTGCTGAAAAAGAATCTCCTAAGGATTCTTTTTTTTTTTCTTTTTTTAGGATTCATTTTTAAGTAGTTGAAAAAGAACAGCAAAAAGTAGCAGAAAGAAAATGAAAGATGAATGGAAATTAACAAAATAAAAAATAGAAAAGCTTAGCAGACCCAAAAATTGGTTCTTTGAAGAGACTAATAAAACTGACCAACCTCTGACTGATAACGAAGATGGAAGCAAAAATTACAGATGACGCAGAGATTAAAAATGATACTAGAATGATAAGCACCAGACTGGGAACCACAGATCTGCGGTTCAGCCTGGCCAGTCACTCTGCGGGAGAAAGATGAAGCTTTCCCAGAAGATATAAAGTCCTGGAAACGCTATGCAGCGTTACTATGAGTTGGAACCAACTCCACGGCACTTAACAACAACAAGAATACCATGAACAATTGTATGCCAAAATCAGGCAAAATGGACAAATCTCTAGCAAATATAACTGACCTTAAGCAGAAATAGGAAATTTGAATGTTCCTAAAACTACTAACACTCCCTGTTTCTCTGCAGCTGCAGCCAAGAAGGTTGAACTGTGCAGTTTCAGCGGATACAAAATATATCCTAAACACAGGAGATGCTATGCCAGGACCAACGGGAAGGTTTTCCAGTTTCTTAATGCAAAATACAAGTCTGCATTCCTTTCCAAGAGGAATCCTTGGCAAATAAACTGGACTGACCTCTACAGAAGAAAGCACAAAAAGGGGCAATCGGAAGAAATTCAAAGAAAAGAACCCACCATGCAGTCAAATTCCAGAAGGCCATCACTGATGCATCTCTTGCTGATATAATGGCCAAGAGAAATCAGAAGCCTGAAGTTAGAAAGGCTCAATGAGAACAGGCCATCAGGGCTGCCAAGAAGGAAAAAAGGCTAAGCAAGCACCTAAAAAGACAGCCATGACTGCTGTTAAGGCTCTCACAAAAGCAGCACCTAAACAAAAGATTGTGATGCCTGTGAAAGTTTCTGCTCTCCGAGCTGGTGGAAAGTACTAAGTTGACAGACTTTAAAATAAAGATTCAACTGCAACTCTTATATAAAAAGTGGGGAGATTTTTCAACTTATTTTTTGAGGCTAGCATAATTTTGATAATAAAACATGCTAAGGACATACTGGAGTACTGGCGTGGTGCTGTGGGATAAAACACTGGACTCCAACTACTCCTTGGAAACCCTATACAGGATCATTATGAGTCAAAACTGACTCAAGGGCACTTAACAACAACAAGGACATACTAAAAAGGAAGTAGCTCTCATGTGCATATCCTATTAAGAAAATTCAGAATTGTACAAAAAGGATTGTTGTTAAGTGCTGTCGAGTTGGTGCTGACTCATAGCTACCTTCCAGAGGGTTTCCGAGGAATGGCTAATGAGTTTGAACTCATTGTGGTTCAAAGCAACCTTGCAATCCAGTTCATTAATGCACAGCACCACACCAGGACTCTATCAAAAGGATACTTAAAAGATAATATACAATGACTAAAACTCAGTCTATCCCAGAAATGCAAAATTGATTTAACATTATTCTGAGTTTTCATTTCCATATGCAAGCTCTGCTTTCATTAAAATAAGTGTCCCTCCTTTTCCTTGAGGCCTCAGATGCAGCCAACACCATGGACCAACCATCCTTGAGATATGTCCTGCCAGAGCCTCTTCTCTGGCCCTTTCTCTATCTCCTTAGGGAGGTCCCGTTCTTCTGCCCCTGCCTCCTCTTCAATGATGGCTTCCTAGAGCAGATCCAAAATCGCCTCAGAAATCTCTACTTAGATGTCCTAGAGCCACTAAAATCATTACATTTAAAACCAAGATCCACCACTTCCTTCACCAAACTTACTCCTTTTCCCAAACACCTGTCTCAGTAACAGGAACCACCATCTATCCAGTTGTCCAAGCCAGAACCCTGGGCATCATTCTTGACTCCTCGCTCTCACTCTGTTGATTTAGCTCCCTAAAGCACTCAACAAATTCATTTTCCTTCAGGGCCCAGCAACCTTTATTCCTCACCTGGATTACTGCAACAGCTTCCTAACGACAGGTCTCCCCCAGCCTGAGTGAGCTTTCAAAAAACCAAAATTAAGTATGTCATCATTTGACGTAAAATATTTCAATGGTTTCCCAGGTCTCAGATTGTCCACACTCCTCCACATAACTAGACAGCCTTGGGTGACCTGTGACCTGTCCCCGAACAACTGCCTTGTCTCATCTCCCACATTCTCCTTCCCCACAGTGAGAAAGAAGCAGTCTCTGAAGCAGAATATAATGAAGTAAGTGCCATAACAGATCACATACATACATGAATGTCCCTAGGTAGGTGCACATATGGGTGTATGTATTGTATACATAAGTGCTGAAGGAACACAACTATCTCTCTGGGTTAGTTAATGAAAGTCACATAAGTTAAGTGACATTTGAATTAACTTGTCATCCATTACATTCGTTCAACAATTACTGGGTATCCACTTGGTGCCAAGTATTATTCCAGGTTCTGTGGATACAGCAGAAAACAAGACAGGCATTGTCCCTGCCTTCCCAGAGCTTATTCTAGTTGGGAGTGACAGATATTAACTCCAACAAATAAGATAACTGCAGGTGATGATCTATGCTTTGAAGAATATTGAACGTGGTAGACATTTGCCAGGACAGGAGCAAAGAGGGGTGTGTGTGTGGAGGGGGGCTACCTTAGATCTCCATATGGAAGTGTCATTTAGATATAAGCTAAATGAGGGGGTGGAGTCCTGGTGTGATGTTGCAGGATAATGCACTAGATCGCAAGGTCAGTTTGGAACTGCAAGGTTGGCGGTTCAAACCCACCAGTCACTCCTAGGAAACCCTATACAGGATCACTATGAGTCAGAACCAACTCAACAGCACATCACAAACAACAACAAATGAGGGGACAGAACCAGCCACTCCAAGATCTGTTGGCAGATTGCTCTAAGCAGAATGAATAATGATAGACAAATCTATCCTTCCAGTTGCTCAAGCTAACAACCTTTAACTCTACCTTTTGTTGGGGAGATTTTCATCCATAATCATGGCTGACCTGAACCAATTTAAGATAATGACTGCCAGCTTTGACGGCACCTCACATCTACCAATAAAGCGTACTGGTTCTACCTTCAAATCCGCCACTTTTCAGAAGACTACTTTACCAAAGTTTTGCTTTTACCAAAAACCTACATGGGTACCTGTTTTTGCTAATTAAAAAAAAATCCAAAGAGGATTTTTGCTTTTATCAAAAAAGACAAAAAGGGGGAGAACAAACAAGATGGCGGATTGGGTGGAAGTGCAGTGAGGAGCTCTGTCAGCAACAACACAGAAGCAGGCTCAGGGGATGGTCCCAGAACTCTGAACCAAATATAAAGGAATATTTAGAAGGTAGGAAGGCTTACAGCTAGGGGCATTTGTAGCAGAAGCAAGAAATCCATTGCTTTCTAATTCAAGACTCTCAGCTGCTTCAGGAGCCGCCATCTTGGGTGAGACCAAGTAAGGGTAGGATCAGAGCAGCCATGGACGTCTGACAGAACCGCGGAGATAAAAGTGTGGACATTCTTTTCTTTTGGTATCTGTTCATTGGTCCCTTGCTGTCTGTGCACCTCCATTCTGGTGACTATAGGGGTGCCTGAGCTAGTGGACATCCCAGCCCCACACTCGGAGGGTTCTACTACACATATGCACAGATCTCCTCAAAATTTAAAGAGACAGTTCCCACTTAAAACCAAATGGCTACAGCCGGCCCTGAACTGTTTATAACTAGAAAAAAATGCCTGAATGGGGATTGTGGAGTTGGACAGGCAGACAAAAAAGGAAATAGGCCAAAAATTAAATCCTAAGTTATATCAAAACGACCAACAGTGGCATCGTGAAATTTCTCAAGAAGAAGAGTGAAAAGGGAAGCCAATTTCCTGATCACATCTATCTGGAGGCAATCAGAATGCATAAAAAATACCATAACACACACCCGTCTAAGTATTAAGGCCACATATAACTCCTGAATATGCCCAAAAAACAGAAACAGATGACCGTATCAGCACATGTCCAGAAACAAGATAAAGTGACTGAGGCAAATGAGCTGGAAGGAGACCTACACTCCATACTGGAAGATGGGCAGGCTTTGGAA
>NW_006408551.1:4242384-4250667 GCF_000296735.1 Chrysochloris asiatica | reverse complement strand
ACTTCCAACACAGAATCCTCTACCCAGCAAAGCTGTCAATCAAATGTGATGATATAATCAAAACATTCCAGGATAAACAGAAGCTAAGGGATTTTGCCAAAGCCAACCCTGCTATGAAAAACATCCTAAAGGTTAAGTTCTGTGAACTGAGAACCAACAAGAACAGACAACAACTAGAGAATGACGTACATAGCAGCATCACCCTGAACGCAATCGACAAATGTAAGAGTCAAGAACAGAATAAATTGATAAGAACAGAGGATCAGGCAGGTCAGTCTATGATCAAAATAATTACAATGTGAAAAAAAGGTAAACACAGAGGAACCAGAGATCCAGGTGGTGAGAAGGTCAGGTAGACTTCAGGATAAAACAAACTGTCTTAAATGGAGGGTAGAACTAATGGAATATAAAGTAACCACAATGGGGTTGGGGAGGGCAATACAAGAAGTAGGGAGGAGGTGGAAGAACAAGACAGATAGGGGAACACTTAGACAGGTTTGCATGGCCGAGTGAGACAGAGGTGAATAGTGATGCATACTCAACCTTGGAACAATAGGGCTCTGGGATACAGGGTTCTAGGTATAGCTTGAAGAGGGTAAATAATACTAAAATCTTTGCCTGCCTTATGAATATTAGTTTGCCTTGCCTACTATTGTAAAATAGACACTTGAGTGGATAGAAAGGAATGTTGGGAAACATGATTAGAGAAAACTTGTAAGCCTGTTTTCAGCCTATATCTGATTGGAATACCTAAAAGGGGTTCTACAACTTGCCAGTGAAATAGGCCTTGTACAAAGCCTTTACAGATTATAGGACCTTAGGTGGAATCCTGAGTCCCATCCACAACCTTGTGAGGTGAGACATTCCCACTAGAAAGGACAAGCAGACTGGAACAGCTACAGTGACAGAAGATATATCTTCAAAGAAAGATCATCAGGAAAAAAAAAAAAAAATGTCAGCATGACTGGCTGCTACAAGAATAAGCAAGGTGTTCGCCAGGAAGACATCAAGGCTAGTGATCAAGTGCCTTCTGGACAAACTCCCCTCTAAGAATGAAACTCAAAGGGAATATACAAACAAGCATGTAAGCTTGCTGGAGACCACATTGATCTACTGGTGAGTGGAAGAGGCGGAAAGGCATCAATGAAGATATGGGCTGAGTTCAACCCCAGTCCATTGAATCCCATTGACCTGGAGATGAGAGAGATAAGAGGAAGGGCTGGTTGGTCCAAAGTGTGGTGAGACGTGAGGACACTTGAGCCCATGGACAAGGACTTAGCCACAGAGGACAAGAGCTGAGAGTGAAGCCTCCAGCTGATATGAAGTGAGGGGAGATGTACAAGATCACCCAAACTTGCACATAGTACCCTTTTGACTTAGCCTCGATGGCTCGATAATCAGAACTCAACTAGAGGAAGATTGAAAAAAGAAAAAAAAAAAATTTTTTTTTTTTTTGGATAAAGGAAACAAGGGTAAATTGCTTCAATTTGATGAACCTGACCTATACTCATAGTGTTAGTTACTCTAAATACCAACAGAGAGGGAAAGAGTCTTCACATCAAGTATCAATGCTATCCCCTCTGTACACAGGGTGGATAGGGGCAGGCAATTTAGACATCAGCTACCTAAAATGAGGGGGCAATAAAGGCATGAAGTGACTGGCTTACAAGGTTTCAAGAGGGAGTTTAGTTTAAGAGTATGGGGGGGAAAGAAAGAGTCCCCACTGAATAGCTGTCATCCTGTCTAGATGGGTCTGGTGGAAAGAGATGGAGATAAAATTCATAAGATTCAATAGTGAATAATTGTTATCATGACTAATTGCAACTGTCACAATTGTAAAGGTAGAAGTTTTGTAACATAAAAAGGGGAGTGGTTAATCTTACAGTCCAGAAACAGAGGACCCTAGGACTATCAAGAGAGAAGCGCACAAGCAGAAGGCGGGACCTTATCCAGAGAAGCACAGGGCCAGAGATGGAGGCAGAGATGGGGGCATGGAGAGGGGGAGCGGCTGAGGACTCTAGATTCATGGACTAAGAAGAGAGGGACTAAGAGGCTGGTGTCCAGGAGGCAGACTTGCAGAATGTGCCCTTTGGAGATGTAAATTATTATATATGCCTGAGTGGTTATTTTGTTTGTTTGTTTTTTAAAAAAGCTAAAGTGATGGGCAACTTGGACACTGGCTACCCAAAATGGGGTGTGGGGGGCTACAAAGGCAAGAAGTGACTGGCTTATAAGCTTTCAAGAGGGAACCTAGACCCAGGGGCTTGGAGGAAGGTAGAATCTCCAGTGAGCAGTATTCAATCTGACTAGGCGGGGCTGATGCAATGAAATGCAGACGGGGTCTCTTGTGATACAATAGTGAATAATTGTTATCAGGACTGACTGTGAGGATTGGAAATGTAAAGGTGGACGTTATATAGCAAAGAGGGGAGTGATTGACTTTTCAGTCTAGGAGCGGAGGTCCCTAGGACCATCAAGGGAGAAGAGCAGAGAGTAGGACCCTACCCAGAGAAGCAGTGATGCTGGAAATGGAGCCAGAGATGATGATGTGGAGCTATGGAGCAGCTAGAGACTCTAGACCCAGAAAGGGAGAGTGACTGTGTGCTGAAGACCTGGGGGGCACAGGGGAAGGATTGCATGGAGGGGATTGTAACCATGGCAATGAGATGATATACAATAGAATAAATGTAAAACAAATGTTCTCCCATGTAAACTGTCACATAATTCACAATAAATCATTTAAGAAAAAAAAAAAGCTAAAGTGGAATGAGAGAAATACTGTTAACTGATGGTACATGGAGGGGATTATAATCATTGTAATTAAACAAAGTGTATGATTTGTTGAATGTAAAACTGATGATTTGCCCTGTAAACTTTCATTCAATCCACAATAAAAGCCTTAAAAAGAAAAAAAGACAAAAAGCAAAATTAGCATTCAGCATTTGTTTTGCAGCATGCCATTAAAGAGGCAGCTCACACCCCCAGCAAGAGTGGCACCCATAAACTCCTACCTAGGGAATTACACTTAGCATTTCTGATCAAGCTGTCATAGCTTTGAACTGTATCTGTGCAAACTTTATGTTAGTGTTAATGTATTTTAGATTTTATGTGTTGTTTCGTATGATTTAGTGGGGTCTGGGAATGCACAAACACTTTCCCATATAAATGAATGGTAATTGCTTCTTTGTTTTACACCATTCTGGCTTACAGAAGGTTTCATAAGGTCATAAGGATACTCTTACTTTTGGATAGCAGAGGAAACCTCATTGTATGAAGGGGTTTCAGATACTTCATGGAAAAATGGAGTTAAAAGACAATGGAATTTTCTCATAAATATTTGAAGCCCCCTCCCATATGCAGAAGCCATCCAACTTTCATTGCCTCCACTGTGGCACCATGCTGGTCTGTGCTGAGGCATTTGGACCTTATCCTTTGGACCGGGCACAATCACTGGAGGCGTTCCAGGACTGGGCAGAGAAGTGATGTGTGTTTACCATTTGTGACATTCTGCAGCCAGCTCACACAAACTGACTGATCAATTGTCAGAAAATCTGCCAGCCAACTGATGTCACATTTGTAACCTGAAATTGGCCACAGTGGGAATATTTATGCCATAGATATTGGCAAACACTAAAAATTAGGACTTCCTCCCAGCTGACAACTGCCCAACAATTTGGGTATTCAACATCTGTCAGCATGCCACGGCACACACAAATCTGTATTACAAAAAATAATTCTGGTGTCATGTGGTCCTCTACAGGTGTGTGTGTGCACACCCATATGAACACACATTAGGATCACCTGAGGAACTTTAACATACATCTACCTACCCATCCCATTAGATCAGGAACATTTATTAAGAGAATGTTGGCAGTAACTCAAGTGGGATATGAAGGTACCAACCATAGGGACAAATAGGAAAGTTTTGAAGTGTCTGGAAGTAAAATGTATGGCCTTTGTTGTTTACTCTCAGAGAACTGTATCTTTCATAAATTCTCAGTTTGTAAACATAGGCTCACTTTCGGGATTCTTTTGCTAACATCTGACTTCTCCCCTAGACTGCACTCCAAGAGGGCAAAGGCTGCATCTGTTTGCTTACCACTATATCCCCAGAGCCAAGTCCAGGATGTACATACAGCAAGAGCTCATTACGTGAAGAGTCATTATGTGAAGAGAGTTAGGATGACGTGAAGGAGACAGAAAGGAGAAATATGGGAAAAAGAGGAAGTGTTGGAGGGGAAGATGTGGGAAAATGCTGACTTGAAGGACCTCTGACTATCCTGGCAGGGACACCCAGCTGATAGCTGGAAAAATTAAGTCTCTTGGGGAGAGACCTTCTTGATTATAAGAAGCAACCCTGTCCTCTTCCCTTAGAATTTGAATTGTCACTGAGGGAATGTCAAAACTCACTCGAACTTCGGCCTCCCGGGGTCTCCCGTTGAGGTCACACTTGGACCCATTCCCATAGATCTGGCTGTGGTAGCGCTTCAGACGATGCTGCTTGGAGGCCTGGGGAGGACAGTAGGCAGGAGAGAAAGGGAATGAAAAAGACAGCAAGGCAGAAGAAGGACACTAAGCCCTCCAGGGACCTTAGAGAGCGTGGGAATCCAAGCTCTAGTCCTAATAGCCACCAAGCTACGAAAAACATGCCAGGCAATCATAACCCTAACCCAGCGCTCTCAGGCTACAGCCAGGACCCCCTTTACTCCCATCCCCACAATTCTACCACCTTGGCTGTTTCATCATTCCAGTCGAAGGCAGATTGGTAGTAGCCAAGATAGAGGACTTCACCTTTGATCTCTGTGTCTGAAAAAGTAACAGAAGCAGAACACCATTACTCTCTTATGAAAGAACTGGGGAGAGAAGCAGACTGAGGAGTCAAGTCACCTCCCATGACACGTAGCTGAAGGCTTAGGGAAATGTACCTTCCATGTGGTACTGCTGGATGTGTCGTCCATAGCAGAATTCATATGTCCACCAGTCCTTTGTCTGAAAATTAAAGAATGAACAATCAGGAGGAAGAAATGGGATATGTCTTCTTGGAACCAGAATCTCGCCTGGTTCCAAGACATACAACCCCTCATCTCTCTCTATGTCCACTCAATTCCACACTGTAAACTTTCTACTCCTCCTCATATATATTTTATATATGCCTTTCTGTGCACTCCTGGTGTGGCCCTGTAGGACCAGCATTGGGCTGCAAACCACATGATTGGCAGTTCAAACCCATCAGCTGCTCCTCGGAAACCCCATGTGGGGTTGCTATGAGTCGGAATCAACTCCGCAGCACTTAACAACAACACATCATCTTTGTCCTTAATAAAGACAAGAAATGGTGGTCATGTGCTGTGCAGTTAGTTCCAACTCATAGCAACCCCATAGAGGGTTTCCAAAGCTGTAAACCTTTATGGGAGCAGAAAGCCTCATCCTTCTCCCAGGAGCAGCTGTTAGATTGGAATTTCAGTCCTTGTGGTTAGCAGCCTAGCTCATAATCCACTACGCTATCAGAGCTCCTTAAGGAAACAAAAACCTCAAATGTTTATTCAACATCTGTAATATTCCTTGCACTGTTCTAGACATTAAAGATATACCTGTGAACAATATAAATTCTCTGACTTCATGAAACATATGTCCCAGTGCAGGGAATCTAACCAAAAATTAAGTAAATAAATAAATGAATGATTTCATTAACAGGATGATTTCAGGGGAGAAAATGGTGCTAGGATAAAAATAAATAAATTAGGATAATGGGACAGCTCTGGCAGCGTAGTGGTTACGAATCGGGCTGCGAACCTTAAGGTCAGCGGTTCGAAACTACCAGCCGCTCAGCGGGAGAAAAATGAGGCTTTCTACTCCCGTAAAGATTTACATCTCGGAAACCCTATTACAGGGTCGTTATGGGTCGGAACCGACTCGATGATACTTACAACAACAACAACAACAATGGGACAGAGAGTGACAGGGGCAGGAGTTGACTTTGTCAGGGTTTACCAGGAAAGCTTCCTTAAAGAGGTGCTCTTTCTACCCCCACACTGTCCCTCTTTGTTCAACCTTTACTCTGAGATCTCCTATCTTAATCCTCCTCTACATTTGGCAGAGCCACAAGAGTAGCTGCAGGGTTCTTTGCTCCTTTTCTGTCTGAACTCCTGCGGACCTTAACGCCTACAGTAGATCCTCCAGATCCCTCCTCACTCACCAGCACAATGCTTCACACATTTAACTGCTAGTTCCCAACTCCTGCTCCAACCAAGCCAGTTCCTTTTACCTTTAGCAGGCAGGGAGCATCTTTCATCGGGTTCAATAACTCAGGGACCCCAGGCCCTTGGTAAGCAGGTGCCTCCTCCTCCCTTTCACGCTGGAAATGAATGGCTCCAGCTGGCAGGCGACATTCATAGCGCTGTTTGTACTTAGAGGAGACAATCACCACATCTGAAGCCTGGCTCTGGGAAAGAAAGGAGGGATTCGGGGAGCAGGGAGGCAATGAGAGGCTGGCCTCAGGCAAAACAACGAGTTCCCTCTTCAGACCCTGGGGAAGAGCCCAGTTGGAGACCGCAAGAACCACAAATCCTCCAACTGTGCTCGGTGAGTGAGGGGAGAAAACACTCACTTCACCGTGAGGGCGGAGTTTTTAACAGGAACCAAGACCAGGAGGCAGACAGCGAGAAGCCCCACCCTCCCAGCCCCTAGGGAATGGGGCTGAGTCTTCAGCAATCACTGTAACCACACTTTCTTTCTACTCGAGTAGATAGGCTTCTGCCCCAGACTCCACAGCTGCTTTCCTTTTCTACGTGTTCCCCTGCTCCCTCCTATTCCTCCTCACCTGCCCTCCCAAGACAGGCAAAGGCAGGATCTCGATCCCATAACGCATCTCACTCAGCTCCTCCAGGTTCAGGCTTCCGACACCGTCGGTCAGACTTGCAGGTAACAAGAACCCCAGGAGCAGCAGCCCTAACAGACTGGAGAGAAATGTCTCGACCGCCATCTTTCGTTCCCCGTCTTATCTAGAGCAACTCTTTCCGCCCTGAACCTGGCAGCGGCTTCACCCCGCCCATTAACGACACAAAGTTTCATTGGCTATATATGCTGTCCCTCTCACATACCCTATTCCCATTTGTAAACGTATCTCTAGAACTCTCGGGGAGGTGGATCACAACTAGCAAATGACTCGCTGCATGTGATTAGTCAGAGAGACCAACCAATCATCGACGAGATCAGGCCCCCTCCCACTCTTTCTTCCTTTCAAAGGGGCGTGGTCTTTGCGTAAAGGCCTTTTAAGCAATTTCTCTCTCTTGCCTAGCTGTAACATTGTAGCTCTTCTTACTATTTTATTAGATGTCTTCGGCATTGTATTCGGCTCCAGCAAAGCCAAGGATTTAGGTCGAAGGGCGGGTGGGCCCTTGAAGTTACTTAATTGTACAACAATTATTGTAGAGATGTTTGTTAGTTGTTGTCCAATTGCTTCCTACTTGTGGCAATCATATATAACAAAACAAAACGTTGCCTCATTCTGCAGCACCTTCATGGAAGTTGATAAATTTGAATTCATTGTT
The DNA here is from genome assembly GCF_000296735.1 of Chrysochloris asiatica. Classification (NCBI taxonomy): domain Eukaryota; kingdom Metazoa; phylum Chordata; class Mammalia; order Afrosoricida; family Chrysochloridae; genus Chrysochloris; species Chrysochloris asiatica. Next base: position 4,243,117 of record NW_006408551.1, on the reverse strand, counting down.
GTGGTTATTGTGTAGTGGTTTCTTAACTAAGTGGCTCATCTTCCAGCACTATATTGGATGATATTATGTTTAATCCATAAGGTTTACATTGGTTAATTTTCTGGAAGTAGATCACCAGGCCTTTCTTCTCAGTGACTTGGTCTGGAAGCTCTGCTGAAATCTGTCCACCATGGTTCACCCTGTTGGTGTTTGAAATACCAATGACATAGCTTTCAGCATCATAACAGGAAATTCACCACAAACTGTCAGACAGGAAGCCATATTGTGCAGAAGCACATCTCTTCAGATATACATACAACTTTAAGACAATCTGGTAATTAATGTTAAACAAGGACAAAAATAAAAGAAAAGGAAATAATAACATTTGAGAAACTAGAAAGCAAATGGAGAAACAATAACTAGTTTAGCAGACGTGAGAAAGCTGATTACTCAAGAGAGGTAAACTATACCTCCAGGTAGGATATTGGAAAACCTTCTCTGGGGAATCTGACCAGCCTAATAAAAATCCCAAAGATATTCTTATCAGGGTTCTTTCAAGGAAATAGCTGAACCAATCCTATAAATAAGCTCTTGGTCTGCATCCCCATCCCATACATGGTCTTTCCAATGAGTTTTTGAATATGCTCATGCTTAAATATAAACAGACAGCCAAAGATCATTGAACATTTAAGGAAAGGTTTTAATATGCAAGAAAGAGGCCAAAACAAACAAAGGAAAAGCAAATGAGAGGAAA
>NW_006408551.1:4240731-4242247 GCF_000296735.1 Chrysochloris asiatica | reverse complement strand
AAAAATAAAACAAACATAATTACTATTCTCAGAGAGTTAAGATAGTGCACCCATAAAGTAACAATAAGCTATTTAAAAAGTAATCCCTATTGAGATTAGAGTCCTGGTGTGGTGCTGTAGGATAAACACTGGATTGCTAACAGAAAGTCAGTGATTCAAACCCACCAGTTGTTCCTCAGAAACCCTGCACAGGGTTCTTATGACTTGGAACCTACTTGACAACACTTAACAAGAACAATTGAGACTAACAACCATTGGAAATTAAAACTAGAAGTAACAATGAAAATGCAACAGAAAGATAAGAAGATAACATTGAAGAAGATCAAATTTGCTCTACACAACAAATCAGACCCACACCAAGAGGCATTATTGTAGACTTTCCAAACATTGAAGAGAGAGGAAAGATTCTGAAAGCTTCCATAGAAAAAGAAGAAGTTTCATACAAGGATCAAGAATCTAAACAGTTTGGGCTTATCAACTAACTCATCAATTCTGGAAGCTAGAAGACAATGGAGAAATACCTTAAAAATTCAGAGGGAACTTATTTCCAACTCAGAATTCAGCATTCAACCAAACTATGATGATTTAATTAGGAGTCCAGAACAAAAACACATTCAGATATTCAAGGTCTTAAAATATTAACCACCATACATTAATTTTCATAGAACTAGGAAAGGATACATTTAAACACAATGAGTCAATAAATTTAAAAAGAGGAAGGTATGCAATTTACAGACTCTATGAAGTATTCTCTCAAAACTAAGATTTTAAATATAGTCATAGGAAATATGGGAAATATGTTAAATGCCACAGAATTACTCAAAATTATTTTTTTTTAAAAAAGACCAGGTTTACTGATCATAAAGAATCTGGAAGAACTCAAGAACGTGGCTGATCAGTAAACCTGGTCTTTTTTTGTTAAGACCTTGAATATCTGAATGTGTTTTTGTTCTGGACTCCTAATTAAATCATCATAGTTTCGTTGAATGCAGAATTCTGGGTACAATGCAGATACGAACCTCAGGGAGGAAGTGTGATAACTGTTGTTGTATGAAGGGATTGCAATCATTGAGATGTACAAAGTGTACGATTTGTTGAATGTAAAACTGATGATCTTGTCTATAAACCTTAACCCAATTCACAATAAGAAGTTTTTAAAAAAAATAAAAGAGAACAAACAAGATGGCGGATCCGGTAGACATATAGCAGAGAGCTCCGCCAACAACAACACAGAATACCTGACCAAGCAGGCTCAGGGGATGGTCCCAGAACTCTGAACCACATACAAAGGAATACTTAGAAGGTTGGAAGGCTCACAGCTGGGGGAATTTGTGGCAGAAGCAAGAAATCCACTGCTTTCTAGTCCGGGATGCTCGGCTGCTCCAGGAGCCTCCATCTTGGGTGAGACCACGTGGGGGAAAGATCGGAGAGGCCACAGACGCCTGGTAGAACCGCTGAGATAAGGGTGTGGACATTCTCCTCTTTTGGGAGCTGTTCATTGGTCCCTTGCTGTCTG
>NW_006408551.1:4225942-4227409 GCF_000296735.1 Chrysochloris asiatica | reverse complement strand
CAGGTATTCTGTGTTGTTGTTGGCGGAGCTCTCTGCTATACATCCACCCGATCCGCCATCTTGTTTGTTCCTCCTGGTTGAGAATTTTTAAAAATTGATAATGAAAAAACAAATTAGCAGATTCAAGAGGCCAAAAAAATTCTAGCAGCGTAGATAAAAAGAAGTTATAAATAGATATATTACAGTGTAACTCAGTAACATTAAAGACTGTTACAAAATAACTATTTTTTAATACAATAGGTGTTATGAAAAAACAACAAATATTGGAGAACAACAGCATAGTTTCCCTAAGTCTCTCTGGGGTTTCATATGTGCCACGAAATATGACTATCTTGCACTGTTTGGGGTAAAGAACATCTATGAGCAAGGAAGCTCTGGTAGCATAGTGATTATGAGTCAGGCTGTTCACCTCAAGGTCAGCAATTTCAAAATAGTGGTGGTTTGAGGGGAGAAAGATGAGGCTTTCTGTTCCCATCAAAATTTACAGCCTTGAAAACTTTATACAGGCTCACTATGTGTTGGAACTGATTCCATGACATGTAATCACTACCACCTTGAGCAAAGGGTAACTTTGATGTACTAACTAGGAACGAACAGTGGTTAAAGGCAAAGACTGACTAAATTCTGGAACTAAGGTAGCATGAACCTTTCCTCTTTGTTAGCTTTCATTGTTACTTAAATTCTTAATTGACTGACGGTTTATTTAAGTTGTTGAATGAAAATAAATGTATATATGTTGTTGTTAAGTGCCATCTAGTCATTTGACTCATAGTGACCCTGTATAGGATTTCTGAGCAGCAGTTGGTAAATTTGAACTGCCGACCTTGTAGTTCACAGTACAGTGCCTGTCCTACAGTGTCATACCTGGAGTCCAAAAAGATGTGTATGGCAAGTAATAATTGGTTTGTAGTTTTGTTGCTTACCTTGTCCAATTGACATCTTTGAATTGGCTGTTTCCTATAACCCAAAAATCTAAAATAAAGGGCATCCTCAAACACAATAACAAACATTTGACTCATACAGGACAGATACAGTCACAAAAGTTCACCAAAGTATGTTTATTGCAGCACTGTAAACAAGGTGTCAATCAGAATTATTTAAACAATTTATGATGTATCCTCAGAAACCCTATAACAGGGTCCTAGGAGTTGGAACCGACTTGACAGTACTTAAGAAGAACAGCAATATATCCATCAAATGTAATAATATGCAGTCAATTTTTTTAATTGAGACATGTCTTCTCTTATAAGAAGGCCTCCAAGATACATGTGTCATAGGAAAAAGGGTCACATGATTCAGTGGGTATACTTTAATTCCTTTTTTAAAAAAAGAATATAAGGAGGGACTTCCGGCGCTTCCCTGACCAGGCAGCTCAGAGTAGACATTGGAGAGGGAGAGAAAGGAATAGTCAGAAACACCACACTAGAAGGCTTGTAAGTCCGTCTTCTGCCTATGACTGATTGGAAT
>NW_006408551.1:4223531-4224767 GCF_000296735.1 Chrysochloris asiatica | reverse complement strand
GAAGTGTAGGGGGCGGGTTTCTGGGATATACCCTTTCGGTAGTTGATGATGCATGGAGGGGATTGGAACCATGGCAGTGAGATGATATAAAATGGAATGAATCTAAAACTAAAGTTTTCCCATGTAAACTATCATATAATTCACAATAAAACATTAAAAAAAAAAAAAAGAATATAAGTAGAGAAACTTTATAAGGTTGTGATCCATCAAAGATGATGGTGTAAATTTAAAAGAAAACCCTCCACCTAGTGAATAAGGGAGACACAAGGGGACAAACATTGTATGGTATCACTTATATGAAATCAATAGATACACAGAAACTAAGAGTGGTTAGTGGTTACCAGAGCCAGAAGGGAGGAAGGGTGTTTTGTCTGGAGTACGTTGAAGGTTTGTTAAGGGTAGTTGGGAGAAAGAGAGTGAAAAGGCGTGCATAGTTTAAAGAATAAAATCAATGACACTGAAGGGTACATGTAGAGATTAACAAAACATGGTATAGGCTGTTATGTGTATATTACAATAAAAAGAAAGAAAATCCTCCCTTGCCCCAAACAGACAAAGTGGCAGATAATAAATTCCCAAGCCTGCTATCATTGAGTAGATTCTGACTCATAGTGATCCCATAGGACAGAATAGAACTGCCTCCGTAGTATTTCCAAGGCTGTAAATTTATACAGAAGCAAACTGCCCTAACTTTCTCCCATGGAATGGCTGGTGGGTTCAAATGGTTGACTTTTTGGTTAGCAACCAAGTGATTTAACCACGGCACCACCATAGCCTCTTAGGATATTCCAAAGGTATATAAAAAAGACCAGCCATATTCAAAAAATGAAATAAGTATCTCCTTGAACTAGAAATGGAAATATGCTAGCTGGGGGCTGACGTCACAGCCCTGTGCCATCCTCACAATTGCTGCTACCCTTGAGCTTATTCTTGCTACCACTATGCCAATCCATCTCATTGAAGGTTTCCTCCTTTTTCATTGACCCTCCACTTTACCAAGCATGATGTCCTTCTACAGAGACTGGTCCCTCCTGACACCATGTCCCAAGTATGAGAAATGAAGTCTGGCCATCTTGGCTTCTAAGGATCATTCTGGTTGTACTTCTTTCAACACAGATTTGTTTATTGTTCTAGTAGTCTATGGTACCTTTAATATTCTTCTCCAACACCTTAACTCAAAGGCATCAATTCTTCTACCTTCTTTATTCGTTGTCCAACTTTCACATGCATATGAGG
>NW_006408551.1:4220553-4223076 GCF_000296735.1 Chrysochloris asiatica | reverse complement strand
AAAAAATACAACCCTGGCACACACATTTCCTGATTTTAAACCATTCAGTGTCCCCTTGTTCTGCTTGAACAACTGCCTCTTGGTCTATGTACAGGTTCCTCAAGAGCATAATTAGGTGTTTTGAAAATACTCATTCTCCGCAATGTTGTCCATAGCTTGCCAAGATCCACACAGTCAAAAGCCTTTGCATAGTCAATGAAGCACAAGTAAACATCTTTCTGGTATTCTCTGCTTTCAGCCAAGATCCATCTGATGTCAACCATGATATCCTTCATTACATTCCCTCATCTGACTCCAGCTTAAACCTATGACAGTTCCCTGTCAATGTACTGTTGAAGCCATTTTTAAATTATATTTAACAAAATTTTACTTGCATGTGATAATAAGGATACTGTCCAATGATTTCCCCATTCTATTGGGTCACCTCTCTTTGGAATAGGCACAAATATTAATCTCTTCCAATTAGTAGAGATTAGATGTCTTCTTGTGTTTGGTGAGGAAATTTGAATAATAATGGTGTTTGGTGATCTTCTTTGAAGATTTATGGATATTATCCTATCACAGACAGCATTTTACTTCAAGATAGACCTTGAAGAGAAGGGGACTGGGGCTTCCAGGACCAGGCAGCTCAGGAATATAATCTGTTCAAGTGACCTGAAAAGGAATTGGAATTATTAATACTCCTTTGAGTTTGTTGAAACTGTACATCCCTTTCCTGGCATGGAGGAGAACATAGATTTCTCATAAATACTCACTGCATTATATTTTCTCAACTTATCAAGGAGCAATGGCAATATTACTGCACAAATGGGAACCAGAAGACACAAATCTGTTGAAAAACTATCAGCATCTACCTCAAGGTTATTAATTATTTAAGAAGAATGTACTTAAAAATAAAATTTTGATGAGAAAAAAAAAAAAAAGATAGATCTTGAAATGTTCTTTTCAATGATGAATGCGACACCATTCCTCTTCAATTTGTCATTCCTGGTATAGAAACCATGGGATTGTCAGATTCAAAATGGCCAGTACCTGTCCATTTCATCTCATTAATGCCTAGGACATAGATGTTTATACATTCCATTTCATTTTGACAACTTCCAATCTTCCTATATTCATATTTTGTACATTCCATGTTCTGATTATTAGTAGATGTTTACTGCTGTAAATTAGTCAATGAAAACCTTATGGATCACATGGATGATAGGGATGTGTTAGAGACCAACTTGAAGCTAGTTAACAACAGCAACAAACTTTTCCTAATACAAAAGATCAGCAGTTCAAGCTCACCAGCCACTCATCGGAAACCCTATTACAGGGTCACTATGGGTTGGAACTGACTCAATGGCACTTAACAACAACAACAATGCAGCAGAAGCTGTAGTAGTAAAAACTACATTTCCAAAACTCTTGCAGGTTGTGTTCCTGGTTCAATCAAATCTATGTCTGAGAATCCAGAACTGAGATCAGCCTCAAAAGAGGTAAGAATGGAGACCCCAAATGTAAAATATGTTTCCTTTGCTGATGTGGGTTGTGGTAGAGGGAGTAAGCCTCTGTAGTTAATAGCTCTTTGTTTCATAAGCTTTCTGCAGTTGTCATCTAAGTTTGCCTGTTACCTACAGAGTTTATCTATCACTTGTCTGTCATTTGTCATACTGTGGTGGCTTTCTTGTTGCTGTGATGCTGTAAGCTATGCTATCAGTATTTTAAATACCAGCAGGGTCACTATAGTGGACAGGTTTCAGCTGAGCTTCCAGAGTAAGACTGATTAGGAAGCAGAGGCATACTAATTCTGAATGTTTAGCCTCTGAAAACCATATGAAAAGCAGTGGAACACTATCAGACAGGACCAGAATACTGTCAGATATAGTGCCAGAAGATGAGCCCCTCAGGTTGGAATGCACTCAAAATATGACTGGGGAAGAGTTGTCTCCTCAAAGTAGAATTTGACTGTGATTACACAGATAGAGTAAAGTGTAACAGAATCTTCTTTTGTTTATGGGACACAACTCAAAATGAGGAAAAACTGCTGTAAACATACATTAATAATCAGAACATGGAATGTATAAAGTATGAATCTAGGAAGTTGTCAAGAATTAGGTGGAATGCATAAACATTGATATCCTAGGCATTAGTGAGTTTGCTGTAAGTGAGGAGGACTTAAATACTTACTGATGAAGATCTAAGACTTCAGCTTTCAGTATGGATTGAACCTCAATCAAAAACAACAAAGATCCTCATAATGGACCAATAAATATCATCATAATAAATGGAGAAAAGATTGATGTTGTCAAATACTTCATTTTTGTTTGGATTCACAATCAGCACTCATGGAAGCAGCAATCAAGGAACCAAAAGATGAAGAAAAAAAAAAGATGTATTGCATTAGGCAAATTTGATGCACAAGACCTCTTTAAAGTGTCCAACAGCAAATATGTTAGTTTAAGGACTAAGATCCACTTGACCCAAGCCATGGTTATTTTCAACTGCCTCATATGAATGTGAAACTTGGACAACGAACAA
>NW_006408551.1:4216598-4219738 GCF_000296735.1 Chrysochloris asiatica | reverse complement strand
ATTATATATTCCTGAGTATTTTTGTGTACATCCCTCCGCCCCCCAAAAAATCCCACAGAAGGAATAGAAGGGAATACTGTTGAATGATGATGCACAAAGGAGATTGTAATCATTGCAATGAAATGGTAAGTGTAAAACTGATGTTTTCCAATGTAAACTATCACTCAATTCACATTAAAAAAAGAAAGAAAGAAAGAAAAGGAACCTTTGCAGAAGCAGAAAGCCTTATCTTTCTCCTGTGGAGTCACTGGTGGGTTCTAACCACCAAATTGTGGTTCGTGGTCCAGGGGTTCTTATGGAACCATTGTGCATTGTTGGAGTTAAAAACAATTGTCAAAAGAATCAGCTTGTAGCTGCATGACCAAAGATCTACTGACAGTCTAGGAGGCAGAACAGGTGCAGAGGCTTGTATCTCACCCATACCCTGAGCAACCTTACCAACATCCTGGAATGTTACGGTTTTGTCTCGTATTCCTATGTAAAACTTCTTTAAAATGATCTTAGAAACTCATGAGAATCTGATATGGAGCATATGCAGAATCTCTAGCCTTGATCAAGATATAACCTTCCAGCAAAAAGCATTGTCAAATATATCCCATAATGAGTGATGATCAGTATCCCAGAAGCCATTAAGCAGAATCCATCTTGCAAAAAGACTGTGCACATATCCACTTATTATAACCCCACCTAACTGTGCAAATTCCAGGCCAAATTGCCCAATCTCTTTGTTCTTCTATTTCTCTCACTATTAGAGTAAGGAGAATAACTGTTCTGTTTAAAACTTGCTCAACAGCTGGACTTTAGATCCAGAGAGGGAGAGGGGCTATGTGCTGACGACCAGGGTACAGGTTTGTAGTGTATACCCTTTGGTTGGTTGATGATGCATGGAGGGGATTGTAACCATAGCAATGAAATGATATACGATAGAATGAATGTAAAACTAATGTTCTCCCATATAAACTATCACATAATTCACAATAAAATATTTTTTAAAAAAAACAAAACTTGCTCAAGTGAGATGCAGGAGCTCTGGTAGTGTAGTGGTTATGAGTCAGGCTGCCAATCTCAAGGTCAGCAGTTCGAAACTGCGAACCAGCGATTCCATGGGAGAACGATGAGACGCTCTGCTCCCATAAAGATTTACAGCCTCAGAAACCCTATGCAGGGTCACTATGAGTAGGAACCAACTCCATGGTACTTACCAACAAGTGAGATGCATGCAGCATCGTCTCAAAACACACAGAGTCTCTCCTTGTCAAGGTACTTTCACTTCTATAAATAACTCCCTTGCTTGCATGATAAGCCTGTTCTCTTACTTCATTATTTTTACTTAGCAGACAAAGAATTGTTCATCTAGGGAAGTGTCCTGCAACATGCTGGTACTTGCTGCAATGTGGCTAAGCTTGTTTGCTGAGTGAGACAAGTCAATCACAAAAGGACAAATATTGCCTGACCTCACTTATCTAAAAAGACAAGAACAGGCAATTGTATAGAGATCAACGTTTATCAGTGGTTACCAGAGTGGAATGAAAGAGGAAGAGGAGCTTCTTTTGCTTATGGAGTACTGAGTTTCAGTTTATGGTAATAGAAAAATCACAGCAATTAAAGGCAGAGTTGCACAGTCAAATAATGTAATTACTATTACTAAGTTACATCTGGAAGAAGTTGAATTGGCTAAAGTTATGTGACAGCTATATTTATAACCACACAAAAAGAGGAGCTGCTGAGGCTGCTCTGTACAGCCAAACACCTCATGGGATTTTGCTTCTTGGTTTGTAGGCTTAGGGTCATGGTCACAGGACATTCCAGTTAACTGGCCTAGTAACACACTTAGTGTTCTAGTGGCACAATGGGTTAAGTGTTTGGATACTATCCAAAAGGTTGGCAGTTCAAACCCACCAATCCCTCCACAGGAGAAAGATGAGGCAATCTGCTTCCTTAAATATTGATAACCTTAGATCCCATACAGCAGTTTGACTCTGTTCTATAGGATTACTGAAAGTCAGAATCAATTGGGGTGTTTTGGGAGTGTAACTTACGTCATGTTTTATTTTGTTTTGTTTTAAATACCTTCTAGTTTGTTCTTTGGGCAAATTACTGAATGATGCGATGCAGAAAGCAACAAAAGAAGATGGAAGGAATACACAGAGTCACTGTACCAAAAGGAAATGGTTAATGTTCAACTTTTTCAAGAGGTAGCATATGATCAAGAGCCAATGATACTGAAGGACGAAGTCCAAGGTGCATTGAAGGAATTGGTAAAGAACAAGGCACCAGGAATTGATGGAATCAAAATTGAAATCTTCCAAGAAAGTCAGGCAACGCAGGAGGCACTCACTTTTCTATGCCATGAAATTTGGAAGACAAATATCTGGCCAGCTAATTGGAAGAGACCCGTATTTGTGACCATTCCAAAGAGAGGTGACCCAACGGAATGTCAAAATCATCGGACAACATCTTTGATATCCCATGTGAGTAAAGTTTTACTAAAGGTAGTATAGAAATGGTTACAATACATTGACAGAAAACTTCCAGAGGCTCAAGCTGGATTCAGAAGAGGCCATGGAATAAGGGATATGATGTCCATGATGTCCAATGGATCTTGGGCTGAAAGCAGAGAATATCAGAAAGATGTTTACTTGTGCTTTATTGACTATGCAAAGGCTTTCAATTGTGTGGATCATGACAAGCTATGGACGACATTGCCAAGTATGAGTATTCCTGAACACTTAATTGTGTTCATGAGGAATCTGTACATGGACCAAGAGACAGTTGTTCGAACAGAACATGGGAACACTGAGTGGTTTAAAATTAAGAAAGGTGTGTGCCAGGGTTGTATTCTTTCACCATGCTTATTCTACCTGTATGCTGCCTCCAGGTAGATGTGATCAGGAGATAGATGGGTTTCTCTTTTTCACTCTTCTTCCTGAGAAATTTTAAGATGCCACTGTTGGTCATTGGGATGTAACTCAGGATTTAATTTTCAGCCTATTTCCTTTTTAATCTGCCTGTCCTGTTCCACAATCCCCTTTAGGCCTTTTTTCTAGTTATACACACTTCAGGGCCGGCTGTGGACATTTGGTTTTAAGTGGAGACTGTCATTTTAAATTTTGAGGAGATCTGTGTGCACGCATAGTAGA
>NW_006408551.1:4210566-4215468 GCF_000296735.1 Chrysochloris asiatica | reverse complement strand
GGGCTGATGAAATGAAATGCTGATGGGTCTCTTGTGATACAATAGTGAGTAATTGTTATCAGGACTGCTTGTGAGGGTTGGAAATATAAAGGTAGATGTTTTGTAGCAAGGAGGAGAATGATTAACTTTTCAGCCTAGGAGCGGAAATCCCTGGGATGGGACCATCAAGGGAGAAGAGCTGAGAGTGAGACCCTACTCAGAGAAGCAGTGATGCCTGAGATGGAGGCAGAGACAATGACATGGAGAGATGGAGCAGTTGGGGACTTTAGACCCAGAGAGGTAGAGTGCTGACGACCAACCCGGGGTGCAGGCTTGTAGTGTATACCCATTGGTTGGTTGATGATGCATGGAGGGGACTGTAACCATAACAATGAAATGATATATGATAGGATGAATGTAAAACTAATGTTTTCCCATGTAAACAATCACATAATTCACAATAAAACATTTAGAAAAAAAAATGCAAGTTACCACAAGACAACAAACTGACAGACATGTGATGTTTGTGGGAGTGGAACTATGCAAATAAGATGTATAGAATCCTAATAAGGGAATTGGTCAGTTTTGCCGTCCCTCTAGACTTGAAAATCATCATCCCAGAAGTAAAAATGGGAGAATAGCCTGGAATGGAGCACATCTTTTGGACCTGGGATCTTTCCTAAATCCAAGAGACAGAATGAGAGAGAGTTGTAACACTGGCGACAAGAGAGTGCAAGAAACAGTTGCAGAGAAACTGCTGGAGCAGAACCAGTAGAGAAAACACAGTGGGCTTCTGGACCCACAGAAAAAGAAAGCTGAGCACCTTCAGTTTGACGCTGACAGTGTTCTGTGTATTTATGGGCAGAGATAAAAGAGCTTTCAATACTTGTCTGAGCAGAGCAGAGACTGGGCCAAAGGGTCAAGAGTCCTGTCTATGGGCACTGCTAATAAGAGGCTGTCATGATAGAGGAGCTTCACCCTGAGTTTTTCCTGTCACCTCCTGATCCCAATTTGTAACCTAGTAGTGTAGTGGTTATGAATCAGGCTGTGAACCGCAAGGTCAGCAGTTGGAAACTACTAGCTATTCCGCGGAAGAAAGATGAGGCTTTCTGCTCTCATAAAGATTTGCAGCCTCAGAAACCTTGTACAGGGTCACCATGAGTCATAACGAAACCACCATTCCTTGTTTATTGAATTTATATCAATAAATTTAATATTCTTCCAAAGGGGTTTAATCATTCCTAGTATTATACAGAATGAGCATTTATTCTGTTATCATGAGAGGCATACTCCTTTTATTTTTTACTTTTCTACTGTGATCCCTAGAAGTGACCTCCTGGAATAATATTAGTATTTTTTAAGTTCCCCCAAATAATAGCACAAGGAGAAAAACTGAGACTGTTACCTTTATCATGTGTATTTTGGTTCAATACCAGGGGGACCTCTCCAAATAAACTTGTTGTTGTTGTTGTTAGGTGCCATTGAGTCAGTACCGACCTATAGGCACCTTATGCACAGCAGAATGAAACACTGCCTGATCCTGGGCCAACCTCACTACTGTTGCCACGCTTGAGTCCATCGATGCTGCCCCTTGGCCAATCCATCTCGCTGAGCGTCTTCCTCTTTTTCTCTGACCCTCCACCTTACCAAACATGATATCCTTCTCCAGTGACTGGTCCATCCTGACAATATGTCCAAAGTATGAGAGACAAAGTTTGGCCATCTTGGCCTCCAAGGAGCATTCTGGCTGCACTTCTTCCAAAATGGACCTGTTGATTCTTTTGGCAGCTTATGGCACTTTCAATATTCTCCTCCAACACCTACTTGGTGTCCAAGTATTGCCAAGTAGCTTGTACTCTGAAAAAACAGCATTCAACTCTGTTATCAGGCAAACACTACTTTGGGCCAACCTGACTGTAACCCAACAGACATTCCCACTGTGCTCCAAGGAATGAGGAAACAGGTCATTCCAATGTCCCTGTTCCTTTTCATGGGCCACGGTACCACAAAACCACCCTGATTGTGATCAAGCACGTATGTGTGCTTGTGTGTTGCTTTGTTTTATATCATACTATTTTGAGACTGTTATGATGTTGCAACATAGACTACCAAATGCTCAAAACACCTTACTAAATAAAGCATGCTTGATTTGTAACAATTACTACCCCACAGGGACCTTTTCCTTCCCTAACAATCACAATAGGTCTATCAACTCCTGGTTAACACAAGCCAATGATACCTTGGCTACTTTAAAGCTCCAAAGAGATATATCTAATTTGCAGTCTAGTATGTCTTTGCCCTCCCGTGTTCTGAAACAGGTTAGGGTCACTTTTTGCCTCACCCCATGACTCCATTCAGTCATATACTATATCCTAGTTTATTTCGGCTTTTCTAACTCTGCCTTACAAAACTTTAATCACTCAAAAAATTCACCTGTCAGGATCACAATTCTATAAATTGATCAAATAAAATTTGAAATAAAAAAATTCCTTGAGTCAAATGAGATTGAAAGCACAACCTACCAAAACCTTTGGGACACAGCAAAAGTAGTGCTCAGAGGCAATTTATAGGAACAAATGCACACATCCAAAAAGAAGAAAAAAACAAAATCAACACCTTAACCAAACATCTTCAACAATTAGAAAAAGACCAGCAAAATAAGCCTACAGTCACCAGAAGAAAAGAAATAATAAAGGTTAGTTGTTGTTGTTAAGTGCCCTTGAGTTGGTTATGACTCATAACAACCCTGTATAGCGTTTCCGAGGAGTGGAACAGCCGACCTTGCAGCTCAAACCAACCTTGCAGTCCAACGCATTAACCCACAATGCCACACAAAGATTCCAATAAAGTTTAGAGCATAAAAAAACGAAATAGAAAAACAATAGAAAGGATCAGCAAGACAAGAAGTTGGTTCTTTGAAAGGATTAATAAAATCGACAAACCATCGACAAATCTAACAAAAGAGAAGGAGAGGATACAAATCACATGCATGAGAAATTAAATGGATGACATCGTGACAGAACCAATGGAAATTAAAAGGTTAATAACAGAATACTAGAAGAATTGTACTCCAACAAATTTAAAAACCTAGAAGAAATGGACAAATTTCTAGAAACATACAATTTACCTAAACTGACAGAGACTGAAGTAGAAAACTTGAAAAGGCATATCACAAGAGAAGAAATTGATCATCATTAAAAAGTTCTCAATTTAAAACAAAAATGTCCAGACCTAGATAGCTTTGCTTGTGAATTCTACCATACATTCAGAGATGAGCTGACACCAATTCTACTGTAACTATTCCATAATATAGAAAAAAATGGAAAACTCCCAAATTCATTTTATGAAGTAAGTATAACTCTGATACCCAAATCAAGCAAAGATAGAAAATTACAGATCATGAACATAGATGTAAAAATTCTCAACAAAACCCTAGCAAATAGAATCCAATAATATATCCAAAAAAATAATATATCATGACCAAGTGGGATTCACACCAGATATGCAGAGATTTTCAATATTAGAAAGATTGTCCATATTATGGAAAAAAAGTAATCCACCACATAAATAAAACAAAGGGGAAAGTTTTATCTATTGATGCAGAAAAGGCATTTGATAAAATCAAACACTTATTCCTGATCAAAACACTCAACAAAAAGGAATAGAAGGGAAATTTCTCAATATAATTAAGGGCATATACATATAAAACCAACAGCCAACATCACTCTCAGTGGTGAGAAACTGAACCAGGAAGCAGGTAAGGATGCCCTTTATCACCACTCCTATTCAATATTGTGCTGAAAGTCCTAGCCAAAACTGTAAGAGCTGTAACATGACTAGATCTATGCTCACCCATGTTCACTGCAGCAGTATTTACAATAGCAAAGAGATGGAGACAGCCTAAATGCCCATCAACAGAAGAATGGTTAAACAAACTTTGGTACATACACACAATGGAATACTATGCAACATTGAAGAATAACAAAGAATCTGCAAAAAACCTCACAACTGGAGGACATTATGCTGTATGAAACTAGTTAATCATAAAAGCACAAAGATTGTTGAGGCCAATGTTGTAAAAAGTTAAGAAAAGATTTTTTGCTAAATGAAATATTCCATGGCAGTTACAGCGTGATGTATATCAGGAATATCAGGTGATGAGAGAGTAGGGGAAAAAATAAAAGATAGAATAGTAGTAAATATTGTTGGAAAAAAAAGACAAATATTGCATGAGACCACTCTTGTAAAAAGTTGAGAAAATATTTTTTGCTAAATGAAACATTCTGTGATGATTACAAGGCAGATTGGGCAGATTGGGTGGGGGAGAAAAAAAAATAAAGTGACTAGAGGTAAATACTGTTAACTGATGGTACATGGGGTAGACTGCAATCATTGTAATGACATGAAGTGTATAATTTGTTGTATGTGGGACTGATGGTCTGTTCTGTAAACCTTTACTTAATTCACAATAAAAACTTAAAAAGAAAAATTCACCTGTCAGGCTTAGGAGAGCCTTAGGACTCATCCTAGCTGAAATGATAACAACAATAAGATGTTGAGCCTCATGATGGATTTTCTTGTCATAAAGCTACCTTGTGAAATCTGACAACATCTTAAGAAGCTCTAGAGGTGTAGTGGGTTACTCTGTTGGGCTGCTAACTGAAAGAGTAACAGTTCAAATTAACCAACTGCCCCAAAGGAGAAAGACGAGGCTTTCTGGTACCAAAAAGATTTATTGCCTTGGAAACCCTATACTGGGTAGCTATGAGTCAGAACTAGAAAACCAAAAGGGAAGAACATGGTCAGCATTTCTCAAGCTGGGGGAGCTGAAGAAAAAATTCAAGCCTCGACTTTCATTACTGAAAGATTCTCTGGGCAAATTATTGAATGATGCAGAATGCATCAAGAAAAGATGGAAGGAAT
>NW_006408551.1:4207331-4208576 GCF_000296735.1 Chrysochloris asiatica | reverse complement strand
GAACTGACTCGATGGCACTTAACAACAACAACATATATATATACAAATTCCTTAGGAAAACTTGAAATAAATGCCAAATAAATTTATATAACAGTGGATTAGTTACATCAATTTAATTGGGGACCAGATCTAAATACCATTTGTTGATATTGTTATGTACTGTCAAATCAGTTCCAAACCAGAGCGACGCTGCATAGGGTTCCTATGGAGTAGCTGGTAAGCTTGGATCTCCAACTTGGTGGTTCAAATGGCTTTGCAGTCCTGTGCATTAACCCACAGCACCACACCAGGACTCCAAGTTACTTTCATGTCTGTATTGGCTGGGAATCGAACCCAAGTCAACTGCTTGGAAGGCAGCTATACCGGAACACAGTAAGCTCTCCGTTTCATGACAATATGTTTTTACCTTTCCTTAGATTGCCCTAGTTTCTTTGATTATGCTATTACTATTTGGTGTGCCAGCTAAGAGAGTGTTGGGCAGAGATATATGCTCGAGGAAACAATCAGTAGTGGGGGCAGGTACAGAATCAGGTATGAAGGTTATCGTTATTGTTGTTAAGTGCTGTGGAGTCGGTTCCAACCCATAGCAACCCTGTATAGGGTTCCCGAGGAGCAGCTGGTGAGCTTGAACTGCCAGCCCTGTAGCTCAAACCGACTTTGCAGTCTAGGCTATTAACCAATAGCACCACATTAGGACTCCAAGTATGAAGGTAGTCTCAGTAAGTCATACCTTATTTTACGCATCACTCAAAAAACAGTCAAAAGGTGAATCTCTGATATAGTCATTGTCACTGAAGAAAAGATTCTTATCCCTTCACACTATGTTAAAAGAGAACAAACCACTAGGACTCTTTTATGTCTCTCTTATCCAATAAAAGAAGACTCATGGGTAGAAACCCTGCTTGGTGCATGGTATCTAGAAGAAAGTGCTTCAGAGGAAATAGCAACACGTCGCAATACATATAGCAACTCCAATAATAAAATTTATAGTCATCAGTTTTGAAATTATGTTAAATATTATCCCTAACTTATTGCTGTTGTTAAGTGCCATTGAGTCAGTTCCGAATCATAACAACTCAAATCTTTGAAGGATCAGAAAGCCTCATCTTTCTTCCAAGGGAGAGCTGGTGGGCTTGAACCACAACCTTATGGTATGCAGTCCAGTGCTTATGGTATGGAGCCACCTGACATGAGGTAGAAGATAAGAAACTCAGAAAAGAAAATAAGATTCAAAATGTGGTGGTG
>NW_006408551.1:4197207-4205796 GCF_000296735.1 Chrysochloris asiatica | reverse complement strand
ATACCAACAGAGTTGTAAGGAGTCTTTACATTAAGTATCAATGCTATTCCCTCTGTATACTAAATCCTTGACAATTTCAGTATTTTTCTCCATTTATCATGATGTTGTTTATTGGTCCAGTTTTAAGGATTTTTGTTTTGGGTATAATCCATACTGAAGTCTTTGATCTTCTTCAGTAAGGGTTTCAAGTCTTCTCCACTTTCAGTAACCAAAGTTGTGTTATCTGCATATCACAGGTTGTGGTTGAGTTTTCCTCCAAACTTGATACCATGGTCTTCTTCCTCTAGTTCAACTTTTCAGATTATTTGCTTAGCAAATAGACTGAATAAGCTTGGCAAAAGGATAAAACCTTCAGAAACTCATCATGGTAGCTATGATTTACCTCATCCGGGTGGGTCATGTTTATCTTTGTCTTATGTTTAGTTTTGTTTAAGACTTAATAGTCTGTATAATATTTGTTGCTGTTAGGTGCCATCGAGTTGGTTCTGAGAAACACCACCTGCGCCACCCTCACAACGGCTACTACGCTTGTGCTTGTTGCGGCTGCATTTGTGTCAATTCATCTTGCTGGGGGTCTCCTTCTTTGCTGACCCTCCACTTTACCAAGCAGGATGTCCCTCTCCAGGGACTGATCCCTCTTGATAATACGTCCAAAGTATGAGAGAAGAAGTCTGGTTTATAAGGAGCATTCTGGTTGTGTGCTTTTTCCAACACAGATATGTTTATTCTTCTGACAAGCTATGGTACCTTTAATATTCTTCTCCAACACCATAACTCAAATGCACCAATTCTTCTATGATCTTCCTTATTCAATGTTCAACTTTCACATGCATATGAGGTTATTGAAAATGCCATGGCTTGGATTATGTGCACTTTAGACCTCAAATTGTTCAATATTTATGTATTTGAAAATGGGTTCTCTTTTCTCCCTTAGAACTAGTGACATAGTCATTGGGATTCAAAGTTTCTTGCCTGGCTAGATCTCCAGGGACCCATGAACCAGTTGTTGTTGTTGTCGTTATGTGCCATCAAGTCGGTACTGACTCATAGCGACCTTATGCAAAGCAGAACAAAAAACTGCCTGATCCTGGGCCAGCCTCACTACTGTTGTCACACTTGAGTCCATCAATGCTGCCACTTGGCCATTCCATCTCGTTGGGAGTCTTCCTCTTTTTCTCTGACCCTCCACCTAACCAAACATGATATCCTTCTCCAGCAACTGGTCCCTCCTGACAATATGTCCGAAGTATGAGATATGAAGTTTGGTCATGTTGGCCTCCAAGGAACACTCTGGCTGCACTTCTTCCAAAATGGATGTGTTGGTTCTTTTGGCAGCCCATGGCACTTTCAATATTCTCCTCCAACACCATTAACTCAAAAGCATCAATTCTTCTACGGTCTTCTTTAATCACTGTCCAACTTTCACATGCATATGAGGTTATTGAAAATACCATGGCTTGGGTCAGGTGCACCTTAGCCCTCAAGCTGACATCTTTGGTCTTCAACACTTAAAAAAGGTCTTGTGCAACAGATTTGCCTAATGCGATACGATGTGATACGTCGTTTGATTTCCTGACTGCTGCTTCTGTGAGTGTTAATAGTTGACCCAAGAAGAATGAAGTCCTTGACAACTTCAATCTTTTCTGCATTGATAAGAATGTTGTTTATTGGTACAGTGGTGAAGATTTTTGTTTTCTTTACATTGAGATGTAATCCATACTGAAAGCTGTGCTCTTTGATCTTTATCAGTAAATGTTTTAAGTCCTCTTCACTTTTAGCAAGCAAGGTTGTATCATCTTGCATATTGCAGGTTGTTAATGAGTCTTTCTCCAATCCTGATGCCACGTTTATCTTCATAGAATCCAGCTTCTTGGATTATTTGCTCAGCATACAGGTTGAATAAGTATGGTGAAAGAATGCAACCTTGTTGCACACCTTTTTAAATTTTAAACCATTCAGTGTTCACATGTTCTGTTTGAACAACTGCTTTTTGGTCCATGTACAGATTCCTCATGAGCACAATTAAGTGTTCAGGAATACTCATACTTGGCAATGTTGTCCATAGCTTGTCATGATCCACACAATCGAAAGCCTTTGTGTAGTCAATAAAGCACAGGTAAGCATCTTTCTGATATTCTCTGCTTTCAGCCAAGATCCATCGGACATCAGTAATGATAACCCTCGTTCCATGGCCTCTTCTGAATTCAGGTTGAACCTTTGGAAGCACTCCGTTTCTGTATTACCTTTAGCAAAACTTTACTCACATGAAATATCAAAGTGAATTGTCTGATGATTTCCACATTCCGTTGGGTCACCTCTCTTTGGAATGGGCACAAATATGGATCTCTTCTAATCAGTCAAAAAATGGGGTAGTTAGCACCCCTTTATTCTGTTGTTGCCCTAGCTCTGAGCGTATTTCAAGCTTCCGGTGACTCCTTATTAAGCCTTAAATCTTATTTATGTGTTTCTTTACGTCTGAAGTTCTGCTTCTGGTCATTATGTTTATAATTTCCATCTACTCTCTAGTGGACAACTTTGATTGGGATTCAATGTAGGACTCCATGTTGAGCATTTAAGGGAAGTAATTCTGAGCTTGGGCACACTTTGGTGGAGGAGCCATGAGGATCTTGAGCCATTTGATGAGAAACCCAATGCTCTGCTTCACTAGTAAATTTTACTGTCAGATTGTGGTGCTCCGGTTGCAGTGAAATCGCCATGAGTCTTACAAGAATTGGAGGAAGGAATGGACAGCAGTTCCTTACCAGCTTTGGAAACCTGTGTCTGTTCAGAGAAGTCTCAGTAACTTTAGGATGGGTTAACCTAAGTAAAACACGTTAAAAATTATGTAGCTACTTCTATACATGTGTGTATAAGCCTTGCTTTGTTTATGTCGTACGGTTTTCTAATGTTATGCTGTTGCAACATAGAATATCATAAGGGGAGGTACTGGTCTTGACTTTCCTCTCCCATAAAACTTGCATGTGATTTATATACAATTTGGCTGCTCTCTTAACTTTTAAATCGTTGTTGTTGTTAAGTTATATTGTGTCAGTTCTGACTCATAGTGACCCAGTATAGGGTTTCCAAGGAGCAGCTGATGAGCTTGGACCACTGACCTTGCAGTTCAAACCAACCTTGCAGTCCAGCGTATTAACCCTGGGCCACAGCAGGATCCCAACTTTTAAATAGGCAGTTTACTTTAAGAGTGCTCTATGGAAAGAAAAAAAATAATTTACTTTGATCTGTATATAATAAGGCCTTCCTAAAGCAGTAATTCATAAAATAGGAATTGTGACTCCAGTTGGTGTTATTAAATTAACAAAAATTTTAGCTCTATTTTTGTGAGTTTTCTTGATATTATAGAGAATTAATAAAGTGCTTTCATTTCAACATGTCTTTATGTTTATAACAACCTAAAATCAAAATTTTCATAAGTAAATTGAAGTTGTTGTTAAGTGCCATCTAGTTGGTTCTGACTTATAGCAACTCTGATAGCTTAGTGGTTGCGAGTCAGGCTGCTAACCTCAAGGTCGGCAGTTCAAGACTACCAGCTGTTATGGAAAAAGATTAGGCTTTCTGCTCCTGTAAAGATTTATAGCCTTGGAAACCTATACAGCCTCGGAAACCTTTCCAAAGTCGCTGTGAGTCAGAATTGACTCCACGGCACACCACATAGGGTTTCTGAGTAACAGCTTTTGGTTTGGAACTGCTGATCTGTCAGGGATATGTTAGGATCCCTGGGCCCTGGGCCTTTCTTACTCTGGCTTCATATCTGCCCCTTTGCCCTGAGTCCTCTCCTCCTAGGGCAGGGATGAAGAAAGTGGGAGGACATCTCTAGTCCAACAAGAATGGTAACATTGAGAGGAACAGCCTGGAGACAGAGACAAAGATTTCGGACCTGAAAGCCACGGAGAAGCAGCTGGTCGCACGTAGATGCCTAGAGTTGACGACTGCAGAAGACACTCCGTTTCCCAGATGCCTGCATCCCTTTACTAAAAGTCAGTGAATATTCAACATACTACTCCTCCTAATCAATAAGTATTATCCCACTCTTGAAGAAGACCCCATATCCTTATAAGCCAGTGCCCCCCAACCCCACAGTGTCTTCTCCACTCTCAGAGACAGACCTGCTTCTCTCTTTGAAGTGTACTTTCACTTTGCAATAAAGAGCTTCTGTGTGAATGTTTCTTGTTCATGTATGATTGAGAAGCAGTGACTTCATGGGCCTAATTCGTTAGACCTCCCAAAAGCAAGAAGGACCAAGGAAAAATGTGACGGACCTTGTGGTTCAAAGTCCAGTGCTGATCCTACAGCTCCACACCAGGAGTTGTTGTTGTTAAGTACTGTGGAGTTGGTTCTGGTTTCGACTCATAGCAACCCTATATAGGGTTTCCAAGGAGCTACTGATGAGGTCTAGCACATTATCCAGCAGCGCTACACCAGGATTCTATGCACACCAGAAGTAGATATTATAAAAATAAAATTGACTTAAAACTTTTTTTCCTAAACCTTGACATAAAACCAGCTCTCCCTTAAAGGCTTTTGGCAACCCATTGTTTTCCAAATAACCGGGGACAATCCAAACATATGCATATAAAATAGCTAGACTAGGTTTTTGACTTTGGTTGTGAGGCAGAGGTAGAGGAAGATACTCAAGCTAAACTTTAAAGAACGATAAGAATTACAGACATTTGAATCCTGGTGTGATGCTGTAAGATAAGCACTGGACCACAAGGTCGGTTTGAATCACAAGGTCTGCAGCTCAACTCACCAACTGATCCTTGGAAACTCTATACAGGATTTCTATGAATCGGAACCTACTAAATGCACTTAGCAACAACTGGTGACTTCAATATGTTAAGCATTGGACAGTTAATGTAAGCAGTTCAAGCCCACCAGCTGTTACTAGAGAAAAAAAAATAAAGCTATTTGCTCCCATACAGATTTTCAGTCTCTGAGATCTCAAAGAACTTTTACTTAAAAATCTAATCAACTCTGTTGCCAGTGAGTCTAGTCCCGCTAAAAGTTCAACGAAACCTTGAGACATTTAAGCAAGTTTTTATTTCAACAGTGATTAGGCTTTCGAGTGTATAAGTATTAAAGATCTTTGTTGTTGTTGTTGTTGTTGTTGTTGTTGTTAGGTGCCATCCAGTCAGTTCCAACTCATGGACAACTCTGCACAACAGAATGAAACACTGCTCTGTCCTATGACATCCTCTGAATTGCTGTTAAGGTTGAGTCCACTGCTGCTGCTACTGTGCCAAACCATCTCGTTGGGGGTCTTCCTCTTTTTTGCTGACCCTCCACTTTACCAAGCATGATGTCCTTCTCCAGGGATTGGTTCCTCCTGATAATAGGGCTAAAGTCTCGCCATCCTGAGAATTCTGGTTGTACTTCTTCCAACACAAGTTTGTTTGTTTTTCTAACAGTCCATGTTACTTTTCCAACACTATATTCTTCTCCAACACCATAATTCAAATGCATCAATTCTTCTACAGTCTTCCTTTTCACTGTCAGACTTTTTCATAAGCATATGAAGTTATTAAAAATACCATAGCTTGGGTCAGACATCTTTGCTCTTGAACACTTTAAAGAGGTCTTGTGCAGCATATGTGCCTGATACAATGTGTCATCTGATTTCTTGGCTTCTGCTTCCATGATAGTGTTGACAGTGACCAAGAAAATGAAGTCTTTGACAACTTCAGTCTTTTCTCCATTTATCATTATGTTAAAAAATTCAGGGATTGACTTGCAGTACTGAAGGATTCTGTGGGTAAAATATTGAATGATGCAGAAAGCATCAAACAAAGATGGAAGGAATATGCAGAGTCACTGTACCAAGAAGAAAGGGTTGACATTCAATCATTTCAAGAGATCGCATATGATCAAGAACCAGTAGTACTGAAGGAAGAAGTCCAAGGTGCTCTGAAGGCATGGGCAAAGAGCAAAGCTCTGGGAATTGATGGAATACAAATTGGGATGTTAGAATTCAAGGTCACCTAACAACAACAACAATGATGATATTATTTATTGGTCCAGTGATAAAGATTTTGTTTTCTTTACATTGAGGTAAAACTCATGATTAAGGCTGTGTCTTTGATCTTAATCAGTAAGTATTTTAAGTCCTCTTCACTTTCAGCAAGCAAGGTTGTATCATCTGCATATTGCAGGTTGTTAATGAGTCTTCCTCCAATCCTGAAGTCACATTTTCCTTCATATCATCTTGCTCAGCACACAGATTGAATAAGTTTGGTGAAAGAATGCAACCCTGACACACACATTTCCTGATTTTAAACCATTCAATGTCCCCTTGTTCTCTTTGAAGTACTGCCCCTTGGTATATGTACAGGTTCCTCATGAGTACAATTAAGTGTTCATGAATACTGATTCTATGCAATGTTGTCCATAGCTTGTCATGATCCACACAGTAGAAAGCCTTTGCATAGTCAATAAAGCACAAGTAAACATCTTTCTCTTATCAATGGAGAAAAAAGATTGAAGTTGTCAAGGACTTCATTCTTCTGGATCAACTATAAACACTCGTGGAAGCAGCAGTCAAGAAATCAAACAACGTATCACATTAGGCAAATCTGCTGCACAAGACCTTTTTAAAGTGTTCAACACCAAAGATGTCAGCTTGAGGATTAAGGTGCTCCTGACCCAAGCCATAATATTCTCAGTAACCTCATATGCATGCAAAAGCTGGACAGTGATTAAGGAAGACCATAAAAGACATGATGCTTTTGAGTTATGGTGTTGGAGGAGAATATTGAAAGTGCCATGGGCTGCCAAAAGAACAAACAGATCTATGTTGGAAGAAGTGCAGCCAGAGTGCTCCTTGGAGGCCAGGATGGCCAAACTTCATCTTTCATCCTTTGGACATATTGTCAGGAGGGACCAGTTGCTGGAGAAGGATATTATGTTTGGTAAGGTGGAGAGGGTCAGATAAAAAGAGGAAGACCCCAGTGAGATGGATTGGCAAAGTGGCAGTATCAATGGGCTCAAGCGTGGCAACAATTGTGAGGTTGGCCCAGGACCAGGCAGTGTTTCGTTCTGTTGTGCATAGGGTCTCTATGAGTTGGTGCTGACTCAATGGCACGTAACAACAACAAAACATCTTTCGTATTCTCTGCTTTCAGCCAAGATCCATCTGATATCCTTAGATCCGCATCCTCATCTGAATCCAGCTTGAGCCTCTGGCAGTTCCCTATCTATATATTGTTGCAGCCCTCTTTAAAAATTTATCTTTAACAAAATTTTACTTGCATGTGATATCAATGACGTTGTCCAATGATTTACTCATTCTGTTGAGTCTCCTTTCTTTGGAATGGGCACGAATATGGATCTCTGCTAATCAGTTGGCCAGGTAGCTGTCTTCCAAATTTCATGGCATAAATGAATGAGTGCCTCCAGCGCTGCATTAGTTTGTTGAAAGATTTCAATTTGTATTCCATCAATTCCCAGAGCCTCATTCTTTGCCAATGCCTTCAGTGAACCTTGAACTTCTTCCTTCAGTACCATTGGTTCTTGATCATAGGCTACCTCTTGAAATGGTTGAATGTCAACCCTATCTTCTTGGTACAGTGACTCTGTGTGTATTTTTTACCCATAGAATCCCTTCAGTATTGCAAGTCTAGGCTTGATTTTTTTTCTTCAGTTTTTTCAGCTTGAGAAATGCTGAGGGTGTTCTTCCCATTTGGTTTTCTAATTCCAGGTCTTTACTCATTTCATTATATTTCTATTTTGCTGTACTTTGAAATTTTCTATTCAACTCTTTTACTTCTTATTTCTTCCATTTGCTTTAACATCTCTATGCTAGAGAGCAAGTTTGAGTCTCTTCTGATTCTTGTCTTCTTGATGACATTTTGCTTTCTTCCTTTGTGGTGTTCTTAATGTCACCCCACAACTCTTCTGCTTGTGGGTCATTAGTGTCTAATGCAGCAATTCTATTCTTGAGATGATTTCTAAATTGAGATGATTTCTGATGGGATATATTCAAGGTCACATTTTGGTTCTTGTGGATTTGTTTTCATTTTCTACAGCTTCAGCCTGAACTTGCCTATGAATAATTGATCTGTTCCACAGTCTGCCCCTGGCTTTGTTTTGTCTAATGATATGAAGATTTTCCACCATCCCTTCCCACATATGTAGTCAATTTGATTTCTGTGTATTCCATCTGGTGAGGCCATGTGTATTTGTGTTGTTTAAAAAAGGGACTTGCCATGAAGAAGTCATTGGTCTTGCAAAATTCTACCATATGATATGCAGCATTGTTTCTATCTCCAAGACCATATTTTCCAACTACTAGTCCTTCCTCTTCCACCACTCGTCTGTCAGTTTGTCGTACTGTGGTGGCTTGCAAGTTGCTGTGATTCTGAAAGCTATGCCACCAGTATTTTAAATATCAGCAGGGTCGCCTATGGTGGACAGGTTTCAGATGAGCAAAGAAATGTGTGCGATAAGGTTGTATTCTTTCACCATACTTATTCAACCTGTATGCTGAGCAAATAATCCAAGAAGCTGGATTATATTAAGAAAAACGTGGCATCAGGATTGGAGGAAGACTCATTAACAACCTGCAATATGCAA
>NW_006408551.1:4117090-4196122 GCF_000296735.1 Chrysochloris asiatica | reverse complement strand
TGAATGTCAGATTCAAAACCGCGAATACCAGCTTAAGGCTTCGATCTTTATGTGTTCCATTTCATTTTTGACAACTTCCAATTTTCCTAGAGTTATACTTCTTACATTCAATGTTCTGGTTATCAGCGGATGTTTATAGCTGTTTCTCCTCATTTTGATTCATGCCCCATCAGCAAATAAATTTCTGGTAAGCTTTACTCTAGTCACATCATCGCAGTCAACTCTACTTTCAGGAAACAGCTCTTCTCCAGTCGTATTTTGAGTGCCTTCCAACCTGAGGGGCTCATCTTCTGGCACTCTATCTGACAGTATTCTGGTGCTATTCCTCATGTTTCAATATTCAGTATTCTGGTGCTATCTGACAGTGTTCCACTGCTATTCATAACATTTTCAGAGGCTAACCATTCAGAATTAGTCCTCCTCTACTTTTTCCTAGTCTGTCTTAGTGTGGAAGCTCAGCTGAAATCTGTCCACCATGGGTGTACTCTTGTTGTTGTTGTTGTTATGTGCAGTAGAGTTGGTTCCAACTCATAGCGACCCTGTACAGGGATTCCAAGGCTGTACTCTGCTGGTATTTAAAGTACCAGTGGCTTAGCTTCTAGCATTACAGCAACATGCAAGCCACCACAGTATGACAAACTGACAGACAATATCTTTAAGTAAGTTTAATAGTGTTGAACTAAGTTAGCATATTTAATTTAATATTCACATGGTTTTACTTTTAAGAGACACGATGTAGGCATTTGAAAGACTTCAATTATTGTGCACATTTTCCCATTTAAAGGATTATGAAACATGCAATTGAAACAATGTTTAAAAATTCAATAAAAAAAGATTATCTGATATAATCAAGGTACATCATTTTGACTAAAGTTTAATTTTAGATCTGTTAGTTTTAATGTTAACAGTATGAAACAAAGAGTTGGGTTTCTTGTCATTAAAATAATAAGATTTTCTTTTAATTATTAATTTGCAGGTTGAATTCATTGCTTAAATAGTCTGACTTCCAGAACTAGCCAAGTGACTTGCTGTTTTTTTTAAACTTTTTATTGTCAAAGTTTACATGGGAGAACACTTTACACCACCATTTCATTGCAGTGATGACAGTCTCCTCTGTGCATCATCATTCAACAGTATTTGCTTCTATTCCCTGTTTTTTTTTTAGGGGGGGGCTTGGCTTTTTTTTTTTTTTTTTAAATGGTGAAGCGAGGAAAGTTTAAACAAACGTATATGGGAGATAAAGGAGGCAGAGGGACAGTCCTCCAAAGACTGCCTCTGTAACTTGCTTTTTAAAAGAAGTGAATGCTTAGTTTATTTAACATTAAATTAGTACTGGTGCCAACAAAAGAATTTTACAAAATGTATTCCTAATTTTAGTCATTTTAATTGGCAACTTAATCATAATTATGTGTTTTAAATTCAGATGCTTACCTACAAATTTAATTCAAACATAATTAATTCAATAATATAGTAGTATAGTTAAAGCTTTCTAAAAAGTTTATTTTAAAGTATTCTCATGTAATGTTCCTTCTAAATTTCAAAGAACTATATTTGACTTCTCTACCGTAAAGATTTACACCTTCGGAAACCCTGTACAGGGTCGCTATGGGTCGGAATCGACTCGACGGCACTTAACAACAACAACATTTGACTTCACATCAGTCTAATGCCATCAAATCTTGCACTTTTAAAATGTTGCTACAAATTAATCATAGTTATTAAATCTAATTATCTATAGATAAGCTTTTGCTCTACTGATAGGTCCTGCTGACGTATCGAGATGTTTAACAAAATTTCCAACAGAAAAATAACTGTACATTTTGCCTTGGTGCGTTCCTCAAAACAAGAAGGGTCACTAGCAAGTCTGCTGGAGCCTCCCGTGAAAACACACCATCCACTCCTCGAAAACGCTTTAAGAGGTCGCTGAGTTGGACTCTATGGCACTTAACAACTATAAACGTATTTGTCACGATCCTTGTGTGACTCTGTAGGACAAGCAGTGGACTGCTTACCTCAAGGTCAGTGGTTCAAACCTACCAGCTGCTCCTCAGAGACCCTATGCAGAGCCGACTGTAAGGCACAACAAAAGAACTGAAACACTCACTTTGGACTTGGAGTAGAAATGCCCTGGTAAGCACTTAACAGCAGCAACAACAACAAAAACTACCCTGACTCTTACGGACCTTTAAGAGGACAGAGTAGAACTAGCCATAGCTTTTCCAAGGCTGCAACATTTTAGCGAGTCTGTCAACCTTTTGGTTAACAGCCAAGCTGCTTAACCATTTTGAGATACTAATTTGTCAGACTCCAATAATAGAAGTTGTTGTGTGTCGTTGAGTCGGTTCCGACTCATAGCGACCCTCTATAGGGTTTCCAAAGAGCAGCTGGTGGGTTTGAACTGCTTATCTTTCAGTTAGCAGTTCAGTGTTAATCCACAGTGCCACACCAGGACTCCCCACAATAGGAGTTTTTGTTGTTGTTAAGTACCTTACAGTTGGTTCTAACTCATAGTGACACTATAGGACTTCTGAGGCTTTGAGTCTTTGCGGAAGTAGAAAACGTTAAGGCTTTAAATCTGTCTGTTAGCCAGGCAGCGCCTTTTTTTTTTTTTTAATGTAGACTTGTTTCCTTTATTTCAACCTAACTCAAACTTCCTTGAAATGGAGTGTTAGGGCGACGTTGTCCCAATCCCCTCCCAAAGCCCTTACTGCCGATTGTTTTGTAGAACTATGACGGCAGGGAGAATCTGAAGGAGTGGGAAATTGGAAGACTAGGATTGGGGGCAGAAGGCTGAGATGTTTGGGACGAACGGCTGAAGGATGGGAGGCAGAGAGTTGGACCAGACCTTCCCAGGATTCCGGCTCCGCGCCCCTGCAATTTCCTTCGCGTTCTCTAGAAGGCGCCCAGGCGCTCGCATTGCCCAAGCCAAGCCAGATCCTCCGCTGCAACCAGTCCAGGTTCCAGCGGCGCGACACCGCAATACCAAGAACCTGCGGTGGTCTGTCTTCTCGCTTGGGCAAGTGAGGCAGGGCGCCAGTGAGTCCAGGGTTTGTTTCCGGTGGGGAAACACAACTGTTTCTTAACTAGCTTTCCCTTCAGGGGAACGCCCAGTCACCTTAGCGTCGCGATCTACAAAGCTCGAGAGCCCGCGGCGGAAGCGCATGAGCGCGATTGGGAAGCCGGATCCCCCACGCTCAGGCTCACGCCTGCTTTCCCGAAAGACCACCCTGGCCCCATGTGGATCCCCCGTTCGGCGCTGGGAGCCCGGCGCAGACCCGACCGAAAGTGTGCCTTGGCAGTAGAGCGGTAGACAGGTCAGTGCTCGGACTGGATGCGGCCGGAGCTGGAGGCGGGAGGAGTCGTGCGCGCCCATATCCCTATCTTTTCTTTCCTGCCTTCCCGAGGCCACTCGCGGGGTCAGCCCCGCTGGGGTACCCAAAAGCGCGGGTGTGATTCTGCATTTTTCATTACAAGATGTGGAACCGCCTTCTACAGCCCACCCGGGTCCAGGTGATGCTCCGGCTGAGGGTGCGGGGTGGGGACGGGGGTGGGGGTGGGGGGGCGAGGGAGAACGGAGAAACGCGCAAGCCCCAGCGGGCTGAAGGCTTGAGAACCGCTGCTGCTCTAATAAAATGGTACTTTCCAACCTATGAGCTGCCGCATAGAAACCGCCTCATACTAATGTCTCTAGCATCACTGTGCCAGGCCTCAGATATGAGGGAAAGCCGAGATCCTGCAGAGGGCTAGAAGAAAGGAGACCGAGAGCCCCAGAGGCCCGGGGAGAGAAGGGAGGAGGAGACCCGGACGGGGGCGGGTGGGTAGCGAGTCCTTGTGCACATACTAGCGCGCAGGGTGTGGAAAGTACCGCTGGGAGCCGGCAAGATCTTCCAGAGCCAACAGGGTTAAGGGTCCTGTCCCGCGTCCTCCCTCTTACCCTTCCCATCTTTAGGATGCGGCTGGGCCGCAGGGCCCTTTGCGCGCTGGTCCTGCTGCTCGCCTGCGCCTCGCTTGGCCTCCTATACGCAAACACCCGGGACGCGCCGGGCCTCCCAGCTCACTCTGCGCTGTGGGCGCCCCCGCAGGGCCTCCCCAAGCCCCAATTGCCAGATTTTGCTCCAGATCCCCACTACGCACACATCCCGGTCAGGATCAAGGAGCAAGTGGTGGGGTGAGTGTGGGAACCTCACTGGCTGTACGGGGAAAGGGGCAGGGTTGGGAGGCTTTTGTTTCTTCTAGTCCTGGGCTCTGATGATGCCTAGTTGTTTGGGGGGTGAAATTGGAGTGGGCGGGGGAGGGGCTGCTGAAGCTCTGGCTGAGGAGGGGAGATCTGCCCTCCGTTGAACCTTATCTTGGGGATGGGAGGGTGTTCAGTCAGGTGAGTGGAATGAGTCATTGGTGTGAATCAGCCAAAAGCGGAGAGTTTTGACTGAAAGCCTCGTAACTGGCCTAATTCTATGCCTCTCTGTAAAATCATGTCTTAGGAGACATGATATCTTATCCGCGGTCCTCCCTCTAGGGAACTATTTAAGAAGCAATGTTTAAGGGGGGCAAATATTGAATGGGCAGTGTGACAGAGCTAAGGTGTGGGGTGAATGGAACTGTGTGACTGGGCTTTGATGCCTCTTTGTCCCCTCTCCAGGCTGCTGACTCAGAACAACTGCAGTTGTGAACCCAGTGGGAGGAGCGTTTCTTTTCCCTTCCAGAGGCAGATCCGAGCCACTGACCTCACCAAAGCCTTTGACCCTCAAGAACTGAGGGCTGCCTCTGCCGCTAGGGAGCAAGAGTTTCAGGCCTTCCTTTCAAGGTGCCAACTAGAATGAAGGGTGTAACTCTGAGGGGGGAAAGCAGTGGGAGGGCTGGAGGGTGGGTGTAACCCTTTCTCTCTGACTCCCCTCTCTCCTCTCCCTCCTCCACTGCTAGGAGCCAGTCCCCAGCTGATCAGCTACTTATAGCCCCTGCCAATTCCCCCCTACAGTACCCACTACAGGGTGTGGAGGTACAGCCCCTCAGGAGCATCTTGGTGCCAGGTGGGGAGAAAGGTTTAGAGATGACCTGGAGCATGGTGGGGTGGCAGAACCCAAGGTTGCATGAGAAAGAATGAGGGAAGGTTGGAATGGGAGGTGAAACTCTTGATGAGATGGGGACTTGGAGGTTAGAAGGGGTTTATTTAGTGGGAGGTGGGGACAGAGGGATGCTAGGATCATCAGGAATTATGGAAGAATGTGCACTCAACTCAACCTAAAAAACCACCCAGTGGTGCCTGACAATCTACTTCCTTAAAGAGTTTTTCTTTATTTATTTTAAATCAAACTTGTTCGGACTGGTCAATTCAGACTCATAGTGCCCCTATGTTGTTGTTGTTGTTGTTGTGTGCTGTGGACCCTGTACAGGGTTTCCGAGGCTGGAAATCTTTATGGGAGCAGAACACCTCATCTTTCTCCCGTGGAACAGCTGGTAGTTTTGAACTGCTGACCCTGAGGTTCGCAGCCCGATTCGTAACCACTATGCTATCAGAGTGACCCTATAGGGCAGAATAAAACTGCCCCCAAAGGATTTCCAAGGCCATAATCTTTATGAAAGTTGACTGCCCCATTATTCTCCCTAAGAGTGGCTGGTGAGTTCAAACCTCTGGCCTTTCGTTTGCAGCGGAGTGTGTAACCACTGTTCCTTCTGTAAAGAAACCCTACAGAGCAATCCTACTCTCTAACACACTGGGTTCCATGAGTCAGAATCCCTCCGATGGCAACAAATTTGGTTTAGTTTTAATAACTGGGGAGGCTTGAGAAGAAGAATCTATTCTTTACTGACTGACCAAAGATTATATGGGTAGGTAGGCTGGGCCATAGAAGAGATACTGCTTTGATGGGAAGAAGTAAAAAACCAGTCACTCTAGGTTGAGTTAACCAATATGCCCTGTTGAACCCTCAAAAGGAATGGTGAAAAGTCATGTTGTGTGTGCTGAATGAGGGGAGAGAAAGTGAGGAAGAACTCAGGGCTCTCTGTGATTCTGATCTTCTGTCCTTCCTCCCAGGGCTAAGCCTACAGGCAGCTTCCAGTCAGGAGCTATATCAGGTAAGAGGAAACAGGAGGGTAGAGAGGCCAGGTGGGCAGTGAGAATACTGGGAGAGAGACTAGACCAAAGGAGGGATGGAAGGACCAGTAAGGTAAGAAGTGGGCCTGGAGCCTAATCCTGCTCTCTCCAACACCCTCTCCCAGGTGAACCTGACTGCCTCCCTAGGCACCTGGGATGTGGCAGGGGAAGTGACAGGAGTGATTCTTACTGGAGAGGGTCAGGCGGATCTCACACTTGCCAGCCCAGGGCTGGACCAGCTCAACAGGCAGTTGCAGCTGGTCACTTACAGCAGCCGAAACTACCAGACCAACACAGCAGACACAGGTGTGAGGCCTGGGTCGAGGGAGGAGCAGACTGCCATCAGAGATGATCCAGAAAGACTGGGCCAGACAAGTGACAGAGGATGTGGAAGGCACTCAGGCAGTGGCCAGAGCTGCCCAGCCACACAATGGGTATTTCAGCTGGGCCAGCAGGGCCAGAAAGGAAGAGAAAGAACCTTTGTTCATCTGGGACCAGGGCAGGCCAAAGGAAACGTGAGCCATGGGTGTGTTCTCCAGGCCAACTGTGGGAGCCCTAGGAAGTGACCTGCCCCAAGAACCGAAGGTTTCAGGCTCTATTCCCAGCCCACCACTTTCTAGAGGGCAAGGGTTTTACCTCCTTGAGCTCCGTTTCTCCTCTAGCAAAAGGGACATGACATAACACAGCCCTCCTGCTTCTCTTCAAGATTTGCTACATGGAGCCTTCTCCCACCACCAGGCCTTTGCACTTGCTGTCCCCACACATGGAATGTGCATCCCCCAGATTTTTGCATGGCTGTCTCTTCCTTGTCATTTAGATCTCAGCTCAAATGTCTCCTCTTCACTATCACATTACTTACCATATTTTCTAGGCAATAGTGATTATTATTATCTGAATTTTCTTGTTTACTTAGCCTGGAATCAGACTGACTGGATTCCTCTCCCCAACTTTCTTGCTTAATAGCTGTGTAAATGTGGACAAGTTACTTAACTTCTTTTTGCCTTGGTTTCTTTTTCTATAGTAGGAATCTGTTTAATAGGGTTATTGTGAGGATTAAATGAGTGAATACATTTAAAATATACATTCAAAAGTGCCTGACACAGAGTAAATACTCAATAAATGTTGGCTTTTCATTAAAACTTTTTTTTTCCCTTATAAATGTTAGGTTGCTTTCTAAGAACTGCTCTGGGCAGTTATACAATTTGTTTGCAATGAGAAGTCATCTCATTGTGAATATACTGTACATGACAATTAGAAGTAGTCACAATAAGAGAAGACTGCAGTCTGCCCCGTGCAGCCAACACAATAAATAACCAGAAAATAGTAGGGAAAATGCAGGGAATAAGTTAGGGTGTTGTTGTTGTTAAGTGCCATCGAGTCGGTTCCGACCCATAGTGACCCTGTATAGAGTTTCCAAGGAGTGACTGGTGAGCTTGAACTGCCTTAGGGTTTGTTTTTTATAAAAGGAAAATAAATAACTTCAAAACTCTTAAAGGAATGTTTTCTACTTGACACCAGAATACTAATTACAAGTGTTTGATTTAATTTCCTGTCACCAGTTCCCCAAAGAAGAAAGGAAGACAGTTGAAACAAACAAACAAACAATTCTGTACAACAGAAAGACTTAGAAACTCTACAAATTAATAAAATCTAAACTTCTGTAATTAACATTTTTACTGTCTTCCATCCATTAGAATACAAGTTCCATGAGGGATAAAGACCTTATGTTCTTGTCCACCAAACCCAGAAAGATGGAATACAGAGTTGTTGTTGTTAAGTGTTGTCAAGTCAGTTCCAACTCATAGCAACCCTATATAGAGATTCCAAGGAGTGGCTGGTGGGCTTGAACTGCCAACCTTGCTGTTCAAACCAACCTTGAGGTCAAATGCTTATCCTATAGTGCCACACCAGGGCTTCAAATATTTGATTAGGTGACTGACTAGAGAATGTTGCTGAGACTTAAGGGCACTTCCTATGCTCTTTCCCACTCACCATGCTCTTTCTCCACAGTTCGCTTCTCCACTGAGGGACACGAGGCTGCATTCACCATTCGCATCAGACACCCCCCCAACCCTCGGCTATACCCGTCTGGGATTCTACCCCAGGGAGGTAAGACTGGTAAGATCATGGACGTAGATCTGGCCCTATGGGGGCAAAGTTAGCCCTAGGAGGGAATGTCTGTCTGTTTCTTACTCCTGACCGCCCTTGTCTACATCCAACCCTGGGCCCTCACTCCCAGCTCAGTACAACATCAGTGCTCTGGTCACCATCGCCACCAAGACCTTTCTTCGTTATGACCGGCTACGGACTCTCATCGCCAGCATACGCCGCTTCTACCCAACGGTCACCGTGATCATCGCTGATGACAGCGAGAAGCCAGAGCAAATCAGCGGCCCATACGTTGAGCATTATCTCATGCCCTTTGGCAAGGTGTGAAACCTGGAGTTTGGGTGTTTACAGTGAACTACATGGGAGCAGGAGTCGTGATCCTATCATATTCACTGCTGTCTTAGGTAGAATGATGCCTAGCACCTAGTGGACACTCAAGAAATAGTTGTTTCCCAGAACACTACATCAGAAGCCCTCCCTCCCTCCCTTTCTCCCTTCCTTCCTTCTCTAACCCCAGCCATTCAAAGGAGCCCAGATAGCCTAGTGGGAGAACGATGAGGCTTTCTGCTTTTATAAAGATTTACAGCCTCAAAAACCCTACGCAGGATCCTCTGAGTCAGATTTAACTGACAGCATATCACCACCACCACCCAGCCATTCCTAAGCACTCAAAAGTTTGCAGAGGGGCACAGGCTGTGGAAACGGGCCAGAGGAAGAGGAAGAAAAGGGGTGGTTGGCGGGGTTGTCTAACATCTTCAACTCCCTCTAACCACACACCCCACTCCTCCAGGGCTGGTTCGCGGGCAGAAACTTGGCCGTGTCACAAGTGACCACCAAGTATGTGCTATGGGTGGACGACGACTTTGTATTTACCGCGCGGACACGGCTAGAGAGACTCGTGGATGTACTGGAGAGGACGCCCCTGGACCTGGTGGGGAGGGGAGCAGGCTGCTGGGAGGAGGGGGAAGGAGGGAGAGAAGGAAGGCAGGGAACACTGGCTTGCTTGCGGGGGTGGGGGGGGGGGGGGGGCTGTGTACTAAGGGAAGCTGGGAGAGGCACTGGGACCAAGGGAGGATGAAGAAGTGGGGCCCCCACGTAACCCTTTGAAACAGAAGAGGGTGGGCAGGGGAACCGCCTTACCCCTGTCTGGAACCACCTTTCAACTCCCCACAGGTGGGGGGCGCAGTGCGTGAGATCTCAGGCTTTGCCACCACCTACCGGCAGCTGCTGAGTGTGGAGCCCGGTGCACCAGGACTTGGGAATTGTCTCCGACAGAGGCGTGGCTTCCACCACGAGCTCGTTGGCTTCCCTGGCTGTGTGGTCACAGATGGCGTCGTCAACTTCTTCTTAGCCCGAACGGATAAAGTGCGGGAAGTTGGCTTCGACCCACGCCTCAGCCGCGTAGCCCATTTGGGTGAGTACTGCCTGTCCTGGTCGGACACTTCCTCCTCACCCACCCCATGGAGCCCACAACTGGCACCTGGAACCTCTCCAGTATTTCTTAGATTTACAAAGACTTGCACTGGGGCTCTGAGAACTCCCACATCCTCCTGCCTGCATGCCTAGTAAGCCTCCACCCCTAGTACAGCGGCTGGGTCCTCTTGAGTATGAGAGTCTCTCTGTGACTGTCACCACTGTCACCCCTCCCTCCCTAGGAGCAGATTCCCATGGTTCAGATCACACTTGGAGAAGCCTATTGAGCATCTATGGAACCTGTGAACAGTGGGAGTGGGTTTTTCTGTTTTCAAAGTGTAAGGCAAAAGTAAAACTGAAATCTGAAGGGATGTGCTCACATGCCCAAGGGATGTGCTCACATGCCCAAGGTCTTTAGGTCCGGAGATTTGACAAATGCACACTCTGTAACCCCAGCTCTCAGTTCTCCTTTAAGGGTTGGCCTTCTGCATCCTCAGGACCTTTCTCTGTTCCCCTCCCTCACCTCCAGAATTCTTCCTGGATGGGCTTGGTACCCTTCGAGTGGGATCCTGCTCAGATGTTGTTGTGGATCACGCATCCAAATTGAAGCTTCCTTGGGTGTCAAGGGATGCCAGGGCAGACATTTACGCCCAGTACCGTTACCCAGGATCACAGGATGAAAGTCAGGTGGCCAAACACCGCCTGCTTTTCCTCAAACACCGGCTGCAGTGCATGACCGTAGAGTGATGTCCACCCACCATTCTTCCAACTATCAGGCTGAACCTGCTTCCTTGTCTCTGCTAGGAATTTCCAGCAAACTCCACCACTCAGTGACCTCTTAACTGACTGTATCTGATACCCCCCACCCCCACTCCCCGCAACAGCGCCTCATCCCTTGTCTTCAGAACCTGATTCTCTGAACAGGGGCTTGTCCTGGTGACACCCCTCTGCCTCAAGTACCCAGTGATGAAGATATACCCCCTCCCACAGCCAGTGCCAAGTCCCCCCAACCCCATGTTAATGGGGCAGGAAATGGGGGTTGCTTTCCAAGTGCCAAAGAGCCCAGGGGGACTCTAAGAACTAAAATAGACACTGTCTTCTCATCTCCTTGGAATTGGGGCATGGGGAAGGCCCCCCAATGTAATCCCAGGGCTGTATCCCCCATTCCCATCTCTGGATCCAGGACTCTGTGCACCAGCTCCAATCCCATCCCCATGGAGAGAACTTATGACTCCAGCTGAGGTAGGGGCTGGTGAACACATGGTCAAAGCCATTCTCAATTGTGTGTTGACAATGTTGCGGGCAAGGAGGAAGGGCACCAGGGTCCATATGTAGACACCCAGACTCACTTCATGGGTCTCAGAGACCCCAGCTTCATTTTATTAGTTACACTAATTAAGGGCACTTTGGCCATGGTCCTCCACCACAATGTTTTTGGGGCTGTCCCCTCTCCAAGTGACCAGATCAGACCCACACTGTGCAAGCCTTTGGACCAGTGAGCTCCTAGAAAAGAAGGGATGTGTCAGGAGTAGCTCAGGGTAGATTAGGCAATCCCCACACCTTCCTGGAATTTAGCAGTCCTCTGAATGGCAGGCACTACCATCCATTTGGGCGGTAGTCGGAACCGACTCGACGGCACTTAACTTAACCACCCATTTGGGGACCTTAGTTCCTCATTTCTACACACATACCTAGACACAGTCTCCCCAGCTGGTCTTAAAATTACCTAATCATCTTATCGCCTAACCCCTCATTCTCCTTGATCCTCCCCCCTTCCTTAGTATCCTTTCCAAAGCCCTCAGCCTGTCACAATGCACACCCCTCCTGCCACTGCCCCCTCACCAGTCTCTCCATGGCGTGAGCAGCTGCATCCTGGACACTCACAAACAGCTGTTCTGGGGTCACTATGTCCAGGAGTCCTGCCCAGGTCAGTGTCCCCAACACTGAGGCTGTATGCAAAGGGGATCAGGCCCTCAGTTCCCAAGTCCACACATACATACCCTCTTACCTTCCCTTAGTGTCCAATCATTCTCAAGTCAGTGGGTCCCACCACCCTCCTGTACCTCTCACCATTACACTGAGCCAGGAGAAGTTGGATCCCAGCATCTCGACATCTGCTGGCCAGCTGCAAGAATTGGGCAAAGGGGATGTTAACCTCTGATGTTAGGTCTGAGTGGGATGATGAGATCTTCTCTCCAACCTGTTCTCAACCTCACCTGTACCACTTCTTTGGCACCAGCAGCATCTGCAAAGGTGACCCCACTGCAGTCAAGGACCACCACTCTGACAGGCTCTGCAACTGGGGTGGGGAGAAGGCAGGAGTACCCAGATGTTTCCATGGATCACGCTCACATCTCCCTCCTATCATCCCATCTCACCTGCATCAGAAGGCTTTGGAGTCTCCTGTGAGCAGAGAGGGGCAGTTAGATGGCACCAGGGGAGACATAAACATGAACTCATTCTCCTTGAAAACACCCACCTGCCTCCCACTTCCAAAGTAGCCACTCTCCTTGACTGAGTCATGTACCTTGCCCTTCTCTCCAAGTCCTAGGTGCCACTCAAGGACACAGCGGAACTGCCCACGAGTCCCAAAGTAAAGTGGTGTGGGATAGCTCAGGATGCAGAGTCCTGGGACCTGGAGGAACTAAAAGGTCAGAGGATCAGAGACACATTCAGATAGTATCTCCCTTTCCATCCTTGGTTGTAACCTACCCACCTTGTGGCTCTCTCTGAGTGGCCTGTAGAGCTCTGTTCCTTCAGCGAGTCCAAGGGCCAGGCACTGTACCCTGGCCAGGGAGCTGGGGTCAGATGTCCAGCCTGGCTAGGCTGGGGAGTCACCCAAATCATCACCTTTCCCCTCTCCTTTCAACTCCCACCTCTGGGTACGGTAGACCACAGTCATCATGGAGAAGACCACGCCTACAGCCAGACCCAGGTCCACACTCAGAGTCACTACAGCTACCCACGTGACCATCCACACTGCCTGCAGGACATGGAGTGGGGAATTGCCCAGAAGGAAGAGGCTAAGGTCATACTACCAGGGAGAGGAGTACAGGGGTAGTAATTGCCAGGGCAACTGATGGAGAGGGACAGGCCAGGACAAAGGAAGAATGACAGAAGGAAGGGTCAGTATGGGCCTAACAGATATGAAACACACCAAATGTTATGACCTCAGAGCTTGCACCATATCTAGGGGCCTACAAATCTGAGTACTCAGGACTTTAATTTGTCCCTGAGTAAAGGGTCGGAACCAACTAGATGGCACTTAATAACAAAAGGGTACTAGGAAGTATGTGTGTTGCAGTGATAGGGGAGTGAGGATTGGAGGGGCTTGTAGGACAAACAGCTTGATCCAAGGCAGAGGTTGGGGAAGGTGGAAGGGGGGACAAGGGATTGTAAGGCTGCCATTTCTCACAAAGTCCATGCGACTGATTCGCCATAGTTGTGGAAGTTCCTGCATCTGGAAGAACATCTGGCGCATGCTGGAAATGTTGATGCATGCCAGGACAGCCTTGGGACAGAGGTGGCAGGCTGAGGACCCCAGGCTCCGGTCTACAGCCAGCCTGCCAGCCACCCTCATATGCTTCTTCTACCCCTTACCTTGGGCAAGTAATAGAAGAAGGGCCCCAGCCACAGCAGCACTGACAGGACAATTATGCAGGAAAAGAGGCCTGCCAACTACAGGAAAGGAGTGGAGGAAGAAGAAGGGAGCCTGCCCTCACCCCAGTCCCAGTGTGACAGCCGACTTCCCTGCCTCCTCTCCCTAGGAAGTCTTCCCACACCATATTCCTCAGCCCACTGGATCTTCCTGCCATTCACACCGACCTTTTCCCTTCCCCAGTCTCCCCTTAGTTGTAGTTCAACTTTTCCATCTTACAAGCTAGCTCTGGATCACCCAAGAAGCCCTTCTGTTGTGCTCTATAGGATTGATAGGAGTCAATCAATCCAAAGGCAGTGAAAGAGGAATACCCTAGAGGTAGGCTAAACACATGCTTAGGAAACCAAAAAAAAAAAAAAAATGGAAACCAAAATATCAGGGATATTTTTACAGTTACAGCTAAAAGTTTAAACTAATCCGTATGAGAAAAAAATGAGAATTTTGTCTCAAATTTCTGCTACAGTTTGGTATTGTGTTTATTTTAAGCTACAGATGGGTCACCATAAACTCAGTCTTTGAGCCTGCTGTCCTTGTTATTAGTTGCCATCTAGTCAGTTCTAACCCACGGTGGCTCCAGGACTGAAGAGAACAACTCCATAGGGTTTTTAAGGCCGAGAGTTTTGGGAGCAGATTGTCAAGACTTGTCTGCCAAGGTGCTTCTGGGTAGGTTTGAACCTCCAACTTTTCAGATAGTAGTTGAGCACTTAGGCTTCAGGAGTCCTCAGTGTGTAGCAGTTAAGCATTCAGCTTCTACCCAAAAGGCTGGTGGTTTAAACCCACCCAGCAACTTTGCTGGAAGAAGACCTGGCAATGTTAAGTGCCGGTGAGTTGATTTGGACCCACAGTGACCCTTTATAGGGTTTCTGATGAACAGCTGGTGGGTTTGAACTGCCAGCTTTGTGGTTCGCAATCCATCCAGCCTGGAAAACCCTATAGAGTTCTGCTTTATCATATAAGGTTTCTGTAAGCTGAGCTGAAACCCACTTGACAACACCTAACAACTGTTGAGGAGGCCTGGTGTAGTGCTGCAGGATAATGCACTGGATTGCAAGGTTGGTTTGAGCTACAGGGTCAGTGATTCAAACTCACAGCTGTTCCTTGGAAACCCTACATAGGGTCACTGAGTCAGAACAGACTCTTGGCACTTAACAATGGTTGAGCATGTAACTATTTGCACCCCCAGGGACTCCAGTTTAGAGGCGGCTGCTGTTGTGTCTGAGTTGTTTCTAACTCTTAGAAATCCTATAGGACAGAGTAGAACTGCCCCAGGTATTTTCTAGGCTTAATCTTTACAGGCAATTCCTGGTGCATCACTCTAGGGTAAGTGCTGGACTGCTAATCACAAGGTTGGCAGTTCAAGACCACCAGGCCCAACTCAGAAACCCTACATAGGGAGGGCTGCTATGAGTCAAATAGGAGCTCTGGTAGCGTAGTGGTTATGACTCGGGCTGCTAATCTCATGGTTAGCAGTTCAAAACTACCAGCTGTTCCACAGGAGAAAGATGAGGTTTTCTGCTCCCGTAAAGATTTACAGCCTCGGAAACCCTGTACAGGGTCACTATGAGTCGGAACCAACTCCACGGCACATCACAACAGGCTATGAGTCAAAACCAACTCAATGGCACTTAACAACAATCTTTACAGGAACACATTGCCAGGGTTTTTTCTCCCTTGGAGTGGCTGATAAGATCTTAATTGGCCTTACTATTGTCTTTTCTACTGCCTACCTAGATAATCCCCCACCCCCATCCTCTCACCTAGTCCCATCCTCTATCTACCCACCTTCCACCTGTTTGTCTACCCAGATCTGGATGCCCCCACCCTTTCTCCTCCTTCAAGGATGCCCTCTTACCTGTGTATTCCCACCAGCATCCACTAGTAGGCTGGTCGTGGCCAAGGTGGCCGAGTTGGGAAAGCAAGAGAAGAGGGAGGAGATGAGATTGGAGACACCATGTGCCAAGAGTTCCTGGAGGGATGCAGTGAGATATAGGAAGGGAAGGCAGGCTAGGGGTGGGCTCCTCAGTGAGACAGGTTCATAGTCAAAGTCACACCTGATTGGAGTCAATAGTGTAGCTATACTTGTCTGCATAGATGGAGGCCAGGGAGGCAGACACAGCAAAAGTCATCAGTGCGATGGGCAGGGAGTCTGTCAGAATCCTGGGCAGCTCAGTAAGGTTGGGGAGGTGAGGTTGAGGGAATCTGGAGAAAGAGGGATCCATGGTAAGACTGACTTGGATGTTGCAGCGAGTAAGGAAGGCAGAGAAAATATGAGTGGAGCAGGATGAAGATGTTGGGTGGGAAAAGTTTTGCGTTACCAGAAAAAGTGTGGGAAGAGAAAGTTGTATTTTTTCATTCTCTTACCCTCCAGGCAGCGTGCCCACTATCTGGACATTGTATCTTGTGTCCAGGGAAGAAGTGTAGCAAAGCACTGATGCCAGGAGAACCTGGGAAAGAAAGAAAAAAATGAGGGCAGTGAGACCCCTGAAGGAAGGGGCTCAGGATGAGAAAGGAGGTAGTCAAAGGAGGCCAGCAAATGAGGTAGGTGGGGTATGCTTGTGATTAATTCCAGACAACAGTTTTAGAGTAAAGGAAGACATGAATCAAGGACTCAGAAGAGGGTTGATAGGTATGAGAGACAGAAATGAGAGAAAATAAGAAGAATAGGTTGGTGTGAGGAATCATGGCCATTTTAAACAAGACTAGGCTTTATTGAGGAAGATATAGAGTACCCGTGGAAACGCACAACATGGAACAATTCCTCAATCTGGGAAAGACAACTGTAGGTTGGAGGGAGGGCAATGAAAAGGGAGGTAACAATTCAGTGAAGGGCCCTGTGGGAGATGTGAGTGGAGGTGCTGTGGCCAGCGAGATTGCAAGGGAGCTCTGTAGGGAGAAAGAGGAGGTAAAATAAGAGGTCTAGAGGGAGTTCATTAAAAGAGACAGGGAAGTGTCGGTGGGAGATTGCGGAGTGATTACTGCAGACCAAAGCATTCTGGGAGGTCTACAAATGTACATGTGTGAGCAGGACCTCTGGACTGTGGTCCCTCTGCATTCCACAAGGGGGCGGAAGCGGTCCCACGAAGTC
Source organism: Chrysochloris asiatica (assembly GCF_000296735.1). NCBI lineage: Eukaryota > Metazoa > Chordata > Mammalia > Afrosoricida > Chrysochloridae > Chrysochloris > Chrysochloris asiatica. The sequence continues at coordinate 4,179,766 of NW_006408551.1, read as the reverse complement.
ATTGTGGGTTAGTTGCTAGAGGGTGGGCAGGGTCTGGGCCCGGCAGGGGGCTGAGAAGCGGGGACCATCCTCACCATGACGACTTCCCCTGGGATCGGAGTAGGCAGCCTGTCTCGGAATCTCACGTTCAATTCCTTTACCGGCACTAGCAGCGCCAGACTGAGTGCCGAGATGGTCAATTCAACCGGACTGCTTTGGGGCAGTGCCGTCAGCACAACGGCCAGCGTCTGTGGGCAAGAGCAATGAGCAAATGGCCCAGCAGCAGCAGGGTCCACTGTTCCCAGTGCAAACATCAGGCCGAGGCAAAGCGCTCTCTCCTGGTTCTTATCAGAACTTCCACCTCCGTACGCGAGACTCATTAGGGCCAAGTCATTCTAAACCACTCTCCTTCCACCCGCCGTCCTGTCTCCCTATACATATTTCTTCCATCCCGAGACTGCTGGAAACCTCCTCCCCGCTGTCCTTTCACCCACACCTTGAAGAGCGTGAAGCTGCCAAGCTGGCGCGGGAGAGGCAACCCCAAAAGACTCGGCAGCTGAGACACGAGCACGTGCAGCGCGGCCCCGCTGGTCAGCGCCTTGACCACAGGCTCAGACAGGAAAGTGGACAGGACGCCGAGCCGCAGCGTGAACATCACCATCTATGGGGTAGAAGTTGCACCATCATCAAACGGCCGCGATGCAGACCACCCGGGCGCAGTGTGCTAGCATTTCCGAGCACCTGGCCCACTAGATCCCGCACCAGAAACGGGGCCATTTCTCCGAGCCCAGACCCCTAGCATGGATAACCTGGATCCTCTCCCGGGGGATCCCTCACCATTAGCGCCCCACTTCCGAAGGCCAAGGCTGCAGCCGCCCCAACCCGCTGTGCGTCCAACTGCTCCTTCTCAATTTCACTCAGGTTTCCCCCGGGGGGTTCAGGCACCACACGCTCAATGGCTGAGCCAGTCATGAGGCTGAGTACCGCAAACGTTCCTAGGGTGGGATGGGGGACAAAAGCAGACACCTCCCCAGCCACAGCCCAGGCTCAGCACTCTAGGGCCGGTATGCTGCTCTGGTGCCGCAGCAGACAACTGGCGATGACAGGGGGCAAGTGGGTGCACCAGCCATCATAGTCACAAACAGTCGTCATGATGCCACCTCCTCAGACTCCCTAAGGGCTGCGTGCCTCTTCAAGTGATCCCTTTCTCTCCCTTCAAGTCCCAGAAATGTTTGCTTTAATCCCATTCCCCAGGGAGAGAAAAGTCCTAGGAAACCTCAGCCTCTCTGCATTCCTAGTGAGGACTGCCATGGTCAGAGTGGTGTGAGTGGTAGAAGAGGTGAAGGGGAGATTAAAAACCAGGGAGCTAATTAGAAGGCAAGCCTCAAATCCCTGTCCATTTTTACCTGGAGGTCATTGACCACTCACCCGTGGACAAGTGTCTCCCAGTACCCAACAAGGTGTAGATGAGGACAGGGAAGAAAGAAGTGTAGAGTCCGAACACAGGGGGCACAGAAGACAGGAGAGCAAAAGCCATGCCTGGGGGGGGGGAGTAAAATAAACCATCTGAGATGTGTGGAGAAGGTGGTCCTGCCCCCACACTTCGAGGCTAGGCTTTGTTGTTGTTCAGTGCTGTCCAGTCGATTCCGACCTATCGTGAACCTGTACAGGGTTTCAGAGGCTGTAAATCTTTACGAGAACAGAAAACCTCATCTTTCTCCCACGGAGCGGCTGGTAGTTTCGAACTGCTGACCTTAAGGTTCGCAGCCCAATTTGTAACCACGATGCTACCAGAGGCTAGGCTGGGGGACGCTAAATCCAGCCACTGGAGGGAACTGAGGAGTTAACGGGCCTCCGTGGGAGGTTGTGGGGTGGACAAGGGCACAGATCCATGTCCGGCCCGAGTCCTGGGGGGCAGGCGTCGTGCCTCTCCAGTTTCTTGAGCCGGAACCTGGTCAAGACTTCTTGCAGGATTGCATACAAGAGGGGATTGCGCAAAGGTGGAAGTGGGGGCACCTGGCCAAGCCAAAGTGGTGAGATTCACAGACCTCATGTCAGGTCCCTTTCCCCAACTCCTTAGCAACATTAACCTACTATCCTGCTGCCCAGTTTCCCGCTCTCCACACCACTTTCCCCAAACACTCTAGACTTTAGAGTCTCTTGCAGGCTGGTGTTGAGGCCGCTCACCTTGGGGTACATGCACGATGCCCACGGTCACTCCGGCCACCGCATCTCCGAGCAACCAGGCCCGCCAGTGGTAGCGGGGAAGCCAGCGCAGAGGCGGCAGCCGGGCCAGGAGTTGGCGCCACGCCCCCGACCCTGAGCAGGCGCGGGCCCGCAGCCTCCACAGCCTCAATAACCCAGACAAGCCAGGCTCCACGGGTAGGTCAGGTTCCTCCTCTGCATCTCCGAAGAGCTGCCGGAACCGAGCCTCCGTGAGAGGTTTCCTGAACCCGGTGCCCACAGGGGACCTAAGGTCCGAGACCTCTCCTGGACCTGGGCCATTCCCGGCGCCCAGGAACCCACTCATTCTGCACTTGACTGTTCCAACTCCTCCTGGTCTTAAATACCCCTCCGCCCACTGGTCCAGTGTTCCGCCTCCGCCTCCACTAAACAAAGTCCAATCCTGCCCAGGAGGAGGCCCTACTGTGGGGGCCTTCTTAGGTCAGGTTAGAGTTGAATCCTAAGGAGGGGGGCTCTCTGTTAGGCATTTCCTCAGGCACTCTTGGCTTTGGCTCACTCTCAGGCCAGCTTGGGACTAACATGGGGGTGGTGGTAGAAGAAAGAACCCAGAGAGAAAGGTCAAAAGATAAATGTTCCCCACCCTCACCACCGGCTCCCCCTGATTTACCACCTCTTCACTCCGTGGCTCACTGGTCTTACCCAGTGTCATGACACAGTTCCCTAGAGAGCAGTCAAGAAAATTCAGCAGGTACCCCTACCTCACCCCAGACACAAACTCTCATGGAGCCTTCTTGCCCCAAGAAAGTGTAGGGGGCTTAGTGTATTGGACTCAGCAGTTTCATAAATCTAAGATGGAAAACATGTATTGGACATAAACAAATAACAGAACCACCATCCCTCCTCTGTGAGTGCCTGGAGTTAAGTTCCCAGCTCAGGGTCTCAGGTGGAAATGAACTGATAGGAAATATCGATTTTATTTCCTAGGAGCCCCAAAACAGAAACATTTATTACATTCAAGTGCTATTCACAAGTAAGCACTCAAAGACAAATTTGTGGTTAAATACAAAGGAGTCACCCACCCATCTCATTCATCCCTGGGGTCCCTAAAGAAATACAAAAGTTCTGAACCCCAGAATTCTGTTACTTCCCCATCCCCTCCTCCATTCATGAGATCCTCAGCATCCCTTCCCATCACCCTCACCCTGACTCCCCCCTGTCCCTGACCCCAAAGCCCTGGGGGTAGGGTGCGGTAAGGGCGGGTGCCTTTCTTCAATTCCTCCTATTGTTCCCCAGAAGTCTTATCTGGGCCCTACGTCCTGTCACCCCTCTAGAGATCCCTCCCCTCATTGTGGGCCAGAGGGGCCTCAAGCCCACTGGGAGGCTCCAGCTCCTCCTTCCCCACCCAGCCCATCAGTCCATTGTCTTTTGAGGAAGCCTGAATACTGAGTACAAGTGATGAAGCCCAGAGGATGGATGGTCACACCAGACACACAGATGCACACGGACCCAGGACATAGATCTCTGCATGTCTGGCTCGCTCTGTTCCAGAGACTGTTTCAGAAGTTGGGGAGAGGGCTCTCCACTCTTATGTCTGTGGCTTGAGGAAGAATCTCCAGTTCAGTCTGACCATGCCTTATGGTCTCCCAGACATCAAAGACAAGGAGACCACTTGATGAGAGCCACACCCCAGGGATCCTCTCCACCTTCCCACACTCCCTCAGCTGACCATCGAGGCTTCAGAAGGAAAGGTACATTGGGCATTTTGTGCTTTAGCATCTGAGTATTGGGGGGGGTGGGTGGAGGAAAGTCACTCTACATTGGATTCTCCTGTGGGATCTAGAACAGAGGGTGGATGGGAAAAAAAGAAGGGTTGGGTAAAGGGGAAAACATGTCAAGGATCTAGGGTTTTCCATTGGCTCCAGAACTGCACTGAGAGATGCTGAAGCTTCAGGTGAGGTACAAAGTCAGTAGCACCTTTTTCTCTCATACCCTGCACTCTTCTCCAGACCTCTCCTCTCATGACTAAAGCTAACTGATTTCTTTCATGCCTTTTTACCCTAGAGAACCCCCACTACAACCTCCCCTTCCCTGTGCTAAGACAGCAGCCTTGGTGATATAAACCTTTATTCTCAGAAAACAGGAAAAACAAGATCAAAAACCAAACCAATCATTTCTATCTGTCCCCTGCCCCAGCCCTCCCACCCACCCACATATCCTCCCTTTGGGGGGGACCTGTGATGCATGCATATGGATGAGAGCTGAAGAAACATGTGTTCCTTAGGTAGAAATAGGTCCTTTGGGGTGTAGGTACCTTCCTCCAAGTTGACAATGCTCCCAGTCTAGCCCACCCTCCTGATACACCAAGAAGAAAGAAATCCAAGTGGCACCCCAAGATTGCCCTGAAGCTCCTTGGGGGAAGACAGTGATTAAGTCAGCACCACCCTGAAGACCTTCAACCAGTTACAAGTCACAGTTCATCTTCATCCAGCTTGGCAAGTCTGGCCTGGCAGGGAGGGGTGTTCAGAATTGGAGGAACTGGAGGAGAGTCACGAGGAGCCAGGGGGATTTTACTGGAGGTCTGAAGAAAGACACAAAGGGCAGAAATCTACCCTCAGTCCCTCTTTTCAGTGTAAACCCCAGCTAGCATAGATGATCTGAGACCATCAGCCTCTTGAAAGTGGAGCATGTAAGAGTTAGGAAGTAGGAATAGGAAGCGGGGCAGTAAAGGAAAGGTGGTAGAAGACAGGAATGATAAAGGAGGGGGAGGGGAGCTTGGGGATCCCAGAATGAGACAGGCACAGCCCCGCCCCCTCTGTATTGTGCCCCTACCACCAGGGACTTCTAGTCCTCATACCTGTGTGTCCAGGGGCAGGGGGGCTCTGGCCACCTCCTCTTCAGGCAGCAGCAGCAGAGAGGGGAGAGAGCTATTGATGGGAATGTGTGCGCTGACCCGGACCAGGTCTCCAGGCCTAGTTCTCCCAGGACTCCCCAGCCCAGGCCCTCCTGGCCGCCCCAGACTGTTGGTCTTGCTCTCCCGTCTCTGGTACTCAATGGGGGACTGCAATGCTGGGGTAAAGAGAGGATAAGGCTGGAGTAGAGACAGGTCCCTCCCCTCAGGGTCTGCTCCTGCCACCCTCCCACTTTGCCACTCTCCTCCCTCCCAAGAACTTTCAGTCACTGTAAATCACTTGAGGCTTTAGGACACTCTAAGTTATCAATCTTGAATTGGTAGTTGAAAAATAGTGGGGTACTGGTAGAAAGGGCAGGGGTTGGAGATTGGAGAGTTGAGATTCAGTAGGTCAAAGGGCTGAAGGAGCTTGTTGGGGACGGAGGATGAGCCTCACCATTGAGAAAGTCCCGTTGCCTTTCCAGGATCTGGGCTACTTGCTTCATCCAGGCCTGGCTGACTACAGGGTCTGTGGCCTGCAGGACATAGCGCTGGATCCCACCCTCTGGCCCTCTGGAGGTCAGTGCAAAGCGGCAAGAGTCACCCTGGAGGTTCCCCTCCAGGCCCAAACAGCTCACCTAAATTAACAAAGAGGAGATAGCCTCCAGAATCTTCTATGGTTCTGTTGTTTCCAACAAATCCAAGAGTCAGACATCCTCTCTGAAGCCTGACCCCCCATCCCAAGCAGCCCTCCCTACTGGTCCCTTACCCACCTTGATGCTGTTCTTGTACACATATCCAGGTTGCGTTCCACCTCTCACTCCTCCTCCCAGGGCCTCGCTGAAGATGACAATTTGCTCAAAAAGAAAGACTCGCCTCTCTCGGCCCCGGGAAGAGAGCAGCCCCCCAGCCTCTGGCTCTGTAACCCAGAATGTGTCCTGGCCCAAGAGCTTTCCCTGAGCAGTCAGTTTGCCCTAGAAGCAAAGAACAGTGGTCTTTAAGGAAGAAATGAGGAGGGGAAAAGGGCAACTCTCTGCTCCTCCCTTCCTCTCTCTCCTAACACTCCCAAGCAACCATGGGTCAGCTCTAGAGAAGTATAATTCCCCATAGGACCTCTGAGATTGCTAAGACTAGTGCAGACTGGAGTACAGGGCTCCCAGTTTCCTGTCCCACCCCATACCTCAAAGCCCCGCAGTCTCCCCAGAGTCATCATGTCATTGCAGCGCTTGGGCACGAAGCACATGACCTCCACAGCTCGCTGGTGGGCAAAGAGAAGGGCATCATCATTGTAAGGAAAGAGGCGTCCTCAGTCAAGTGCCTTTAAAAATCACGTCTTGACACCAACTAGCCTCACTTAAAAGCCAGCACAGTGCTCAACCAACCAAAGGGCTGGGAGAAGCACATGGCTAACAAAAGAAGATGTGCATAATGTGCCCTGGAAGATACGGGGGTCCTCACCTCCAGTTCTTCAGTATCCATCCCAGCTCGGCTATAATACTTGAGAAAATCCTACAACATGGGGAAGAAATACTCAGGGAGTTAATTAGAACAGTCTCTCCCTAAAGACATAGGTGGAGACCTCCAGAAGCTCTGGGGGACCCTGAGGAGATAAAGGAGAGGGCTGTCCCACCCAGGAAGAAGGTGCTGCTGACCTTGAGCAACAGCTGGTATTTCATAATCCGCTGCACAGGTTTAATGAGGAGGTCATTGAGCTGCAGGCGGTGCCCCAGCTGCTGTCGAAGCTCCTGGAGACAGGGACAGTGTGGTTATGTAGTCTGGAATACCAGTTCTGGAGATTCTGTTTCCCTTCTTCCCTCAAGGCACCTAAACCACTGACCTCAAAGTAGCTGTCCCCAAACTCTGACATCACATGCTCTGACTTGGGTTTATTCTGGCAGTACACCACATACATATGCAACCGACGCTCCTTAAGAAGGTAAAGGTAAAGTGAGAAAGAGCTGGCAAGGAGAGAAAAGGACAGCTCCAAAGAGCCAGGACCCACTCCCAAGTCCCGCCCCTCCGAAGTCCCACCCTCGAGCTCACATGTCTGATGAATAGCTGAGCCAACCAATCAGGATCCTTCAAACATTTCTGTAGCGCCTGCAGGAAATAGCTAAGGGGTTAGGAAAAAAAAAAAAAAGGTTAAGTACATTTCAGACCTGCGTACTCACCTACCACTCAATTTCAAGCTGTCAGCGCTAGGAGAGCTCCCAGGCAAGCCCCTCCAAATGTTCAATCTTCCATCCTAAATTCCTCCTTAGACCACACTGGGCCCATAGGTGTGATGCAGAGAGGACCAGATGTGAGCCCCTCCCTAACCCTTCACACTTAGGGTTCCATAACTCACTCTCGGTGCCACTCGTAGATTTGCTGAATGTTCCCAAACACAATCCTGTCACGGCCTCGAAGACTCTCAGGGACCCCCTGAGAAGCCATGGTGGCCATGTAACCCTATGGGAAAGTTGGAGAGGAGGGAGCATGTGGGGCCAATCCTGGTGGAAGAATCCTTCAGGAAAAAGTCCAGGATGGGGTAGGGGAGAATGAACAGAGGGAAAGGGTAAATGGGTGAGGCCAGGGAAAGGGGAAAGGGAACTACCTCCACAATCTGCCCCAAGTCGTCCACATACATTTTCTCTGTCTCTACCAGTTCACTCAGGACGTACCTAGGAAAAGTATAGAAGAATGCCCCCACTTCAGAGTCTGAGTACATCCTCAGTTTAGCTGGTAGTGTAGTGGGTTACATATGAGTTGGGCTGCTAACTGCAAAGTCAGCAGTTCAATCTACCAGTTGCTCCAAAGGAGGAAGATGAGGCTTTCTTCTCCAGTAAGATTTACTGCCTTGGAAACCCTATACAGGATCACTATGAGTCGGAACTGACTCCCTGGCATGGCATACCACACAACACCATCACCACCATCACTTCTCTCTCACCCCCATAAAGTCAATGTCAGAAGGGATTCCCAGTCCCAAGACTAAAAAGTGTGAGGGAAAATCTTCTGGACATTGTGCAATGGGAGGCAGAGAGAACTTACATACTCCTTTCCAGAGCCTTCTTCTGCTGCTCCTCCTCACTCTCAGGAGCCTGGGAAGCAGTCTCCTCCTCAGTTGGCTGGAAGAAAAGAGCATCCTTAGGTAAGAAAAGGGGTTTCTTTTGGAAGACAGGAACCTCCCAGGTCCATTTCTTCATACCTGAATCTTTTCCCCAGGGCTCTCCAATAATGTGGTCAGCAGCGTCAGTTCTGGCAGCGCCTCTCCAGATGCTGGCTCCAACATCCAATTCTGGGGACCAGAGATCAAGGGCAGTAGTACCCGTGGACACAACTTACCCTGTCTCCCAATGTCCTCTGTTTATATGCTTCTGTGGTACTCCCTGCTCACCTCATATGATCCTGCCTGGCCACCATCTCCCTCAGTTTCCACACTGAGACAATGTTTGGACTGATCCAACCATTTCCTTAGGCCACTGACTGGCCCTGGGGGGCCTGGGGAACAAGGTCCAGAGCTGAGGCCAGAGCTGGGGCCGGAAGGAGCAGCCAGACCAGAGGCAGCTGAAGCTGAGATACTCCCTTCACTGCCAGCAATGGAATAGGATTCTGGTAGGGGAAAAAGGGAAGAGACTGAAAGATTCTAACACTACTCCAGCTCCAGACTCAGGATCCCCAAGGAGCCCAAGGGTCTGCCTCCTATACTTATCCCTTCTCTCCAAGGACTTTCTGCTATTCTTGCTTGAATTGATCAGGATAGAAAATTTCATGGAGGCATTCTTGAGTGGAAGAAAAGTAAACACTTGGCTATCCAGGCCTGGAATTCCCAGGTACTAGTGGAGGTTTCCCCATATTCTGATCATGGCACATATATGGGGGTGGGGGGAACCATCTGGGTAAAGACTGGGGTGGCCATCTGCTCTCCCACAACCCACCCCCTTTCAATGAGTGAGTACAGACCATTCTCTGGGAATGAGGGGAGTAGGAAAAAGAGCTGACTCCACCTGCCACCCCAGACCCCTACTCCATCAATTGCAGTAATCACTATAAAAAGAAAAGGCTGCACAGCCCACCTCCCCAAGCATGCACAAACCCAATAGAGGCCCAGTGAGAAGCGCTCATGAGGACTGCCTCTGGCCTGGGCTCTGATGCACTATGAAAACCCTTGTGGATCCCTCATTCTTCCATCCCACTTCCTTCTTCATATCTGAAGTAGGCAAAAGGATTTTAGGAAAGACATCAGTTCTAGGCCCAAGGGTCTGTCTCATACCCAGCTGACTTTGGTGTAGAGAGCAATCAAGTTCCCTGCTCCTTCCCCTATTTTGTCAATTTGAACTAATAGAGAAATTTGATGACGGAAGGAACCTTAGAGATCATTTACTAAGTCACTTTCCTGGAAAATGCACACACAATCTCCAGCACCTAAATCCCTAGGGACAGGGCAAACCTGAACCCCAGCTCGCCCCCGACTCAACATTGGGACCCTCCGACCTCGCACTCACCACGTCCCCCCCGGGAGAAGCAGCAGCCGCATTTTGCCAGCACTTTTCGGATCACATGGGGACAGGCACAGCGACCCCCCTTTTGCCCCCCCCGCATGGCGCCCGGGCCCCCCCGCACCCCCCACCCGGGCCGGCCATGCAGGGGGAATCACGGGGGGCGGGGCGGGGATGGCGCAGAGCGCACACCCCCCCTCCCTCCGACCCCGGTCCAGGCTGGGGGAGACGGAGAGGGAGGGGACAGAGAGGGGGAGTTCAGGGGTGGGCGGAAGTCTGGTCTGGAGAAGGGCGGGGGGCTCTGGAGAGAGGGCGGCACGGCACCGGCCCGCTGAGCTGGGCGGGGAGGGTTTCCGGAACCCAGTCGGTGCGGGGCCCAGAGTCCAGATGTCCAGCTGGGGAGAGGGATGTTGGGGGAGGCTGAGCCGGGATGAGGCAGTCGCTCCAGCTTCGTCTCTGGCTTCTCAGGTTGGGTGGGGGTGGCTCTAGGCTCCGGTGAGGGAGGAGGCGGGGGCCGACACCCCGAGCCACTGGCGCTGAGCGCGTCTGGGTTGTGCGGCGAGGCGAATAACAGGCCCGGCCGCGGTGCTGCCGCGGGGAGGGGCCTCCGCAGCCCAGCTCCGCCCTCTCCCCCCGCGATCCCCCTCCAGCCTGTGCGGGGTTCCCGCCCCAATTCCCCCTCCCTCAGACACCACCACGTTCCCACTCCACGTCCCCAGCGCCTCCCCCTCTCCTCCCCAGCCTGGGCTCCCCGGCCCGGCTCCCCCTCCCTCTGCATCTCGCGCTCCGACTGAACAACGTTGGGGTGGGGGTTAAGCCTGGTAGTGGGTTCTGCCCGGGTCGCCCCTTCAGTCGTTGCAGTGGAGAAGAGTCCGGGGAATGGGGTCTTGGCCTACGCTAAGGTGTCCTAGGATTGGGGCTGTTCCTGGTCTTGCAGAGGCAGACGAGGCCCCTTCGGTTGGGGGTGCGTGTATGGGAACTCCTAGTGGGAACACAACTCAGGTGCCGCCCTTACCGGACCCTTCTTTCCTCCAGGCCCCGAGACTCCAGCTGAAGCTAATCACCAATTAAGGCGAAGTCCTGGAGCCTAGGCTGGCAAGGGGCCAGGGGTGGGGCGCAGGGACACTGCCTGCGGAGATTCGGACCAGTTGGGTGAGGAACACACAACATACCAGAGGTTAAGAAGAAGTGAGGAGGTCTCTGCGATTAAATGGGTCTCATGCAAATTATATGCAAACACTTATGCTAATAAGAGCAGAATAGTTTTGAATTCGCCAGTTTGCGCAGGATGGCAAATTGCGCCCCACCCTACGCCCAGCTTCTTACCAGGCTGCAGAGCACAGACTGGGTCTTCCCGCTCACACTCCCCTCTCTGAACCTCCTCGGGAAGGTCAAACTGGTCAGACTCTGGCTCAGTAGACCCCGGCCCTAAGGGACTTCGCTTCGGGGGCTGTGGGAACCGAAGGACCATAAGGAACCCACCCTCCACAAGCAGCTGGACCTTCCGCCCGCTTCCCCTTCTGTCAAAACCCACATTGTTGTGGAAGGGTCGGCAAGACGAGTTTTGAGGGAACGGTTCACCCAGAACATGCCTATGGTCCTTGTAAAGGAGCTCAAGGATTCCCGCAAGTTCCCCGCAGAACTACTGTTTGCAGGTAGACTGGTTGTGGGGTTCAGGCCTCCTGAAAGTCCCTAAAGACCCCAGACCCAACAACAACCCGCCTTTCTTACCCCAGCCTGCCCGGGTAGGGCGCATGCGCGAAGCATGCCCCCCATAACCCCCAGTATCCGGTCAGTGCGGCCAGGGGCGGGGCGGTCTGGGGGCTTCATGCTGGACCCCTACTTTGCTCCAAGTTGCAGGGCCGAGGGGGCACGGAAGCTGGGGGGCTGTAAGGACTGCGTTCGTCCGGGGAGTTTCTGCTGCCGAATCCGCCCCCTGCCCGGCTCCGCCCCCACTCCCACCCCAGCCAAACTTCGCTAGAGGGGTAGGGTTGTTCCTTTCCCTACAACTTGAGTTCAACAACAAACCTCTGCTATTCCTGCTTCTAAAGAATGAACTAGGGTTTCCACTATGTTATTATAGAGGCTACTAAACACATCCCATTTTCCCAGGCCCTCAGAAGCAGAAACGCTGGGATTTCCCTATCACTCCCCTTTCTCTTCTCAGCAGGCCCCGCTCCCCACCCCACACCACCCTGGTCCACAGAACAAAACGGGTGTGGCATAGAGTTGCATATTTTACTTTATTTTTATTAAATTAAAAGCTACAGTCTGGTGGTGATTCCAGAACAGGATAAGGAGGCTCCTTATGGGGGGCGGGGCAGAGAAGAGCGGGAGAAAGACAGACTGACAGAGACGTAGACACAGAAAGGACAGGTTAAAGGTAGAAGAATTGTATCTGATGAACACAAAGACGGCTCCATGGGGCTCAGCAGATTCCCACTCCCTGCCGGCTCAAGTTCAGAGGTGGAAGGGGATATCATGAGATGCCCCTCGTCCCCACCCAGGTCCTTTCTCAGCTTTGTCACTGGAGCACAGTACATACCAGATAAAGCCAAGGGCAATGGAGCGGGCAGGGAAACTGGCAGTATGTACAAGGGTGGGGGGGGAGGACTTGGGGAGCAGAGCCCTGGAGATCAGCCTCTGCCAAGAGAGTGTGGCTCACACTACACTGATGCACTTGGCAGATGGGAGACAGGGGAAGGATTGTCCCCTTCCCCTCTGAACTCCCTTCCCAGTCACATAGGTCCCCTACTAGTATGGTGTGGGGGGGCAGGGGAAAAGAGGAGAACAGAGCTTCCATTGGGTCCTAATGGAGGACAACAGCAGGGGCCTTGGCAAAGGGGATGTCCTTCAGTCGTCTGTGATACCCTTGGCTCTCAGTTCCTCTTGCACCCGGGTTAGGTAGGTGGGGTCCGGGTACCCAAACCTGAGAGCAAAAAAGGAATGTCAGGGTTAGCTGTTCCAGTTTGCTCATATTACCCCATGCTCATCTTCATTCTGGGTGACTCAGTGGAGGCCCCATTCAGATCCTTCCCAGCTTCCCCTTCAGGGTGGGGGAGGACCTTCAAAGTAACTTTGGCCAATTCTGCTTATTTTTGTAGATTTAGCTGGGCACAAAGGACCAGGTTGAATATAAGAGAAACTGGGATGAGATAGATAAATGAACAGTTTTGTATGTGTGATGGGTCTTCTCCAGTTTGGAGACTCCCAAGTAAGGGGGATGATGTTGTACTCCTGGCCAAGGGAACAGGAGTCTAGGGAAAGAAAATGAAGGTGTGTCGCACAGCTGGGGTCCCCCTGTGCAGCTGGTCTTGTGGTGGATGTCGTTCCAGGTGATGACATTCGGTCTCCCTGTGGTCATGGAGGTGCCGATAGTGAAGGTGAGACGCTGGTCAAATGCCTTTCGGAACAGGGTCAGCACCTTGTTGCCCTCAGGGCAATCAGGGAGGTAGGCCACCCGTGTGGTGCCAGGATACCGAACGCCTGGGTTTGGATGTTCAGCCTGGGAGGAAGGGGAAGCAGAGTGGGCAATGAGCAGCTGGACATTTTAGGGCTCCTGATGCCAATGGAGGGTCATCCTGGCCCAGCTAATTCTAACAGGGCAGCAATAGGCTGACGGCCTCCCATGGAGTCTGTTTCTGGACTTAATCCTTATTGTTAAGAGATTCTTTCTGCTGTCTCAATCCCTCAAGTCCCAATTCAGCTTCAAATGGATTGTCATAAGTGATGGAAGAAGGTCCTTACTCTCCAAATAACTTAGCAGAAATGTGAAGACTAAGAATCATTTCTCTTTCAGCTTTCCCTTACCCACCTGCCTACTTCTTCTACTGTCTAACTTGTTCCATACTTCTAGTACTCATCCCTCTGCAAGCCAGAATTGGATATGACTCTTTGTCCAACAGGAAGGCCCCTATAGGCCCTCTGACCATTATCTGTTTTTACCTTCCACTGGCATTAAGGTTTTAGTCTCATAAACCATAAATTGGAAACAGAGTAAACACTTCCAGCCTAGAGGTCTGTAAAGATGATCCCACCTTGCTATGCTTGCCTGCACCTAAGCAGCCAGAATTCCACAAAATTTACTCCTGCCTAGAGCATTTGTCAACATCCATGTTCATCAAGGAAATTACAGTAATCAATTCCTTTCGCTCATCATACCAAGTTTCAAGTGTGCCTTGGGGTCACGGGGATGAAAAAGCCGGGCCTCAGGGGGACCCCTAGCTCCAAGGCCCTGAGTAGGAAGACGTAACTGGGAAACAGCAAGACTGTATCACATCTAACAAACACACTCACCCTCACCCAGTCTTTCTAGATCAGAGAACAAGCTTGGGAAAAACCAAAGGATAAGGGCAGGCTGTGGTCTTCTTACCCCCTGGACACCGGGCGGGAAGACATACTGGATGACAATGGTGCCATACTTCTCATAGCTGGGCAGTAGGAGGGTGGCGTCCTTAGAGACCAGCATCCGCCCATTCTGGGGCTGGTTGCCCACCAGCTGCCCGTAGAAGCGGCCACACATTGGGCAGGCCTTCTTCACCTGCAGGGCCCGTGTAATGCAGCCCTCGCAGAATGAGTGCCGGCACTTCTCCAATGTCTTGGCATTCTGGATCTCCCCCAGACAGATGGGACAGGTGCTCTCTGGCTCTTCTGCCTCCTCCCGAAGACGTGGAGGAAGAGGAGGAGGTAGGGGAGGGGGAGGAGGGGGAATCCCCCGAGCCCCTGGGGGCAGGAGTGGGGCTGCTCGGAGAGGGGGTGGGCCTGGACGGTGCAGCTCAGGGTGCTCCCCTCCACCCCCCAAAGCCAGGCAGCCCATAAGCTCCCCCTGCCTCTGAGCTTTCTTCAACTCTTTCTCTGCCTCTTTGAGCAGCCCCTTGAGAGCTTTCCGGGCCAGATAGAGCCCATTGGGAGGGGCTGGGGGCGGGCCTTGTGGGGAGAGCTGGAGGACATAGATGTCAGAAGTCTCGCCATCTATGAGGATGGACACACGGTGTTCTTCCCGTAGCCGGGCCAGCCGCGCTGGGGTCTCCTTGCTCAGGAAGTCCCATACAGGCTTGGAGACAGTCACTTTGTTCTTGCAGGTGCCTCCACAGGCTGCCATTCTGGACAGGACGAACGACACTGCCCCCAGGGTGAAAGGGACTCAGGGTGGGGGGGGTCCCCACTTGACAAATATCAGGTTCCTTCCAAATCCTAGATTATCTCCATTCTCTCAAATCCAAACCCCACTCTCCCTTCAATTCCTATTCTATCTTCCCATATCTTCAAACCCCAGCACTCCCTGACGAACAAGAAAGTTCCTATAACTTTATCATTTTAGCCAAGCAATCATTCTAGGTTCTCCTAACATGTCTCCCAAGATCATAGAAATAATTACCCCTGTCCCCCTCTGAGTGAAAAAAACGGGCATGTTAAAGGAGAAGGAGAGATTTTAACCCTCCTTTTGCTCACTTGGATCCTGAAGAGCTTAGAATTGGCATGCAGGCTTCTCTTTCCCTGCTCCCTACTTGTGGGTTATATGACCTGGTAGGGTGGAAAGGAAAATGAAGAAAAATGAGAAACTGCTCCCCTCAAATTCCCACATATCCCAACCCAGCAGCCCATGTAATAGACAGGAACCTGGATATGTTACTGGGCATGGGATTACTTGGGATGTGGAATGAAGGGAAATAATTTAAGGATGAAAGTTGAGTTCCCTTGGGGCAAATACCTGGAAAGCCCATGGACGATGGTGACAGCAGAAATCACTCTATTTCCACACTCTACTGACCAGGACTAAGGAGAGTAAAGAGTTATGATGACAAATGTTATATTTTCTCTAGCCAGTCCAGAAACAAAACTCCTCTTCCATTTCCTCTCCTTCTCCCCTGCAGAACTTCATGCATAGCCCCTCCCAAAGTTGGTAAGGAAGGGACTTATGCTAAGCTTCTGTCTTTTCTTGCTCAGCTCTGAGGCCCAGGTAGTGTAGTGAGTCTCCTAGGGAAAAGCCTACACACACTGTCTTTCTTGCCACCTGTCTCAGATCACACAGACAGGAATGTTTTCTCTGCTCCCCAATTTCTCACCCTGGCTTCACATTCCTCAATCATCTAACCCCTGCTGCTAGCCCTAACCTCAGCCCCTTCTAGTGAAGTCTGTTAGGAATGTGGACAAAGTGGCCACAACCTCTGCAATAACAAAGTTCTCAGTGTCACCTTTTAGACCCAGCACTCCCCGCCTAGCCTGTTAGCTCCCAAGTCTGCATTTAGGAGGGCTGGGCTCACACAGGGCCTCCACTGGAGGGGCCTGATGGAAGCCCAGAGACTCATCATATTCAGTTACAAGGCCGTCCCACCTCTCCAAATGCAGCTCCAATGGAAAGCGGGACCATTAACGTGACCTCAATTCCTTGACTGATGGAAAGGGGAGCGGCTGTCTGTGCTTCAATCATAGTCCCCTCAAGACGAGATTCACCTCGAGGCTCAGAGAGTGAAACTTGAGCCCTGGGACCTCAGCCCCCACTGTCTAGAGTGGAAACCCATCCCCTTCCATCAGAGAGGCCTCAGGACCTAGGTGTCCTAGCTCCAAGTCCTGCTGGCATAGAAAAGGGAGGCGGGGCCACAGTTTATGCTGGATATTTTATTCCTCTGGGGCAGCCCAGGCCAGACGCTGGGTCAATTCCTCCCTCCAGAAAGATGCTAGATGCATGGGCAGCCAAAAAGGGCAAGGGTCCCAGGGGGCATCCACTGAGGCAACTTCACCCCTCCCCCCACGGCCTCCGGCATGACCCAGCCGGGAATCAGCTCTATACATCCCCCTCTCTCCGGAGGCCCCAGAGACCCTCCGCTGGGTGGGGATACAGGTCGCCTGATCCTGGCCTCCAGGACCCCCAAATGGAGGCCAAGGCTAGAGGATGGTGTAAAGGGCAAAGATGGGGCATGGAGGAGCCCCCCCACAGAGCCGCGCGCGTTGCAAGGGGCAAAGGAGGTGGCGCAGGGGTAGCGGAGTGGGGGAGCATGGGGGCGCGAGCAGGGTCCGGGGGGCGCGCGGTGGGTGTGAGGGACGCCGGGCTCACCTACCTCTCGTCAGCGCCGCCATTGCCGGTCACATGACTGAGGCTGTTGCTGGGATGACGGTCCGGGCCTTAGCAACAAGGGGGGGGAGACCCCAAAAAGGTGGGGAGGGTTGCAGGGGGTGAGACAGAAAAAGGAGGGAGGACTGCACCCCCATCCCCTTCACAGGTGATAATCACTGTCTCCTTTGACCGTTTGGATCCAAAAGCCCCTGTCCCTCCGCCCCAAAACAAAAATGGAGGCACTGTCCCAGTCTTTGGAGGGTGGGGTAGCGTCGTGTAACTGAGGGTAGGAGGTTAAATCCCTTAGAGCCACCCGCCGCTACCCTTCTCTTTTCCTCCGCCTGGGAGGGGCCCTCTCCCTTTTCTATCCCAGCCAGCCAGCCGCACAGCAGCATCTCAGAGCTGGTGGTGGATGGGTGGGTGGGGAGCGTCGGTTTAGGTATACAGGAATGGGAGGGGAGGGTTCTGAAATCCTTATGCCAGAAGTGCATTTGAGGAACAATGTGGGATGAGAAAAAGAATCATAGTAAAAAGAAAAGCATTGGTCCTAAAAAATAAACAAATCCCAGTACTGAACTATTTCAGTCGCTCCCTCATCTCCTGCCTCTTCCTAGATTGTTACCTTCTGTGACCCTCCACAACCTGCTCCCGGCTGAGTATTGGTAAGTGCCTCTGATTTTTCTCTTTTCACAAGTGGGTATACTGAGGCTGAAGCAGAATGGGAAGTGAACAGATTTTAAAAAATGGCTTCTGGTCTTGGTGGCCTCAAATCTATGGTTCAAATAGAGTTAAAAACTCTTATGGGAAAAAAAAAAAAAAAGCTCTGCTCTACTTCCCACAGCAAAGGCTCCACCCCCAGTCCAATTTACTTCCCTGGGGCCACATCAAGTCAGGTTTCTCCTCCAGCCAAGAAGTACTGTAACTCCCAGACTGGCAAATCTCAGTACATCCATCCCCTTCTCCCTTGGGGGGGTGGGGGAGAAGGGCGGTGTGGGTGTGCTGGGGATGGTCACTTTCTCCTTCACTTTCCCAGGACCCTTCCAGGCAGAGATCATCTTTCTCAGGAAGCCTGGGGAACTCCAAATGCAGTTTCTTTCAGCTTGTGGAACTGAGGCCCACTCACCTTGACAGGGCTGTTTGAGTGTGAACAAACCCAGAGCACCCATCCCCCAGCCCAGGGCCCCACCGTGCATTTTTTATGGCTTGTACTACAGCTGAAATCCATGCCAATAAGTTAAAAAAATTATTTTCCATCCTCATACAATCAATGGCCCCTACATTTTAATTTGCCAGCCATCCCAGTCTAGAAAACCACATCCTTAATTAGGGAGCCCATACCATCAAGGCAAAAATTCATCTGGTCTTTGCACACCTAAGCACATTTCCTCAGAAGTAGTGGTGGTAAAAAAAAAAAAAAAACAACTACTTTCCTGTGAAGGAATCTGGATTAAATAATTTATTTTCTATATTGTGATAGCCATAGAATTAAATACATAAGATCTTTATTAATTAGTAACACAAGATGAAAAACAGAAGCAACAAATGAAGACCATACTGCCCATGATACATCAGCCACATGGTCAGAAAATTCATTTCTAAGGAATAACAGTTGCTGGTGTCATGGAGTTTTATTGCATTCAACAAGGGAAAGGTTGTTGTCAGGTGCCATCGAGTCGGAATGAAGGTAGAAGGTTGGAATGAAAAAGATCCATCAGGCCCGATGGGAAGATATTATAGGGGTTCCAACCCCTAACTCTGGATTCTTCTTTCTTCCTTTGGAGATGGGAGCAGAGACAGGGATTCTCCCTTATGACTTCTTAAATCAGTCCATTCAGATACAGAGCAAAGAAGCTTTGCATCTCCACAGGTCAGGTGCCCATCTTTATGTTAGAAAAATCTAGAAGCCTCAAGGCTAGCAATAATGGTTGCCTTAGCCCCAAAGGCATTGTGAGAGGGGACCAACCTCATCTCATCAGGTTCCTGTACATTCTGAGAATGTCACATGTCAACTCAGTTATCTCTGGGGGTGGAGAGTGAAGATGACAGAGAAAGCCATCTGTCCTCTGGGTGACACAGCAGCAGTCTAAGATGGGACAAGAGAACAGAACGATGACAAACCCAACTGGAAAAGGGTTTCAGAGGGAAGAGAAGTGTGTTAGGCACACACCTCCAGACAATAGGGGAGCTCCCCACACTTGAGACCTCCGTATTGAAATGACCAGGACTGACCCAGGTGGGGAAATTCCCTTCTGCTGGGAATAAACCACAAACCCACTAGAGGGTTCCAGTCCTAGAAGGGGTATGAGGCTTTGGTGAAGAACAGTTAATAGTCAAACACCTTCACTCAGGCATCAATGCTTTAGCCATCTCTGGGCTCCTGCAGGTGCAAGTGGGATAAGGGAAGAGATTATAGAGAGTAGTTAATCCTTGGTAGAAATCCTCTCCGATTCCAAAAGTCCTTTTAGGTCCCACCTCCATAAGGAGGCAGCCTGCTGACCACTCTCCACCCTACTTCTGTGTACAAGATTGGCTGTATTTCATCATAAGCACACATGACTCCACCCACACCTGTATCTTGAAAGTTCTCCATCCCAGGGCCTTCTGGGACGAAAGCATGCTAGTGAATTCAATAAAGTTATCAGCAAAATTCAGACACTTAGTTCTTCCCACACAGCAAAGTGCATCCAGAGTAGTTGCTTGAGCCAGGTTCATCTGTCCAGTCAAGTTCTGAAGATAGAAAACACTCCCCTTCTCCCAGCTCCTTTACTTTCACAGCAACAACAGGACATTTTACAAAGATCAAGGCACTTAAGAGAGTCAACAATAACGCCCTAATGAAGCAAACAGACTTGTTGGGAAAGGGAAAGAGGGAAGAAAGGACAATGTATTTCTGATGGCCAATTCAACAAAAAGGGGTTATTGGGATGGAAGGAGCCTGCAGCCTGAATTTAGCAAAGGAGGAAGAGAAGATGTATTGGCCAATATATCCTGAATTCCTCCAAGTCTCTCAGACCCCACCACTTTGAACAGAAAGCAGTAGTCACCATGGAGTCAGACAGTCTCTTAGGCAAAGATGTTGGTAATAAAATCCAGGAATCTCTTAGCATACTGCTCAGGATGGACAGTAGAGATCTCTGCTCCAGCCTGTGAGGAGGTATGGAACAATGTGTCAGGCCCATCCTACCACCCTTCTCCCTACCCAACCTTTCATCCTGCTACAACACCATTGCTCTCGCTCTTCCCATAGAATTCAATCCAGTGGTTCCTGATAGGGGAGGATGGTACAGAATAGGATTTGGGGGAACTCTCACCCCATGCTTGACAGTTTTGGCTGCATGAGCTGCTTTCTTCTTGGCATCATACTGTGTCAGGATATCAATGAGACCCATGAAATACACCTCCTTCTGGGGGGCCCCTAGCAACAAAGACCAATAATGAAGAGCAGGTATAGTTCCCATTCCCTTCCCCCAGGAGCCAACAAATCATTTTTGAAAAGCTAACCACCCTCTGCTCACAACCCTGCCCACCCTTAAAATTTCCAGGATCTCACCCTCAGCACTCCGGATGGCATAGACATCAATGAAGGACTCAAACTCTCCAGGGCCCAAAGGCCGATGGGAATGGATGTAGCCGCCGATGCCCTCAGGGGAGGTGCCATAGGAGCCCACCAGAGCAGGAGGTCCAGTCATGCCACAGTCTCCCTCCCCCTCTGCCTCCTCCTCCCGGGCAGGTCCCTCCTCCTCTGGTTCAGAGCCCCGGATGATGTCGTGGATGCCCAGTAGAAGGCTGTAGTCCATGATCTTCAGCTGTACTAGGAACTGAGACCCCACTGACCAATCAGACACCCCAGGTCTTCCTCCCCACTCCCAGGTACCACCCTTATATCTCCCACCCTTGAATTTCTGGGGCCTTCCTAGGGAACAGAAGTATAAAAGTGAGAGTTATGGGTATATCTCCATCCTTTAGGGCCTACATGTCCTAGTATCTAAGAGCTTCCTTTTAGCTCCTTTCAGCCACCAGCTCCATGGGTCAACTCTGGGGTTTTTCCACATCTCAAACCCAACTCCCCTTTATGCAAAGGACCAGAAGAATAAAGGGAAGGTGAGGAACTCCCTCATACTGTGGAAGGAAAGAACATCTTTCTGGCCTTGGGAAGCAAATTTTAAAAAAAGGAAATAAAGCCATTTCCCAGAATACCCCATTCCATCACCTCCACATCTCTCTTTAGCTTCTCCAGAAATACTTTCTTCTCTTCTTCACCAATATAAACTTTCTGATTCTTGTTGAGAAAGTCCATATCTTTAAGGGTGGGCAATTCTTTAACCTGAGAATACAGAAAGGGATGTCTTGGAATACATACCTTTCCCAAGGTGTCAGAGAACCTTGCCTTCTCATCTAGAACTCTCTTCTCTAACTCAGAGGCTTCCAGGGGAGAGATCTCACAGCTCATCTCACATTTGACTCCATACTATGATGCTGCTCCAGAGTCTGTTCTCACCTCTAATGGCTTCCTATTGGAATGACCCATCAGTCATTGCAATTGTAAACTGAATCACGACCCACTGCTCTCTGTTTATGGTTTTCAGTCAAGTTCTTCCATGCTGACTTTTTTTCTTCTTAAGCAAAAACAGTGGCTTGAAAAATAGACTCCAGAATGAGAGATGGATGATAAGCATTTCCCTCTTACAGACTGGCATCTTCACCCATCCCCAAACTCTTCATATGGAGTAACCCATGCCCATAACAAAGCAGCTGTTCCCTTTGGTCCCTTCCAAACAATCCCTGGATCAGTAGGAGTCTACATCTCTCTTCTTTCCAGTGGTTTAAGATAAAAATATACTGCTGCTGATTCCTACCCCTTTAAGGAGAATGATGTCTTCATCCTATGAAAATCCATTTCATCTGCTATCCCCCATCCCTCACCCTGTAGCCTACAATTAGTATCACCTTTTCCTTATCGCTGGCTTCCCGTGACACTAGGGAACCCTGTTGAGAGAACCAAAGACCATGTGAGCAGAAGTGGCTGAAAGAACAGGACCCAGTTCCTAAGACAAGTACTCAAACCCATGGGCTTCTTTCCTTTAAACGGAAACTTCCAATACCCTCCCAGACCTGCCCCCATTCTCAGGTCATCAAGAGTCTCCCCTTGAGTTCTAGTTATCTGATCCTTACCTTCAGGTCATACTTCCTGTGCACAGGAAGACGGTGGCTAAACATATTGCGCATCACAAGCATGTAGCAGTCTTCATTGTCCACACTGACTCGGTACATCCCTAGGAACTGGGGCAATAGTGTGTTGCCATGGCACTTCACAATGTACTGGGGTGGAAAGGGAGAAAAGAATAGGGAAAGGGTAAGCAGCAGATGAACAAACCATTCAGGGATGAACAAACTCCACTCAGGGATGGGAATTCAAACACTACCATACCAAAGAGGGACAGAAGACTCAAATAGAGATTATAAGGTCTGAAGTGGTAGGGATTTCCTAAAGATGTCCTGACTATCCATGCTATTTCTGAATCACATCTCCTTGGATTTATCCTATTTTGATAGTCTCAATTTTAAAGTGCCTTCTCACACTTCATCTTTATCAATGAGACAGGCAAAATAAGTAGTAGTATCTTTATCATGGCTGGTTGGTTAGATGCTGAGGAATCAGTTCCTGCTCATAGAGACTCCTGTATAGGGCTTCCGAGGGAGCAGAAAGCCGCATCTTTCTCCTGTGGAAAAACTGGTAGTTTTGAACGGCTGACCTTGAGGTTAGCAGCCCAACTCGTAAATCACTCTTCTCAGTATGCAAGTGATTGACCAGCAGTCCAGAAAGCAGGATTAGAATTTATATCTGGTTTTCTACCAAATGATTTTTTCTAGATTGTGTTTCTTGGGCTATACTCTCATAGTCAAACTGTCTAATGTGTAATAACATATAATTTGATTTTTAAAAGTTTCTCTTTCAGTACTACCACCTCTAAGCATTGCTGCCTTCTTCCCTTCACAGCCACCCTTCTCAAGAAAGTAGTGACTAATCCATGTCTCCACTTCTTACCTCTCATTTACAACTCAGGTCACTGAAATAAAATTTGTAGCCTCATTTTTTTCTCTGAAATGAATCTACTGCTCCCCCAACCCATCAACTGGCACAATTACTGAGTACTTTTTAGTCACTGTCACAGTTCCACTCTGTGTGGCATGTGATACTGTTGACCAGTCCCCTCCTAAAACTCTTCACCCTCAACGTCCATGATACTGCATTTCCGATTCTCCACCTCTCTGTCCTCAAGTCTTTTATGGACTAAAGGCATAAATCATTAAAAGCATCTGCTTACTCTTAGTCTCCTTTATAGGATCTTTTCTCCACTTGGTCCTGACAGTTGTCCTCAACCATCTTTTCATTTCACTCCACGCACTCCCCTTCTACTTACAGGGCATTCATCGGGAGGAACTGCAGAAACCTCAAAACTAATAGGTGTGAATCAGAAATGTCTTCCTCTAGAAGTCTGTTCCTTTTGTTTCCCAATTGTTGGTGGACAGGTCCCCTGTTATGACTAATCAAGAATTTGGAGGCTTCTCTACCTCCTCTTGGCCTTAGTACCCACAATTCTTCCATCTTTTCCATCTTGAATGTCCTGGCTTCCCCAGATTCCCATCATATCTCACCTAGACTATTATAATTTGGAGTTCTGGTGTGGCACTATAGGACTACGCTCTGGACTGCAAGGTCACTTTGAACTGCCAGTCAGTGGTTCAAACTCACCAGCTGCTCCTCAGAGACCCAATATAGGGTCACTGACTCAATGGCACTTAAAAACAAGTGGAGTCTCCATGTTCAGTATCCCCCACCCCAATCCATAATCTAAAATGTTGTCACAAAGATACCTGCCAATCACACAGAAATCTCTTTCCTGAAAATCACCTTTGGGATCAACCCCTAACTTTGGGTGGCCCCATCATGATCTGATTCTTGCCTATTTTTTCACAATACCATATCCTAGTCACAATGAATTTTTTGTAGTTCCCTGACACCAAGCTCTCTCATAGCTCTGTGCCTTTACAAGAACTGTTTTCCTCTGTCTAGAATGTTCTCTTCCATTTTGTACAATGGTTAACTTCTACTAATCCTTCAATAATCATTCCCTATTTAGAGTTTTAAAAACAGTTTTAAAAACAGTTTTTAAGCCTCCCAACTGCACCTCTTTCTCCAGATGAGTAGGGACGCTCTTTCTTTGCTCCTCCAAAGAATTCTACACACTCCTATATTAAACACCACACACCATGCGCTAATGCTGGTTTTCTTTGCCGCTAGACCATGAGATCATTGAGGGCCATAACTGTTTCATTCACTTCTTTCTCTACTGCCTAACACAGGCCTTAGTAATCGTTGTTGTTATTGTTAATTGGTGTTGAGTCGGTTCTGACTCATAGTGACCCTGTATAAGGTTTTGAGAAGCAGCTGGTGGGTCTGAACTGTTGACCTTGTGGTTCACAGTCCAGTTCTGATCCTATAGTGCCACACAAGGAGTCCGTAGTAATAGTAGACATTCAATATTTGGCGTATAAACAAAAGAATCCTTTTAGAGTCTTTTGTTTATTCCTCATGTTTCTTGTTCATTGATTTTGGTGAGATCGCTCATCAGTAGAAACACATCCAGGCAGTACATTTATCACCAAAGCATTCCATAAACTCCACATTTAAGCTAATATATTCAGACTGAATGGCTTCCTTGAGCCCATTTGGGACTAGGTATTATTATGGCTTCTCACTTCCAATTTTTCCCCATTGTGTACTTACCCTGTTTTTTCTTCAAATTGCATTTATTCCTGAGACTATATTTGGTGTTAACACTTCACCTGATTCTGACTTCGCTTCTAGTTTATACTCTGGTAGCGTATACTCTGGTAGCATAGTGGTTACGAATCGGACTGTGAAACATAAGGTCAGCAGTTTGAAACTACCAGTGGTTCTGCGGGAGAAAGATGAGGCGTTCTGCTCCCGTAAAGATTTACAGCCTCGGAAACCCTGTGCAGGGTCACTATGAGTCGGAACCGACTCCACGGCACTTAACAACAACAACAATACACATATTGATACATTTACATATCCATCCACAGCACTGGTTTTAGATAGAATGTTAAGTTCCAGACAAGAAGGGTTATTCTATTTAGCCCAGTACAACTAGGGACATACGTGCCTTTTTGGGCACAATTCCTAATTTTAAAAAGCATGATGTCAAGTGCTTCTTGGAGAGCAAAAGGGCTGTAAGGAAGAAAAGCAATAGGAATTCTTTCTATGTACTCTGGCAGTTCGGCTATGAGTAGGAAGGCGAGGGAAAGAACGAGGAGAGAGAGGCCTGACCTGGTGGTAGTTGGAGAGGTTGCTATGCATGTCGGCAATGTCCTCGCTAGATACTTCTTTGATGACCAGAGTCCGATCGTAGGAGATAAGGAAGCGACCATCACTGCCTTCACTTTCACTTGGGGGACTGCGGGTAAGGGACACCTGGGGACAGAGAATACGCCAGAGGATCTTCTACTCCTACTTCATATAGAGATGCAAGTCATAGGATAACAGTCAACTGAATACATCTGAAAATGGGTAAGTCCTAGAGTAGGAGGTTGAGCCAGAGGCTCTATACCTGATGTTATATGGATTGTAAGAAAGTCAGTGAAAAACTTGAGTGCACCCACATTTTATCATCAGATTTTTTAATCTGTCTGTGACTGCAATTTAAAGGTAAAGAATCATACTTGCCAAGGCTCTCATCTCTTCAAGCATGACTGTCCCAACGACTCCTCAATTGCTCTGTCAAAAGAACTACCCTTACCCCATAATGGACCCTCACCAAATAATCCTGGTCATCAATGCCAAATCGATCACGGAGGTTCCTGAAGACCTGGGGACAATACTCCTTAAACTTGAAATGACTGGGCAGATTTTCCCTGAAAAAGATAAGGAAATAATCAAAGTAACAATACTATATTTATATAGGACTTGACGTTTGATAAAGCATTTTCACACATCTGTGTGATCCTTTAAAAGCATATTATTCCAATTTTATAGAAGAGGAAACTGTGGCTCAGGTTGGGTGAGTGACCTGCCTAAATGGTAAGTAGGGCCAGGGTCTATCACTCATCCAAACAACAAGTTAAAGGCATCCAAAGTTGGCAAAAGGTGTCACTGTTTCAAATGGCATCTTCTAGCATTAGGAG
Source organism: Chrysochloris asiatica (assembly GCF_000296735.1). Taxonomy (NCBI): domain Eukaryota; kingdom Metazoa; phylum Chordata; class Mammalia; order Afrosoricida; family Chrysochloridae; genus Chrysochloris; species Chrysochloris asiatica. The sequence continues at coordinate 4,153,974 of NW_006408551.1, read as the reverse complement.
GAAGGCTCAAAGGACTCGGGCATTTCTTTCAGGCAGTCCCTATCAGAAGCTAATGGTAATGGCACCTGGAATATTTACTCTATGAAGTTGCTAAACTAAAGGAAAAGTTACTGTTGTTGTTAAATGCTATTGAGTCAGTTCCGACTGATAGTGACCCTGTACAGGGTTTCTGTGGAGCAGTTTGGTGAGTTTTAACCGAAAATCTTTAGGTCCAACCAACCTTGTGGTCAAGTGTTTATCCTACAGCGCTACACCAACAATCCATAGACAAGTAGCACTGACCAATAAAAGAGTCTAGGAAACACTGGAGATTATTTTAATAGTTTCTTTGGACAAACCTGAATTTTTGCATTGGAAAGCAGCTTAGATAACACCACTTGTAAGTTGCCTTCTAAATAGAAAAGTCTTTAAAAGTTTAATCTTAACTTTTAAGTTTAAGTATTACTCTTTTCTAGAAAGGCTGACATAGGGAGGAAAGGCAGGGATCCACACTGACCTGTGGAAAAGGTGATTGTTGACTTTGATCTTGGAGCTGGCTTTAAAGTCATCTGGAAGCAGCATCACTGGAAGAGGCACCTGGCTGAGTTCATTGATCTGATATGGCAAAATGTGAATAGGGAGGCGGTGAGTAAGGGTATAGAGAGCCACTCAGATCCATGTCTGGGCAGGAGTCAGGAAAGGGCAATTCAAACCTCATTCTTTTACAACACCAGCTATGCATATGCTTGACAGAAGTGACAGAATGTGTCTAAATCCCTTCTGCTGCCCAAGCAGGAATGCAGTAAGCCACACTCACACACAGCCCCTCACACCCTCACCTCCATGGAACTTCATGCTCACAACAGTCATTTTATATTAGGCAAACCCTGTAAGCAACTCACATCTATTTTTAAAGCTGTGACAAATTCTAAGGAAAAAACACCCTCAAGACTCAAGCAGACTCAAGACACTCAAGACAAACAGTTCCCTGCTCCATTTTTTTTTAAAGACATTTATAAAGTGCACAAGATAGTTAATGGGACTCTGAGGGCAACACAGCAAAAAGGGATGAGCTGTCAGAAAAAGCTCCTTACAAATACAAATAAGGATCAGTTCATCCAGCCCAATTCTGACCAGTTCTCTGCAGTAGGTTCCCACCTGCTTATGTGTAAGGTAAAGAAAGAGCAGATGACTTGAGAGGGAACACAGGCAGGCAGAGGATATGAGCTCATTAGGCGCCTGTTCACTAAAGCCAAGCTATTCAATACCTCAAAGGATGCTTCACATGCTCTCCTCAGCTCCTAGGCTGCAGTCTGTTCAAGACGAAAAGGGAGCTCTTGTACTAAAAAAATCCCAGGATGTGCTTTCTTGGTGTTGCCACAGTACCTTTCACTCGCCTTTACTAGTGCATGTATCACATGTCTTCAGTCACTAGTTTACGTAAGTTTCCCCCACCTAGACTATGAGCTCTTCAAGGGCAAGTGCCTGTTACAGTCCTCGGCATCTCTCAGGTGCCTAGCTAGCACAATGTTTGGCACACAGTGCTCTTTTTAAGTGGTCATTAATGGAATAAGCAAATGCCTAACCTATCCTTAGTAGATCATCTGATAGAGGTTATCAAGTGCATTCTAACCTAAATCCTATACACTGCAGTGCAACCCAACCCCTCCCATTCTCAGCAGAAAAATGAGGACAGAACATATTATTCCAGAGGGGAAAAAAAAAAAACAGCCTAAGATTCAGCTATAGCTCTTCCTGCTCCCTCCTCCCCACCTGCTGTTAAGCAAGCTGAATCATCAAGACATATGTTCAAGGAATTTCTCCATTCCAGATACTTTTAAGTAAATGTGTGTTGGCTGGAGGGTGGGGTGTTGGGCCTAAAGTATATATATATACCTATGGAACCTGAGGCAAGTCTTCCATGTAACTCCTCCAATCCCTATCAGAGGAAAATCCTCCCAGTTAAGTGTCTCCAAGATAGAGATGAGTCATCTGGAAGGAACATATGCGAGGCACCCGTACTACCTCCATCAGTCCTGCCCATACCAAGTACCTCACACTGGACACTCAACTATTAAGACATTATCCCCAGGTAGCTGGGAGTAGTCCTTGTTGTTGTTGTTGTTAAGTGCCGTCGAGTTGGTTCCGACCCATAGCGACCCTGTATAGGGTTTCCAAGGAGCAGCTGGTGAGCTTGAACCGCAAGGTTGGCGGTCAGTCTGGTGCATTAACCCTCAGCGCCACACCAGGACTCGTTACAGAGCCACAAATACAAAAGGTAGCGGGACTGGCTCGAAACAACATTCTAAACCAAAAATTAAGAATGTGACAGACATTGTATTCCTCCTCATCCCGTCCACCTACACAATTCTGCCATGACTGTAACAATTCAAGGAAGCTGATTTCTAAAATACTGCCTGTCCCATTCAAGGTCACTGATTTCTTACACTCCTGATTTGTGGGGTGGGGAGAATGGCTGTGCTTGCTTCACCTGCGGTATCCTCAGGAAAGAAGATGCACTGGCCTGCGTGGCCTCCTCTTGACTCCAGGCCGTACCCTCTACAGCAAAGTCCCTGTTTCTAAAGTCCACCACGACAGTATTTCCATAATCACTGCCTTCCATCTAATACCAACCCTCCAGACAGCAATGGGGATGCAGTTAAGGCCAAAGGCATATAAAGAAACCCTAAAAGAATGCATCCACTAGGCTCAAGGCAGGGGTGGAGCAGCCTTTCTGAAATGATGTACCTCTGGAAAGGAAAAGTAGGAACAAGCAGGATTAAAAGATCCAGGGAGTCTGGAGCTTCCCCCAGACAAAGCCAGGGTTCCAAAGTCAAGGACTGCGGCTGGAAAATAAGGTGGAAAGGAAAGTGAACGATCCTCCTTGTCCAGCTACCTATAGCACACACACACACACACATACAAACTCACACACACACACCAGAGACCCCACCACCAATAATCCAGAAGAGCCACTCCCCCCAATGTCCTCCCCGCTGGAGCCCGGTCCAGGTCGGTCTCGTGGCCTGGAGCTGAGGCTGGATTTCAAGTGGGGAAGACGGCAGGAGAGTGGAGGAGTAAAGGGCGGAGGGGGAGACAATAAAAGTCTACAGCGAGAAACAGGTCTATAGGAGAACCTGGGGAGTGGTGGGCAGGGACCAGGACAGCACAAGGGGTTCCGGAGCGGGGTCCTGGAAACCCCAGGGAAAGGAGCTGAGGGGTTCGGGTAAGGTTGCAAGGGGCTGGAGCCGGGTCTCACCGAGTGGGCTACGCCCCACAGGAACACGCCCACCAGCGGGTCGGCTGCTCTGAACACCTTCACCTTCTGCTGCACGAAATGCTTCTTCTTGGTTTTGGAAGCGAAGCCAAAACCCGGGCCGGGGCCTGCTGTTGCCGCTGGTACTGTGGCCGGCGGGGCCGAAGAGGACGCCATAATCTCCGGCGCAGCCGACAGAGTAGGAGACTGAGACGGCCACTATCCGGGTGTCCGACCCCGGAAGCGGTGCTCACCTGCGCCGCCGTCACGTGACCGGAGACTGGCCCGCAGGCGCGCGGGCGGGGCGTACCGAAGCTGACTCCGCCCCCTTTCGCAGCCCGACAGTTTGATCACCGAGAGGTGGGTTGGCTCTTCAGAAGTAGTGAGCAGCACGTGGTAGACAGTCTCAGGAAGGCGACCAGCACCCTGGGAGACACTGACCCGTCATCGAAACTACGGGGATGCTGGTAGGGCTGGTCTGACTCACCCCCCAGGTCGGGCTATTCTTTGCTGCAAAGTCACCGCTTTCTGATTTTGCTTAATTTCTAATGAGTAACCTCGGGCCTGAACCTAACTCTAAAACATTTTTCTGAAGCCAGGACTGGGTAGGGGCAGACACTGGAAATGCGAAATGTTTACCCCTGGCCCCGCTGTGCCGTTTTCATCCGTCATTCAAATAATTATAGGGCACCTACCTACTCGTGCTATATATTGGAACCGACTCCACGGCACTTAACAACAACTAGTGCTATATGGAGTCCTGATGTGGCGCTGTGGGTTAATGCGCCAGCCCTTTGAACTGCCAGGTTGGCAGTTCAAGCTCACCAGCTGATCCTTGGAAGCCCTATACAGGGTCGCTAAGGGTCGGAATCGACTCGACGGCACTCAACAACAACAACAAATTGTGCTATATGGAGTCCTGGTGCGGCGCTGTTGGTTAATGTGCCAGTCTGCAACACTTGTGCTGGTGGCTCAGTGCACTGAGTGTTGGGCTGCTGACTGAATTGTCGGCAGTTCAAACGCACCAGCCATTCTGTGGGAGAAAGATGAGGCTGCCCCGGTAAAAATACGAACCCTAAAGAATAGTTCTCTTTGGGTTGCTATGAGTCTTAATTGACTCAATGGGGTTTTTTTGTTGTTTTTTTTTCATGTGCCTATACTGTTCTGGTAGCGTAGTGGTTACAAATCGGGCTGCAAACCTTAAGGTCAGTGGTTGGAAACTACCAGCCGCTCCGCGGGAGAAAGATGAGGCTTTCTACTCCTGTAAAGATTTACACCCTCGGAAACCCTGTACAGGGTCGCTATGGGTCGGAACCGACTCGACGGCACTTAACAACAACAACATACTGTTCTAGGTGCTAATTTCTCCTTTGCTTGAAACAGAGGATAAGATAGTTCGTGCCTCAAGGAATTCAGGAGTTTAATAGCACTGACTGACCAAAGGAGAAAGTTGCAATGAGAGATAAAGTGTTATTAGAGCTGTGTATGAGGCAATACACAGGAAGTACATCTGATCAGGGAAGGCTTCAAAAATAACCAAGATTCTGAGTTGGTATCAAAGGTTGGGTGGAGCTCAGGGCTATAAGTTAATAGTACAAAGGTATATAAACAAGAAATAAAGCCCATTTCTCGGAAATGCAAGGAGCAAGACTTAAGAAGTCCTGGTGTGACGCTGTGGGATAGTGCAGATAATGTGGACTGCAAGGTCTGTTTGAACTGTCTGAATTACTAGTCCAATGACTTAACAACAACAATAAAGTTGGTTCCCATGGCACTGGAGACCCCTTAAGGGATTTTAACATATTGTCTTAGTTATCTGGTGGTGATGGTGGTGTGCTGTATAGTCATGACCCTGCATAGGGTTTCCTGGGCTGTAAATTTTTACCGTATCAGAGAGCCTCATTTTTCTCCCGTGGAACAGCTGGTAGTTTCGAACTGCTGACCTTGAGGTTAGCAGCCCAACCCATAACCACACTACCAGAGTTCCTCTTAGTTCTCTAGTGCTGCTATAACAGAAATACCACAAATAGATGATTTTAACAAACAGAAATTTATTCTTTCACAGTTTAGGAGGCTAGATGTCCAAATTCTAAACACTGGCTTTGGATACTGGTCCTTGTTTCCTTTCAGTGTCTGCTGGCTCGTCATTCCTTGGAGATCACAATGTGTCTTGATATCCATCTTTCCCTGTATGTAGGAGCTTCACAGTGTAGGGACCCCAGGTCCAAAGAACACACTCCATTCCTGGCTCTTGTTTCTTGGTGGTAGTAGGCCCCTCTTTCTCTGTTCACTTCTCCTTTTATCTCATGTAAGATAAAAGGTGTTGTAGGTCACACCCCTGGGAAACTCCTTTATGTTGGATCACAATTGTGATGACTAAGTGTATTGCAGCTCGCCCCTAATCCTGTGTGTTTATGACAACAGATCACAGCAAGAGGGATCATCACATAAGTGCCACATTACATCATTATATAACTGCCAAACCACTGAGAATCATGACCCAGCCAAGGGGACATATTTTGCGGGGGGACACAACTCACACTATGACACATATGAAATGTTCTTTTAGAAAGACTGCTCAGGCATCATTTTGGAGGGTGACTGGAATACTGTAAAAGGCTAAGCACAACTGACTGCTCTGAAAGGAATCACATGAAAAGGTCTGAGTGGCAGAAAACGTGAAACAAATTCAAAATTATTTTTTTTAAAAAAAGGCTGGGCTTACTGGTCACAAAGAGACTGGAGGAACCCAAGATTATGGCCCTCGACCAACCTTCAGGTCTGGAATGGAACTCATACTCATGACCCAGTTTTCAGCCAAGCGGTAAGTATATGGGTATCTAGGGAGGAACAACGATACTAGCAAGGTATGCTCACCATGGAATGGTCACTCATTCAATATCAAAAGCACAACATTTACCTAAGGACAAAATTGAGAACCCATGGAAAAGAGGGTGTGGAACGGAAATAGGAATCATAGGGAGGAAGTGGGATTGCAATCATTGAGATGAAACAAAGTGTAGGATTTGTTGACTGTAAAACTGATGATCTCTGTAAACCTTCACTCAATTCACAATGAAAAGTTAAAGAAAAAAAAAGTCCAGGCACAAGACTGGAAAGGGGATGGCATCTAAAGATAAATAACGGGATGTTGATTTGTAAAGTTCTTAGTACGTTTGGTGTTTGAGGGAGTGAAAAGCATTAGACATGAGTCCTAGGTGTCTGACTAGGGTGAGGAGAGATGGTGATGACATGAAAAATCATTTTGGGGGAAGAGATGAGTTTTGTTTAAAACACATTTAAGGTACCTTAGAGCTCAACAATCCCAAGGGATAGTGCAGCATTTAAGGAGGTGGTGGAGGAAAAGAAGACTAAGAAGAGATTGCCAAAGAAAACCCTTCACAGGGTCAGGAGAGAAGGGTCACAAGCCAAGGGAGTTGTTTCAAGAAGGGAGGAATGGACAGCAGTGTCAGATGTCATGGAGAGGTGAAATAAGACAAGGACAGAGACATGTCCATTTACATAGTAACTTGGAAAAATAGTTTCAGCAGAACAAAAGGCTTAGAAATAAATTGGAGGTGAAGTGGGGTTGGAAGGCTTGGAACTTTTACAGGATTATAAACTTAGTTGTAAAAAACAAAACAACAAACAGGTAAGATAGAGAAGTAACTTATAAATACAGGGTAAAGGGAGGGACTTTCACGGGAGAGAGACTTTACATGGAGAAAGGAAGAAACTATTGTTAAGTGCCATGGTCCAGTGCTTATCGTATGGGGCCACCACACTCCTCTTTTAGTGTGTATTTGTCCAGTTCTGACCCATAGCAACCCTGTACAGGGTTTCCAAGGAATGGCTGGTGAGCTTGAACCACCGACCTTGCAGTTCAAACAGCTTTGCCGTCTGGCGCATTAGCTCACAACACCACACCAGGATGCCTGGGAGAGAGAAGAAACTATACATGGAGAAAGGAAGAAACTATAGATATATATTAATAAGAAGTTAACCCAAAAGACGCAAACTGCCCAAATCTGAGTCACTTTTATTTTATTTGGGTTCTGTGCAAGTATCTCTAGAATAAGGGATCTAAAAGGAACTCATTTTAGACTTTAACCAGAGAAGGACGATTCATCTCTTGTCAGAAGGGAAAAAGGAAAGAATATGTGCAAATATACGTAAATGTGTAGGTGTGGGGTGTATGGATGTTGGGCTCGTTTGCCTTAATTTTCCATTTGAAGCAGAAGACAAAATTGTTGCAGCAAAGAGGATTGAAAGGGATTTGAGTGAGGGATGAGACCAGTTGCTGTGGAAGGTGGGAGAAGACACTAAATAGGGACATGCAGAAGCAATGTTGAATGTGACGCAGCACAGAGGGCCCGGTGGGTATGTAGGGTCTTAGTTTTTATTATGTGCCATCGTGTCAATTCTAACTCATAGTGACTCTAGGGACATAATAGAACTACCCCATTAGAGTTTATGAGAGCAGATCACCAAGTCTTTCCTCCTATGGAATCACTTACTGGGTTTGAACTGCCGACCTTTCCATTGGCAGACAAGCACTTAACCATTGTGACATCAAGGTGACTTTCTTAGTGTGTTATTTTTGCTGTTAAGTTGGTCCTGATTCATAGCGACTCTGTACAGGGTTTCCGAGGCTTTAAATCATGAGTGGAAGTTCTCATGTTTCTCCCACAAAACAACTGGCAAGCTCAAACCACAGACATTGTGGTTCACAGTCCAGTGCTTATCGTATGGAGCCACCACACTCCTCTCTTAGTGTGTAGTTGTCCAGTTTTTCATCTTTGGTTGTGCAATTTTCTGCATTCATCTCAAGCTATGAGGAAGGAGCAGAGAAGATACTGCTACTCTAAAATGGGTATTGGAGGGTGACTATTCAGACGATTTGGAGCCAAAGAAATTGCGCTATTGGCCAGGGAGAGGTGGAGAGATATGGAGCCACAGGAAATGATGCTGCCATTGTGGAGATGGTGTGAGTGAAAAATGACGAGCTCAAGAAGATACCATTTTATTACAAATTAAAAATAACCCAGATAATAGCCAACTGTAGAATAGGTGAATAAATTATAGGAAAAAAATATAGAAAATTATGTACTTTTAATGACATAAATCTATGTTTAGGTTTGAAAAGAGCTTCAAAATTTATTGTCAAGTGAAAAAACAAAGCCAGCTGTGTATATAGAAACACATCTGGAAGGATATGTAATATTCTGTTAAATGCTATTATTACCTGCCAAAAAGGGAGTAAGATGGGGACTAGGGCTGGCGATAAAGATGATTTACAACACTATAGAGTCATCATTGAATTTTATTTTAAAGGTATTTATGTACATCAAGTAAATACACACTGGGGTTTGTGCAATTTGGTTTGTCTTCCACGCTGGCATGCAACATTTTGGCAGATGTGAGTGGACAGGCCAGGTGTCCCTTGTGACCCTGATTCTCTGGAAGGAATGCAGTGAGCGTGGGAAGGAGGAAGAGGATGCAGTCTGAAGCTTCAGGTGAAGGGTTTGTGTGTGTGTGTGTTGTTTCATATTTGTGTAAGTGAACTGTATTCCCTTTACATCTTGTCAGAGAAGGCTGTCCACTACTCTGTCCACCTGCCCTACACCTTCACATTTCCTTATGTGGTTTTCAAAAGAATCATTTGGTGGCAAGACTTACATAAAACCCACTGAATGGTAAATATTAACTTAAGTTTCTTTATTGATATTCCTCTAAGCAAGTAACTCAAATTATTTATCAATTTGGCTCCCTTCACACCCAGCTCACAGGTATACAGGTATCTTTCTCTTCTATGGGTCTGGAGACAGCATTGCTCACCTACCCCCACTTGCCCCCTCTCTGCTATGAGATGAGTTGTAGGTTTGGTGAAAGGGAGGTAGACTGAACCGTTTCTTCAAAGTAAGCAGTGGTTTTCAAATGGCTATGTAGAATACGCAGAAGCTCTTAGGACCATTTCAAGGGCTTCTCAAGCAATGAGGCATTTTCCACCAAAGAAGATGCAAACTACCCAAGTCTGCACCACTTTTAATTATTTTTTATATTCGGTTCTACATAAGATTTGTTTTTTAAAATGCTTGAGAGTCACTGCCTTGGAATTTATGCCAAATCTCTGTGCTGCTCTCCACTCCCCCCGCCACTGTGCATTTTTCCTTACTTGCCAAAGGGACCCAACAAGTAAAAGGAGCCACATGCCAATAAAGACAGTATTCGCCAACTGGCACTTACACTCAGTTTTCTTTCCTGACTTAGAAGAATCTGGGTGATGGTGCCTTGCTGCTGGGGATCCTGTTTTCCATCCTAGACAAGACTGGGTATCTGGACACCAGACTTTCTTCCTTGACTTGGGCTGGCTAGTAACTTCCATTCTTCATCCCTGAACTACCTGGAAAACCACCTGAGCACCATGTGGAAAGAGAGGACTGTGTGATACTAAGACAACAGTCCTCACAACAGTACAGGGGTCACATGGGCTGAGTATAGTGGTGGGTCTAGGCCTTGAGCTACTTCACCTCTGGAAAATCTGCCCTGCCCGTTTCTTTAAAGTGCACTTAATACCAGATGGGAACATGAAAGAAGGAACTCTATGTGGGGGCGGGGGTGGGGAGGGGTGGAATGTGTATATTTGGGAAAATTCAGGCTTCTGGTTGAAAGGAAGGTAACTAGAGATAAATCTTTGTCGATGAACTGGAAATCCCCAAACCAAGTGATGGAGACAGGAAAACCATGCAGCCTAATATGGGACAGGAAAGGAACCCAGCTCATTACTTCAACCTGAGGGCCCTGTGACAAAAATAAAACCTCTTGGGAAATTCCCAGCTTGTTCACACCTAAACCCAAGGAATCAATAATTTTGATGACACTTGCCTATAACTATCACAACATGGACAGATGAGCAACCATTTGACAGATTGTTGGGAGGGGTCTGCCACCTCAATTTTCTAAAACATTTTTAAAAGTGGGTTCTGGTCATCAGCTGTGGGGCAGAGGATTATCAAATGAGATGGAAAGAGAGAAGTTGTCCATGTCCTCAGTCCAAGAGAGAACAAAAGAGGGAGGCAAAAGGCCTGCTCATTACTGAGGTGAACACTTGGAATCCCTTGGCTGGGGTGAGAGAGTATGAAGAAAATTATACATGTAATCTAGCAGCTCTGCCAGTGGGTCCCTCCCTGTGTTCTACGTTAAGAGGGGAGGGTGCAAGAGTCCATTTTTGTATCTTCTTAAGCTGCTAAGTCATTCTTCTGCTTAAGGCTTTTTGTGTGTGTGCGCAGGTGTGTGTATGTGTGTGGGGGGGGAGGGCAAGAAGGATCATAGCCTTCTAGCTTCTTGTTTTTCTTTTAGTCAGCGACCTCTACTCAGTGATCAATACCACTCAGTGTGAGAGACAAATATATGAGAGAAAAAGAAGAAACATTCACCTCCTTCCCTATTGTTCCAAGTGAGGAGGGGAGACTATGCTTAGAAATTGCTAAATACATCATTAGATACTTAGAGAGTAGGACAGAGAGGAGAGACACAGCAGCAGCTTCTGGTATATAGATAACGGGTACAAAGATACAGAGGAAGTTAGGAGAAGACATCAAACATAGTATACAGTCAAACAACAAGGGTTGGGGAAGGAGTTAGTATCAGAGACCACAGGTTTGCAGCATGCTGAGAGAAGAGGCCTCAGTCCCTCTTAGAAACTAGGGAAGAAAGAAAAAGTATATGAGGAATCACCTTGCAGCCCAGCCACTGAGCTGTTAGCTCCAAAGGAATAGGCGGTATTTGCATAAACTTTGGTTTATAGTCGTATTCCTTTGACACCAACATATAGACACCCACCCCAGCCCCAGCCCCTGTTTTTCCAGCCCCAGATATCCCCTAACACCTCCTTCCCTGTTGCTTGTTTTTCATGACTTTCTGCTGTGTGCCTGGCCTGCTATCCTGGGGAATGCCTGGAGAGGACACAATTTAGGTGCAGCCCAACTAAGAGACTAGACTAATTCTCCAAAGATCCAAAGTAGGCAATTCAACAGTACCCCAGTGCCCAGTTTTGGGCCCTAAAGCAAGCTTGGTGAGAAGTCTGGTAACTAAGGAGACCCAGGAGGGTGCCAGGGCTACTAGGGAGAGGACCTGGGGACAGAGGTGGAGAAAGAGTGGCTGGAAGGTAAGGAGACAGGTGTTTCCCACCTCACTGAGCAAGATGGGAAAGGGGGCAAGCAGACACTGAAAGTAGAGGGACAAGAGGTTAGGCTTCATGAGAATCATCCTAAAGCTTATTGGTGGAATACACAAATATGCAGAGTCCTGGGTTAATGTGCTGGACTGCAAGGTCAGCTTGAACTGTGAGGTCAGTGGTTTAAGCTCACCAGCTGCTCCTCAGAAACCCTATACAGGGTTGCTATGAACTGACTCAATGGCACACAACAACATACAAATACGTGGAGGGTAGAAAACAGGGAGATTTCTTGGTTCAGAAAAGACCTATCCAACATTATTTTCAGGTGGTAGTAAGAGGAGGCTTTAAAAAGTTTGTAGAAAACCCCACTACCTTTTCATTCTATTTTTACACAAACTTTTTGAAGCCCCATCCTAGTGGTAGGGTTGGCATGATCTCCTGAGGGTTCCTATATTGTGTGACCTCTGTGCTGCTCAAGAGGTACCAAGCTACTCGTTCACTTCTTCTGATATGTGGCAGTGACCCCTAGTGGCAGAAAGATAGTACTGTGGATAGTACAATTGTGTTAAGTGCTGTTGAGTCAGTTGCGGCTCATAGGGACCTTCCCTGTCTAGGGTTTCCGAGGAGTTGCTAGTGGGTTTGAACCACTGACCTTGCAGTTAGCAGTCAGTGTTTATCCCTACAGCGCCACACCAGGACTCCGGTTACTACAATAATAACCAAAGGCATAAAGGAAGAAGGAAAGCCATTGTCCAGAGGACTTGTAACAGCACAGTTGTAGCTCTTAGGAAAGGAGAGCAGAAGTTGATGGGTAACTGGATACTAAAAGTTTTGAGGTGGTTAAAAAGAGGCAGGAGGACCAAAGAGGCTGAAGGATGAGAAAGGAGACAACCTGAGGCTGGTCAGAGGAAGCAGCCTGAGCTACCTGAAAGTGCAGGTATGCAGCAGTCGGCATGGGGGATTAGCTGGCTGCTGTCTCTTGGTGGAGAGGGAAAAGCTTGGCCTGGTCCTCAGCTTCATAGCCACAAGGCAAATCACTCCTAGAAGAAAAGAAGGGAACCCACCATAACAGCATTGTTAACTCTATAAAGGGAAGCTTTCCTGCCAGGGCCACTGGGCTCTAAGCATTCCTGTGAGAGACCAAAGCTGGGACCATTCTTATTTGACAGGAACACAGGGAAAACCAAGCACAGAGAGTTCCCAACAAGTAGGAGAGAAACACAGGCCATATGGTCCATAGTTTTCCCCCACACTCCACTGGACTAGGGAAAAGCTACAGAAGGAACTGGATGAAAGGACGGTGGTTTGCACTGAGGCAAGGGAATGACTGGGACCTCCTGGAATGAACACAGTGATAATAAACAGTTCTCATTTTCTTCCTTCTCCCCAAAGATCCAGGAACCTCTAAGGAGGGCACAAGGGAAAAATAACAACTTCTAACCCTACTCAGAGAACCCAAGGGCAGAGGGCACTGGTGTACCTATTGTCATTGATGTCTGTGGCATTTCCTGAAGAGATCCATGGTTGAAAGCAGAGGATTAGAAGAAAACAGGAGAATGGGCATTAGTAAGAATCTCCTCAAACCATTATCTTAATCCCTTCAATAATAATAAAATAGCGACACATGTGACTGCTATACTCTATCCCCAACTACCTCAAGATGCATCATTATTTTGCTTGAGTTAAAAACCTCCCTGCCGCCTTCCTACGAAAAGGAGAGGAAGAGGAGGAGAGGAGAGGAAGGTAAGGGTGGAATAGACATGGTAATAGGAGGAATCCACTTTGAGGAGAGCCTGAGAGCCAAAGGGATAAGCAGAGGCAGAGCTTAGCTACAGGGCTGCTTTGTGTCCTCACTTCACTCACCGTTGTCCATGTTGGCCTTCTGGTAGGAAGCCAAGGGGCCACCAGAAGATGTAGCCCCACTGCTGCCACAGGAGTTTGCAAAGCTGGATGGAGCAGAGAGAAATGCAGTTTCTGGTATTCAGCCTCCACTACTCTCAGGACCACCAAACCCTCTCACACCCTCAGGAACAGAGCTATCCCCACCCTCAGAGAACTGAGGACAATAAACATGGCCCAGGGCTTGGAGGGCAGATGCATGCATGAGAGGTACATTTATGAAGGTAGAGTTTGAAAAGAAGCTACTAAGAAAAATGATTCAATATCACTCAGTAACTAGCTCAATGTCAATAACTGACCCAGTAACTCCATGCATTATAAGACCCAGAGAGCCTTGGGTTGCAGCCCATGCTCCTGGTCACTCACTACATATCTGAGGTGGAGCTAGGTGCAGCCTGCAGATACAAATTCTGGTAGTTCTGGAAGAGGCTGTTGGTGTAACTGATGCATTCAGGACTCCGGGTGCCGTAGGGGTTGGTGGGTGAAGATGCTGGGTAGTGGCCTGGTCGGACAGGTTTGGCTGAAATAAAGAAAGAAAAATAACTATGAAGAGATTATTTGTTACTCTGCACACAGGTCAGTCAGCTGGGTTGAACTGAGTTGCTTGTAAGATAATTCACTTTTATACTTCTATTCTTTGAGAAGGGTGTGGCTGGTGGGTTGAGTATAATGCAATCATTTAGTAACTTGGCATTTAGGAATTTGCTAGAAAAACTGCTGCAGGTGGTAATCCCACCTTGCCTCCAAGCATCCACCTTCCACTCACCAATCTGAGCAGAATGGCCTCGCTTGCCCGAACTCTTGTACCGAACAGCCTCTTTGATACGGTCTACCTCCTGCTGGTACCGGCGCTTGTCCTTCATGGCCCCCTCCTTGGCTTCCTTCAGTGCACCCTCCAGGGCCTTAACTCTCTCAGCCGTAGCCCTAAGTCGTTTTTCCAATTTAGGAAGCTCACAACGCAGATCTGCATTGTCACGTACCAGCTGTGGGGTGAGCCGACGGGAAAAGGCCAAGAGAAAGGCAAGCGACCCAAGATAGAGCCACCCAGTGGAGTGTGGGGGTGGGAGGTGGGGAGAGAGAATAAAACATCAAGAGTCAGAGAAGATGCAAACACACAGCTTCACTGAAAGGACCCATCCCATCAATAATAAACCCTAATGTGCTGTTGATTCTGGCTCTTTCCTTCTACAATGCCAGTTTCAGGCTCCTTTTGGCCTAGGACCACCTGCCAATATCTCACAGTTGGCCGTTGGTATGTTGGGTCATATCAGTAGTCCCAGGGCAATGATAGGGGTGCCCTTTACCCAGAAACGTCTCTGTAAACATGCAAAGGATGGGGCAGCAAGAACACAGTGGCAGCTTTGAAGATGGACATGGTATTGAAGAGAATGAGTAGGGGTTAGATGCAGTGAGAGCCGGAGCAAAGTCCCCACCCTGCACACACATATACACAGTACCCCATAGGAAGGAAAGAAAATGTTGGTTGGTCACAGCCCTGTGCTCACTATCTTCACATTCAAGGATTTTCTGGGCTGTTCCTTACCCCACAGATAAAAAGCTAGAGTGGCAGCAACCAACCAGCCAGAAATGACTTCCTGTTCTTTTTACAAGGTTTCACACAAAATCTGGGGGCACCAGACACTGAAAAAGGAACAAGGCCTTGGATGTAGCAGGGGACACTGGGAAAAGGGGAACAGGAGCTGGAGGTATTACTGTGCAGCTCTCATTTTAGACAATTTACAGATTATAAACAGTTTTGCTATGACAGTTTCACTTAATTTGTAATCAGCTGGTAGCCCTGACTTGAGATTCTGTCCACAAGGAAAGAAGTTTCTCTTTCTCTCTCCTTCCCCGTTCTAGGAGGAGCCCCGTTGGGACAGTGGTTAATGGGCTCAGCTGCTCCCAGGGAGAAAGATGTGGTAGTTTACGTCCATAAAGATTTACAACCTTGGAAACGCTGTGGGACAGTTGTACTCTGTCCTACAGGGCCGTTCTGAGTCAATCAACTCAACAGCAGTGGGTTTGATTTTTGGTGGGTTCTCTTTCTACTCTTGCATCTGTTGAGGCAGAATGTTGTGAATCCTCTTAAGTCTTTTTGCTGTTGTTGTCTTCCCTGGCCTCCATAATTTTTGCCAACCTCATTCTTATTGTATATTATTTATCCTTTTACCCAGATTGTTCTCTATTTATTAAAAAACTTAAAACCAAACCTATTGTTTTTGGGTCGTTTCCAATTCATGGTGACTCCAAAAACTGCTACATATGGTTTTCTTTGCTGTCCTCTAAGAAGCAGATTACTAGGCCTTCCCTGCCACAAAAGTTGCTGCGTGGGTTCAAGCCACCAACCTTTAGGTTAATTATTGTTGTTAAATGCCTTCAAGTTGGTTCCAACACATACAAATGTACATAGGGTTTCCGAGGAGCAGCTGGTGAGTTTGAACCACCGACCTTGCAGCCCAGTGCTTATCCTATGCCACATCAGGACTCCTTTAGGTTTAGTCAAGCACAAACCATTTGCACCACCCAAGGACCTTATTTGTTCTATGGGTGAGCAGAGGCAGAGCCTTCAACATGGAAAAGAAAACAGCTTATGGCTTCCCAGAGGAAGAAGTCCCTTTCAAAGCAACAAGTACTTGCATAGGAAGGGAAAGCCAACAGAGAAATGCAAATACTGTAGCAGAACTGACTACAAGCATCTCTCAAGTGTTTTTCTACTTTTCTAGAATTCTGTTGTTGTTGTTAAGTGCCCTAGAGTCGGTTCTGACTCTTAGAGACGCTGTACAGGGTTTCCAAGGTGGGTTTGAACCACCAGTCTTGCAGTTGGCAGTCCAGTGCTTATCCTACAGCACCACATCATGTCTTTCCAGTTTTCTGTAATGCTGTTACAAGGGTCTTTCTAATATGCTAAGGGAGAAAGATGGTGGGAAGTCCTCTACAGACCCAAATAAAATCCAGTGAAACCTGTGGGAGCTGGAACTGGACAAGACCACCTTGTTTTTATGGGTCTCACATATTTTCTGCCTCTGACAGTCTTAACACCTTTCTAGTGCTCATTTTAGTGGAAAATGTTTGCATTTTCCTCCTCTGACAGGTTTCCACCTTACACAGGCTCTGGTTTTCAAAGGTTTGACAGTAAATAAATCCTGGGGGAGTGTTACTGAGCCACAGGGCTGGGATTTTTTCACTCCCAAAAAGGACTGCACTGACTATTTACTATATATGCTGAGCATGGCATAGAGAAAAAAAGAAGTTTAAGTTCTAGGTAAGGCAGACTGTGAATTTGAGTGGAATTTTAAAGTGGATTTAGAAGAAGCAAATGAGGTACAGGTTGTTGCTAAGTGCTGTCCAGTCGGTTCTGACTCAGGGTTTCCAAGCAGTGGTTGGTGAATTTGAGTCACCAACTTTGTGAATGCTTATTTCAAACTGACCTTGCAGTTGAATGTTTATCCTATAGCTCTAGACCAGGACTCCAGAGCTGAGGTAAAGGCTAGGGAGAGTTTATTTTATGATTCAGTTAAAAGAGCCAATTGACAGACTGTTGAGCTGGTCTTCAAGGGTCAGACATTTAGTGCTGGGAAGGGTGTTCCTGCTCTTGTGCACTAAACAGTTCCTGTCCTGAATCCTTTGTACTGTCCTACCTCTCCACCCATACGTTTGAAACCCAGTCAGCCATCTAAGGAACCGTAGAAGCAATGAGGGGAACAGAGAGGCGCAATTTAATGCACAGGAGTTGGGTGGATCACCCGGAGGACATAATTAAATTCCCTGCATGCCTGCGTCAGGCCTTGGCAGGGGGAGTGCTCTCAGCAAGACATAGTGCAATGGAACCAAGTCCCTTGGTTCTTCTTGTCTCACCATATTCCACCCCAGGCTACAGTGTGGCTTGTTAAAGTGCCATCAAGTCGATTCTTACCCTTAGTGACCCTGTATAGGGTTTCTGAGGAGCAGCTGGTGAGCTTGAACCACTGACCTTGCAGTTCAAATGACTTTGAAGTCCGATGCATTAACCCAAAGCGCTACACCAGGACTCCACAGTGTGGCTAGCTCCCCTCTTAAATACAGCTGCAGCCCCATGCTTCATAACCCTATGTGTGCAGAGCAGAACTGTACTCAGTAGGGTTTGCAAGGCTGTGGCCTTTCAGAAGCAGATCACCAGTCCTTTCTCCCAAGGCGCCTCTGGATGGTTTTAATAGTTGAAAACCTATGTGATTGTACCAGCCAGGGATTTCTCCCTCCAAGGTACGATGAAGAAATCCCAGTTAGCAGAGTTGGGTAGGGAACTTTAAGAAGGGGAAACAGACAGAACAAAGATCAAGGTAAAACTGAAACCAAAATCAGGGATGATCTCCCTACTCTTACCTGTTTGTGAACCTTTGTAAGCTGTTCCAAGTTGTTCTCAAGAAAGGAAATCTTCTGCTTTTGGGAATGAATCCCCCCACTGTCCTCGGGCTCCATTTCTGCACTCTGGTATATGACAGGGGGAAAGTGGTGACCGCGGTCAAGCCCATACCAGGCCATGCCAGCCCCAAGAAGGTCTGGAGAAGACCCTGAGGGTAGCACTCACTTTCTTGACTCGAGTCGTGACGTCTTGAACGAACAGCTTGCGAAGGTTGTGGAGGGTCTGGAGTTCACGGGCCTGAAAAGAATGATGACAAATGGAGGGCAGCCAAATATTAGGTCAGCTTTGTCCCTCCAAAATGACTAGAACTTTCAGTCAGTGTGGTCAAGGGAGTCACTCATCCTTTAGGGAAACAGGTGTCCTGAATAGGCCACAGACTGTTTGCAGAAGGACAGGAGGAAAGGGGTTAGGAGGAAATTGGAGGGCAGAAAATAAACTCTCCCCACTCTGTAACCTGGTACAGAGGACACCACTCACAACTGTCTCCTCCAGGCCCTTGAGGTCCTGCTTGGACTGCTCATGTCGCTCGTACAGAAATCTGCAGCAGCAGAGATAAAGAAAAGGAGGAAAACAGAAAACCACCTCAGGATTGCTTCCGCCCTTTACCTCTCCCTCCCTCCATTCTTTTTATTTCAGTTCTATTACTTTTTAGTATAAGTAACAAGTTACTCATGTTCATTGTGCAAAAATTAAGAGGGAAAAAAAAGAGATAAAAAAAGTTTTTATAAAAAGCCCATGATGAAACTACCTACAGATGAAATTATCAGTAATATTTCTTTGTCCATACTCCAAACTATTTTTTTCTACGTTATGTATATGTGTGTGTATGCAAATATACAAGTGATCCCTGGGCTATGGGGATGAGATCTATTCCTAAATTTGTCTTTAAGTGGAATTTGTAGGTGAATCAGAACAGGTGGCTACAGCTCTTCTGTATGTAGCCTTTAGTGCAAGAAAAGTCTCAACGCCTTTTTAATGATTTAATTAAAGCTGCATGCACATCAAGTGATGGTGACTGTTATGAAGAATCTGTTTTAAAGTGAGAGTAAGCTTACATAGCATTAAAGAGCAGTTAGGAGTCCCCAGTCAGTGACCCAGAGATTTACTAAACCAGTTGCTGTGGAGCTGATTCTGAATCAACATGGGTGACCCCGTGTGTTGCAAAGTAGAACTGCACTCCGTAGGATTTTCAAGGCTATGACCTTTTGGAAACAGAATGCCAGGCCTTTCTTCCTAGGTACCTCTGGGTGGGTTGGAACTGCCAACTTTTCAGATAGCAGTTTAATGTTGCAGAGAACTGCCATTTGTAGCATTCAGATACCGACTCTGATAAATATACATATATGAAACCTTATACAGGGGTCGCTATAGGTCAGAATCAACTCAATGGTACTCAACAACAACATACATATATGTTATTGTTGTTAAGTACCGTGGAGTCGGCTCTGACTCATAGTGACCCTGCACAGGGTTTCTGAGGCTGTAAATCTTTATGGGAGCAGAAAGCCTCATCTTTCTCCTGCAGAACAGCTGGTAGTTTTGAACTGCTGACCTTGAGGTTAGCAGCCCAATTCGTTACCATTATGCTACCAGAGCACTCCATGTATATATTGGGGTGGGGGGGGATGTGTGTTTACACACACACACACACACGGACAGATATTAGTGATGCTCTATTAAATGTCAAAAGGTTACAAAACGGCATGAATAACATGATCTCTTAAACATTTATATGTAGAGATAGAAATATGAGGGGACTTCAAAAAGTTTGTGTAAAAACTGAATGAAAAAATAATGGAATTTTTCCACAAACACTTTGAAGCCCCTGTGTGTTTCTGTCTCTACATATGAATGTTTAAGAGCTCATGCCATTTTGTAACCTTTTAACATTTAACAGAAAATATCACCAACATCTTTCCATGTCAGCTAATACTCAGCACTGGCCATTTCTGATAGTCTCCTTTTCTCCCACTTCCTCTCCTAACCAAGTGATCCTGTGAGGCAGTGGCTTCATGTGAGTCACCATATTCATGTCTACACGTGTGTCCTGCCTCTGTAAGTTCATCTGAGTAGGCTGTCAGAACTGATACGGCCGCGGGTTTGCAGGCAGGTCTATCACTCACGTCAGCTCCTGTAGTTTGGCACTCTTCTCATGCTCTTCGTTCTTCAGCTTCTCATAGTCAGCCTGAAGCTTCTCTAGCTCTAACTGGAGCTTCTGATTCAGGCTATGGAGGGTAAGGAGGAATTAGGGGAGGGAAAAGGTGTTAACTGAGGAGATAAGGGACAACCAGCTCTTCACATGTACTCTTCCTTTTTGTACAAGTGATGCATCTTCTTTGACTATCCAAGGCAGACTTAGGTCATTGTTTCCATGTAGAAGAAGGAACCCTGAGATATCTCATCATGAGAATATCAAGGTTAGGGATAGTCTTGATTCCTTATATATCCTAAAGCTGGCCTGTGAAACTGTGTCATTGTTGAGGGACACAGGGACACTAAAAAACTCAATTCTGTACCCATGAGGGAACACCTGAGAGGGACAGTGAGGCAAGAAGACCAGATAGATAGAGCCTGGAGTTGGCCCAAGAGGACACTTACTCTTTGAGCTCATCAATGGTCTTTTGCTTCTCATTGATCTCATCCCGGAGCCGGGCCAGCTGCCGATGATGGGCCTCGCGGTGAGTCTCCATCTGCAGCTCCAGGGCCTTCTGCAAATAACCCCATCCCAAGCTCAGAGCCAGAAACTCTACACAGCTGCCTGAGGACCAACTCAGGCCTTGCCCTGCCAGTTCCAAGTGGCCCCCACTTACCTTCACTTCATCTGCATCCTGTGTGTCTGGTTCCTTTTCCTTCAGGGCCACTTCATGCACAGTTTCTGAGGGAAAGGGGGAAAGCCAGCTTACCTCACTTCCACCTCCTCTAGAAAGACCTTCTTGAGAGGATGGTAAGAGCTCCAGGTGCGGTAGAGACAGCCACCTGAATGGGTCTACTGGGAGGTTTTTCTGGGTTAGGATAGTCTAATTTGAAATGGCAGAAACAGAGAACAATGAGCAAAGAACGCTGAATCCATGCAAAATAAGTGACATGCTTGGCTCATGTGAGTTGGTACCCAAGATTTCAGGTTGATGCTTGGTGATCAAGCAGCTGGGTGGTATCTTTGATGTTTGTCAGCTGCTTTCCTTCCCTATTTGTCTTGGGATCTCAGACCCCAGAATAACTCAGATGGAGATTTAAGGTCTCACCCTGGGCCTGGAGCTTGGCCAGCTCATCACTCAGGGAGTCATAGGACTCTTCCAGGTGTCGCTTCTTTAGCTCCACACTCTGCATGTACTCTGTCAGTGAGCGGATCTTGGCCTCGTGCTGGTGGGGGAGGATTGATGAGAGGACAAAGAAGGATGGAGAAAAGGACAACACAACTTCTAGTAGCACCGATCTCCGTAAATTTCAGCTCTCCTCCCACAACCCCCCATCTTATTATGCCCTCCATGAAAATGCAGGTTTGCGATCCATTCCTCTGGAGACCCTTCCTTGATACCTTCTGGCTCAGAGACCATTACTCCCCCAAGTCTTCACATTCCCAGCCTGCCACCCTAAGTTCTTCTCCTGACCTTGGTTTCAGTCAACCCTAAAACTCTGGTATTTGATGGGTGTTAGGTGTTTTATCCTATAACTATCCCCCGCACCCTAAGGCTGTCCACCTGGGACATTCACCTGGGAGATGAGGAGCTGGCAGGACGAGAGCTCCCGCCCAGTCACTTCCATCTTGCGATGACATTCGACCTGGAGGTTCTCCAGCTGCCGGCACCGCTTAACCACAGACTTGACTTCGGATTTGATTTTGCTGATGTAGAGTCGGGCCACGGTAAACTCCTCCTCGATGGCCCCACTGATCTCTACTGGCTGTAGGTGGCAAAGGAGGGACAGGGTGCTTCTCTGCTGCAGAGAAGCCTTTTATCCATTTTCTTCCTCCCTCCCCCTCCACATACACAACTAAGATGGGACAGGTATTTTCTGAACAAGTTTTAGTGGTTCCCAATCACCTGCACTCAAGGATCTAATTCCAGCAGTTCCTCCTTCATCTTATAAAGCAATACAATTTTCTTAAGTAATCAAACTGAACTGCTTGACCAGTCGTTCGCATTTCTACATACTTGCATGTCATTTCTAACTATCCCATCTCTAAATCCTGCAGCAAGCACACCTCCATTGCTTCTTGATTCAGCACACCTTAGAATGTGTGTTTTCAATGGTGTCCATTCAAACTTCCACTTCATTTTTTGCATCTAGTTGGAAGACATGTCTCTTGGGTCTCTGTCCCACCTGTTTCAGTAGAGCTGAGGGCCTGGATATTTTGTTTGCATTTCCCACCAGGAGCCAGCGTAAGAATGAAGTGAACCAATCTTCTACCCCTTTCTCCCTTTCTATACTTACCAGCTTAATCTCTCCATTGCCCACGATGACACTGAACTCACTCAGGTCCTTCATCAGCCCATTCAACACCTCAGCAATGCGTTTTCGCTGGTGTCCACTGACCTCCTGTAGCCGCTGCAACTCAGACTCCAGGGACAGCATAGAAGCCTGGGGATAGCACCTCAAGTCATTCCCACTTCCATCTATCTGTTCTCCTCTTCAGCCCTGGCAGAAGCATCTCCCATCATGCATGACCCTGGGAGCTGCTGTGAAGAAGACACAGCCCTGCAGAAGGGTCTGGAAGTATGAGAGGGCCAGAGAGCAGAGTGCAGTGATAAGGAGGGGAGGGCCTAAGGTGAAAATGGGATCCAGCCCTGTAAGGAAGCAGTCACCCCTTAGACATGGAGGATGGTCTAAGGCCAAGGTGCTTTTGGACCGTTAGTCGTCACTCACCACCTTCTGAGACAGCTCGTCCACCAGCAGCTGATTCTGCTGGCTCTTCTCCTCCACCTCCTGAGACTTCTGGTCATAGTTCACAGCCAACTCCTCCAGTGCCTGCAGCACTTCCTTTACCTCATCTTTAGCGGCGTCATTCTCTGATTGCAGGTGACTTAGCTCTCGTTGGACCTTTTCATTGTCTCCTCGAGTGGACACCAGTAGCTTCAAGAGAGAGTGAGGAATGTGAGGAAGCTCGCTTCCAGTGCTTTTCTGGTCCCTTGGTCTGGGAAAGCCGAGTCCCCCAGTCCAGAAGAAAGGCAAGGGCCAAAGCCAGTCAAGAGGAAATGAACTTTAGGCTTCACAGAAATAGAGTAACTAAAGTAAATTAGACCAAAATGAAGAAGCACCAAGACTCTGAAATCCGTGCTTCAAGAAAAGTCCCAATGAAGTTCTCACACTCCTATTGTTTTGGAAAGTGACTAACCCCAGAGAAAAATGTCCCTTCTATCTGATTCTAAAAAGATCTTTTTATGCCTTTCAGGAATGAACTCAACCCGTTTGTTCTTATGTCTCATACTTCTTCCCATTACCTCTTCCTGGTCCAGCATCTGCTGCTTCAGTTTCTCTATGAGTTGGCTCTGCTGGTTAATTTCATCATCCTGTTGGAGGGGAGGGGGAAAGATGAGGTGAAGGGATGCTACTCATTCCCATTTAGACATGTGGGGTGGGAGGTAGAGGTAGGATCCTAATAAAAATTCAGATCATTTAGACTTTGAGTTAGAAACCTCATGTCCTAAAAAGAAATCTTTTCCTCAGCTTCTTTCCTTTACCACCTGCCCTCACTTAAATTCCTTTCTTCTCAACATGTAAAATTTGTCGAATTGGTACATGTTCTATTGTGCAGATTCTTAATAACAACGATAAAATATATTTGAAAAAGAAAAAAAAAAAACATTGTATAGCACAGAGGAAGCTCCTAAAAACTAGTCTATAACTAACTATATATCAGTTTAAACTATAAGGTCGACAGTTCAAGCTCACCAGCTGCTCCTCAGAAACCCTACACAGGGGTCATTATAGGTCAGAACCAACTCATCTGTGGCACTTAACAACAACAGTATATATATATACTTTTTTTAAAACTATGTATTTAAATAATCATGAAAAAAATTTTCTGTCTTCCTTATTTATACAGCCTTTAAATGTCCACATCCTTTAACCCCAAAATTCTACTCTGGCATGAAAATCTAATCAAGTTATTCAAGAAACAAGGTATTATGCGCAAAAATCATGAACGTTCATCTCAGTATTATTTGCAATAGGGAAAAATAAACTAAAAACGAAAACTAGGAGGCAATGGTTAAATGTGTTCTGATAAAGGGATGATCAGGCAGTCATTTCAAAATACTTTCATGAAGAATAATTAATGAAGTAGGAAACTGTTAATTATGTAATGCTGAATAAAAAATAACCAAGATACAAAATTACATGTACAAAGGGATTTCAGAAAGCTTGTGGAAACAATAAAAGCTTTAAAAGAAAAAAACCTCAATTGTCCCCCAAATTGATCTTACAATTTTTACGTGATTTTTCAACTAGAATTGCATTATGCTATTAGCAGTAAACTTGTTTTTAAAAAATAAATTTTAAAAAATGTCTGTTGAAAAATTGTTATCTTTTCATTCCATTTTCCCATGAACTCTTTGAAGCCCCTTCGTATAGTATATCTCAACTATATGGTGATGCATGGAGAAAAGCAAAATGCTAACTGTGCTTGAATGGCAGGATGATTGTTGTTAAGTGCTGTCAAGTCGGTTCCAACTCATAGTGACCCTGTATAGGGTTTCCGAGGAGCAGCTGGTGATCTTGAACCACCAACCTTGCAGTTCAAACTGACTTTTCAGTCTAGTGCATTAACCCACAGCACTACACCAGGATTCTGTGTACAAGGTTACTTTGTATAAATCAAACCATGCAACTTGCTTTTAACCCTGTGTTGCTAGACATGGCTTGGGTTCAATTCACAGTCAGAGTGTCTCTGGGAAGGACAGACTGTAGTATAGCGACTGCTTCTGCAGATACACACTTGTTAAGTGCCGTCAAGTCAATTCTGACCCACAGTGATCCTATATAGAGTTTCCAAAGAGCGGTTGGTAGGTCCAAACCACCAATCCTGTGGTTAGCAGTCCAGTGCCTATCCCACAGTACTGGAGAATTCTAATTTTTATCTATGTACAACTATTTTTATTTATTTTTCACATTTTCCATAACGAGCATGTATCATTTTTTAAAAATCAGAAAAAAGTATAGCATATGTTCATCTGAATCTCTCATGTCTCACCTTGTCACCAGACCCTATACCCACCCTCACCTTGTCATCAAGCTGCTTGTAGAGGCGGCGGATCTCCTCCTCGTACTTCTGCCTCTCCTCAGGGGCGATGCGTACCACAATGGAGGAGTTGTCATTCACAGGTGTCTCCTCACAGAGCTCCGCTCCCAGGGCTGCGTCCTCCCCGGCCAGGCGCTCCGTCTCAGGCACATTCTCTCCTGGGAAAGGGGCAGAACAAGGTGAGGGTGGGAGAGGAGGCAGCAGCATCCATGAGTCCTTCCTCTCTCCCTTCTCAGCACCAAGACCTCCCGGCCCTCTATTTCCCAGGCCTTCAATGTTGTCAGGAGGGGGAAAAGGAGGAGTCTGTCAGTTCTCTCCATTTCTGCCCTTATGACCACTCTACCACTCTCTTCCAGAAACACAGCCCTCCTTCTTGGAGACTGATCTGACCCTAAACACCATCCAAGACAGGGTAGTCTCTGGCTCCCTAAGCTATGCCCTTGTCCTCTCAGACCTATGTTGTTGTTAAGTGCCGTCTAATAGATTCTGACCCATAGCAACCCCATACAAGGTTTCCGAGGAGTAGCTGGTGACCTTGAACCTCTGACTTCACAGTTGAAATGGCTTTGCAGTCTGGTGCATTAACCCACAGCACCACACCAGGACTCTCTCACGCCTATAGGGCCCCTCTAACCATTACGCCACCGGCTCAGCTCAGCTTCCAACTTTGCAATCGTCTCCTTCTGAGCCTTTGTCTTCTCCTTCTCCTTCTCATACTTCTTCTTCCACTGCTCGGCAGTCAGCTCCAGATTCACTGAGGCAGTGTTCTTAATGGTCTTTGCCCTGGGTCAAAGGAAACAGAAAGAGATGAGAACTACATGCAGAGGACAGAGCTGCAGGGGCTGGGGTATGCGGGTCCTGTCACTGACCGCTGGCCAAACATCAGAGTGGACTTAGTCTCTGCATCATTGTAACTGGACGGTGAGCAACAGATGAACATAGTTGTCCGGCAGTTTCCTCCCAGAGAGTCCTGGAGAATCCGTGTCATTTTGCTATCACGGTAAGGAACGTAGCTTTTCTGGGGGAGGAGGGAATCCATAGTCAGAATAATAATTTTGACAGGGGAATCAGAAAGGATGGTGGTGCCAACTGGGATCAAGCAACCCGGGAACTTGGGCATGATTACATGCGAGCAGGACCTGAGGGCTGATGTGGGCCTGAGAACACTCACAGTGCCTTCAGCCAGTGCTGAGATCACGTTCCCTAAAGCTGACAGTGACTTGTTGATATTCTTTGCCTCATCCAGCACAGCTCCCTCTGCTCCAGTCTTGCTGACCTATCAGGGCATTAAGGGACAAGTGTGTCGTGAGAAGCCTCTTACCACCGCTTCTCTACTTAGGAGGGCTCAGTCCAAGGAGAGAGAGGCTTGGCCAAAAGTAGGAAAAGGCCCTTCCTCTGTTCCTTTAAACTCTCTTGCAAAAATGCAACTCCATGCCACATATGGTATGATTCCATTTAAATAAAATGTTCAGAATAGACAAATTCATAAAGACAGAAAGTAGATTAGTGGTTGCTAGCATGTTGGTGGGGGTGGGAATGGGAGCTGCTAAATAGGTATGGGGTGGTTCCTTTGGGGAGTGATGAAAATGTTCTGGAATTACATAGTGATGATGGTTGCACAATCTTGTGAACATACAAAAGACCACTGAACTATACATTTTAAAGGAGCCCTGTGGCACAGTGGGTTAAGCACTGGACTGTTAACCATAGATAGCATCATTGGTTCAAACCCACCAGCCACAAAAGAAAGAGGTGGCTATTTGCACCTATAAAGATTTATAGACTCACTTTAAAATGGTGAATTTTATAGTATGTGAATTTACTACAGATATATCAATAAAAAAAAATTTAATAAAAAAACCTGATCCAAACAACTGATGAAAAGATAAACAAAGTGTTGTATACACACACAATGAACTACTATCTGGTCATAATGAGAAACAATGTCCTGATAACGTGCTTCAACATAAATGAGCCCTGAAAGCTTCATGCTACGTGAAATAAGTCAGTTCACAAAAAGACAAATATTTTATGACCTCCCTTATATGACATTCGCCAACATCGAAACCAAAGACTATTAGTGGTTACTAGGGGTGAGAAAGGTGCCCTAGTAGGATAAGCACTGGACTGCTAACAGCAAAGTCGGCGGTTCAAACCCACCAGCTGCTCCTCAGAAACCCTATACACTAAGAGTTAGAACCGACTCCACGGCACACAACAAACAACGGGTGATAATGAACGGGGAAGGAAGTTTTTGCCTTAGGAGACACTGACTTTAATGTTAATGGTAGTAAAATGATTTGTGAGAATGGTCCCACAACTAGGAGAATACAATTAACGTTACTGAACTGTACATGAAGACATTGTGGAGAAGGCATATATTTTGTTATGTATATTTTCCCACAATAAAAATTTTAAAAAGACATTCCCACAAAAAATGATCACCTCAAGACTTCCTACCCACCCACCCTGCCCCCACAGGACCCCAACCTTCTCGCTCCCTGCTAGGTCCACTAGATACAGCTTCCCACTGAGTTTCTGCTCAGTCTCCATATTTTCCTGCTTGATGTTGATGAGGAAGATGCTGTGACTTCGAGAGCTGTGTTCATTCATGTCTGCATAAACAAGGAGAAACAGTCCCTTTACCAACCAACCCCTGGGGAACTGAAGCTCTTGGCCCCCAGCTTCCACTGGCTGCCCCCCACCGCACACAGAGAGAGGGTGCCTGCAAGACCTATCCCTCCCATATCTCCCAGGCAACAGATCACACAGATAAAGAGCCATGAAGGACACGATCTTTCCGAGGTAGACCCCCAGACTCAAGAGCCCATTATGCCCTTACTGGTGACAGCCACATGACGATTCGATTTCCCCTCGTCAATCACATCTAAAATCTCCTCTGGGCTGGACACAAAGCGTTCAGTGCAACCCTGTAGGGGGCAAATGGACAATGGCTCATAAACAATGACCAGAAAATCACATTGACTGCACACTGACCAAATACCCCTTATGATAGTGTCTTTTTCGGAGCCCCTAGCATCTCCCAATCCCCTGGGTTAAATCTCCTCCCTCCAGGATATGTCCCCTCCAACTTCTAGGTCACTGACCTAATCTCCTCCCTCATGCATACTTTCAGTACACTAATGCCACATGGTGTCTCCTATCCCCATGCTCACCTTGACAAATGGTACCCGGTTCTTGTCCTCATGCACAGATAGATTTGTCTTGGTCACTGTATAAAGACAGTACAGATAAGGAAGGCCAGCCCTGACCCCATCCCCCACCCCCACACACACCCTATAGTGCTCTCAGATGGAGGTTTTGTGTGCTTAAGGAAAGATGACTTCCAAGTGAAGTCTAAACCCCTGCCTTTCCTCAGCAGTCCAGCCCCAGGTCTCTGCTTCCTCCTACAGTGTTTATATGGAGGCCTGGGCCTCCTAAGAATTTTCTGGAAATTCTTAGTGAGTGTAGTGTGGAGGTGCTTAGGTATGAGTGTGTATGTTCTTACATGCCAAACACGCTATCTGTGTCTTTTTGCTATCACGATACGGAACATAGCTTTTCTGGGGGAGGATGGGTTGAACTGTACTTCCTCAAAACATGTTGTAATTCATAACTCCTATAGCTATGGATTTAATTCCATTTGGGAATAGAGTGTTCTATGCCATGTTAATTAGGTCACATCAGTCTAGGATTTGTTTTAAGTCAATCACTGTTGAGATCTAAAAGGAGCATATCAGGCACAGAAGCAAGTAAGCAAAGGGGGAAAAATAGATATGGAGTTCACCAAAGACTGCTGAAAAGATGTGAGAGAAGCCAAGACAAGGATTTCCTCCCATAACAGAGAGAAAGCCTTCCCCTAGAGACAGCATCTGGAATTCAAACATCAAGCCTCCTAAACTGTGAGAAAATAAAATTTCTATTCATTGAAGTCACCCAACTGTGGTGTTTCTGTTCCAGCAGCTAAGTAACTAAGTACCTAACCCCTAGAGCAATGTAAACTTGCTTTTCCTCACCCTTCTCACATACACCCTTCCCACTGACACAGAATACCACTCACCATCCAAAAGGTCACGAATTTTGTCCAGGTAAATCTCAAAGTAAGAAACCTAATCAGAAAGAAAGAATGAGTATGAAATGAAGACTGCCTATCTTAAATCTGACACAGGAATCCCAAACTAATGTGACCTGTTCAAACAGTGGTAGTAGGAGGGAAGGACTAGAATAAGACCTGTTGGTGGAGAAGGACAACTGAGGTAACCAAAGCGGGAGGTAAATTGGGGTGCCCCGGATCTTCACTGGATTCGTGCTAGATCATTCCCTCCCAGTGTCCATTATCGAATGCCCAGCTGTCATGCACTGATCACCTTGATGTGGAACTCGAGGTTCTCATCCATGGAGTAGATGTGGTTGAAGATGTCCCGGGCAATTCGAGGAATGATGCCCATCAGCTGGGGGTCGTGCAGCTTTCCCTGAGGAGTAAAAGTATTCCAGAATGAGGCTGGGGCTCAAGAAGAATGAGACAACTGAGAGGGATAATTAGAAGAGCATTCTAAGCTGGAGACTTTGGGTTTTTTTACCTTTTTATTGTGAATTGTGTGAAGGTTTACAAAATAGATCATCAGTTTCAACAAAACATAAGCTTCATTTCATTTCAGTGATTCCAATCCCCTCAACGTAATTCCATTTATCCCACTTCCTCCTCTTAATTCCTGTTCTCGTCCTCCTTCCTTCCCAATGGTTCTGAATATTGTACTTAGGTAAACACTATCCTTTTGATCTTGAATGGCTGACCATTCTATAAAGTGCCTACCTCACTAGTGTTGTTGTGCACCCTGTACATCTATCTGCTGCTTGACTGAAAATTGAACCACGAGACCTGAAGGCTGACCAAGGGCCATAGTCTGGGTTTCCTTCATTCTCTTTCTGAACAGTAAGCCTGGTCTTTTTTATATTTTTATAGTTTGAGTTTCATATTTTGAGTTTTGTTCCACATTTGTCTCCCCTCTATCTAGGACCTTATAATGTGGTTCCCGTCAGAGCAGTTGGTAGTGGTGGTAGTGATGGCAGCTATGTAGCTATGTGCTGTGGAGTCAGTTCTGGCTCATAGTGATCCTCTATAACTGGGGTGGGTAGAGACCTTTTCATGGAAGGAGAAAACTGAGTAGTCCTTTGGACTTTTGTTGCTACTGCTTTTCCATATCAAGGAAGAAGATGGGTTGCAGGGTAAAGAGTAGAAGGCTGAAGGAATTCCATTAAATTCTATAATATCACCTCTGTCCATCCTCTGTGCCTGCCTACCTCTGTACCAGTCAGTCCTTGATTCCTCAATCTTCCCCCATGGAGATTCCTTGGCCTTTCGTTAAGATCCCTCACCCACTGCAAAAGTCAGAGTCCTCACCTCCATGGTATGGGTTTTCCCTGAGGAAGTCTGTCCATAAGCAAAAATGGTGCCATTGTAGCCAGCAAGAACATCTGGAAAGATGGGAGAGAAAGAACAGTGGTGAGGAGAAGCAGAATTTGAAATGGAGAACCTGAAAAAATGTATTTAAAAACACATCTAGTGGTTGTGAATGTACTAAATGCCACATTTATATGGTGCTGTAGGATAAGCGCAGGACCACAAGGTCAGTGGTTCAAACTCATCAGTCGCTCTTCAGAAACCCTAAAGTGGGTTGCTATCAGTCAGAAACGACTCAATGGCATTTAACAAAAACAACATATCCACTTTAAAGGAGCCCTAGTGTGGTGCTGTAGGATAAGTGCTGGACTGCAAAGTCAGTTTGAACTTAAAGGCCAGTGATGCAAATCCACCAGCCACTCCTCGGAATCCCTATACAGGGTCACTATGAGTCAGAACCAACTCTACAGCACTTTAAATAACAACAACAACATCCACTTTAAAATGGTTAATTTTATGCTGTGTGAATTTCACCTCAATAATTTTTAAAAAGAAAGGAAAAAACACTTCCATTACCTTTGACAATCTGCATGGCACATGCATGATAAACTTGCTCCTGAGTCGTGTTTGGGGGGAATACACGGTCAAAGACGTAAGGCTTCCCCTGGAATAGAAATAAAAGATGGCAGACATTAGTAGACAGGGTGAGAGGGAGAGGAAATATTGCAACCTTCTTCCATCATCCAAAGAAAGGCATCTCATTCTTCAACTCTCCAGATGCACAGACCACTCACTATAGGGAGGCAGGAAACTACAGAGAGAAGCAAAGTATCATTTTGACACCAAGAGCTGTGTCTGTTTGTCACTGAGGAGGACATATAATGGGATTATGTGAGGGGAAGTCTTGGAGTAATGACTTAGCACTCACCACCCAGCCCCCTGGATTCCTGGTATGGCGCTGTAGTATAAGCACTAGACTTTGAACCACAGATTGGCAGTTCAAACCCATCACTTACTCCTCTGAAACTCTATACAGGGTCAACTGTGATGCAGAACTGACTCAACAGCACTTAACAACAATAATCCAATCCCTTCCCAGGGAAACCAAAAGAGAAAAGACAGCAAGGCTGTGGAGAGTGAGAAGAGCAATTCATTAACATTCAACATCTACCTCAGGGGAGAAAAAAATCTCCCTAAGAAGACAAATACTATACAATCTTACTTATATATTAATGGTAACCAGAGTGGGACGAAGGCAGAAAGGGGGAGTTTTGCTTAGGAAGGCCTGAATTTATGTCAATGGTGGTGGAATAATTTGAGGATAGTTGTATCACATGGATAATATAATCAAGGTCATTGAAATTTGTATGCAAAAATTGGTGAATTAATTAATGTTTTGCTGTATATATTTTTACCATAATTTAAAAAAATCTACCTCAAAATTTAAAATATCTTCCCCAAGAGACCCATATATTCTGATAAGGAAAGATCTTCAAGATGCAGTAAGTGAAAGATACCAAGTTAGGGACATATGTATAGTATTTTCACAATTATATAAATGAAATATAC
The DNA here is from genome assembly GCF_000296735.1 of Chrysochloris asiatica. NCBI lineage: Eukaryota > Metazoa > Chordata > Mammalia > Afrosoricida > Chrysochloridae > Chrysochloris > Chrysochloris asiatica. Next base: position 4,122,055 of record NW_006408551.1, on the reverse strand, counting down.
AGACATTGAACTGTGTGGAAACATAAACTCTATCTGTGTGAAAAGAATATACAGAATCAGAAATGTAGGACTCCCTTTAAGAAGGGAATCAACTTTAACTAAAGGGAAATCATGAAACAAATAACTTGGACCTTACAAATACGTTGATTAATTCAGATAATAAGCTACAGGTTCTTTGTGCTGGTAAGACTGCTAAAGATACAAAATATTCACAACCCAGGGAACTAAACAAAGAACATAACTGGTATCTATGGTAGTCACAATCAAGAAAAGACCTCAAGTAAGATTCAATGAAACTATGTTCTATTTTGTATCATCCATGACACATTTCTCAGCTGTGTTTTCCAGTCAGTATATAGAGAGTAAGACTTAGTTGTCAAATTGTTTTACTATAGAGCCTGTTAGCCAACTGAGATGTAAATCTCAAGTGATAGAGAAGCAAAGTCTTAAAACATGGCTAGAGCTGGAGATGTGGCTCTGTGTATATCTACAATACTCCATTGATGTATACATAGAAATTTTCTCTAGAGGGAATTAGATGAAAGTGTTAACAGTAGTTACTTTGCAGAGAGAAACTGGAAGAGAGGAGGCTTTCATTCTTCATTTTGTATCTTGCATTGTTTACCTTGTTTAAAATCACATACAAGCATTATATGTATTTTAATGTTAAAAAGGTGAGACAGTAGTGCATTGTTTTGTTTTCTTTATACTTCTTCACATAAAGACAAACTAATAAATATTATTAAAATTTTTTACTTGGCTTATGGGAAAAAAAAAAATCTACCTGAAATAATTATCTGGTTTCTGTGGAGAAAGACTTTGAAGCCCACAAGAACAGAATCCACAAAAGAAAAGTTGTAAAAGTACTCTCTATACAGTGGCGGACTGTAAACTGAGAGAATCTTGCTGGAGAACAATTCTATTAAATATTTAAATGTTCATATTGCTCATACTCTATGGCAGCAGACAATACCAGTGTTTAGAATTCGCCTTACCAAAGACTTCCTTAATCACTTAAAGAATATATGTAGACCAAAATGGGGGGCTACAAAGGCAAGAAGTGACTGGCTTACAGGCTTTCAAGAGGGAGCCTAGATCCAGAGGGCATGGAGGAAGGTAGAATCTCCAGAGTAGTATCCAATCTGTCTAGGTGGGTCTGATTAAAGTAGATGTGGATAGGTCTCTTGTGATAAAATAGTGACTGCTTGTTATCAGGACTGACTGTGAAGGTTGAAAATGTAAAGGTAGATGTTCTGTAGCAAAAGGAGGGGAGTGATTGGCTTTGCAGTCAAGGAGTGGAGAAGAGCAGAGTGTGGAATTCTACCCAGAGAAACAGTGATGCCAGAGATAGAGGCAGAGACAATGACGCGGAGAGATGGAGCAGCTGGGGACTCTAGACCCAGAGAGGGGCTGTGTGCTGATGACTGGGTGGCAGGCTTGAAGGGTATACCCTTTGGTTGGTTGATGATGCATGGAGGGGATTGTAACTATGGCATGATAGGATGAATGTAAATCTAATGTTTTTCCATGTAAACGATCACATAATTCACAATAAAACATTAAAAAAAAAAAAAAAGATATATGTAGAAAGATGCTCACTACAGCGGTTTAAACTAAAGAAACACTAAAAATAAATAAATATCCTCCAAGAGGAGGTTGGTTATGATGCTTTCATAGTCTACCACTACTAAAATGAGTGAAGTTGGTTTATATACATATATTGAGATGTTCAAGATGGATTGTTAAGAGAAAAAAAGAAAAATAATATTATAAGGTGGTAATTTTTGTCAGTTGCCATCGGGTCAATTCAGACTCCTGGCAACCCCTTCTGTAAAGAGCAGAACTGCTTCATAGGGTTTACAAGACTGTGGCCTCTCAGGAACAGATCACCTCTCATGGCTTCCAAGGTTCCATGGCTCCCATCTCTGGGTAGGATCGAGTTGCCAACCTTCGGTTAGTAATCAAAGCGTTTAACCTTTTGCACAATTACATTTTTAAAAATCATATGGCTAAAACAGCCTTAAATATATATACATATGAAAGACTATGGAGTCCTGGTGTGGTGCTGTGGGTTAATGCACTAGACTGGCAAAGTCAGTTTGAACTGTAAGGTTGATGGTTCAAGCTCACCATTGGCTTCTTGGAAACCCTCTACAGGGTCGCTATGGGTCAGAATTGACTCGATGGCACTTAACAACAACAATAACAACAACATGAAAGATTATATATACAATTACTAGTGGTTAACATTGGAAAGCTGTGGTAGCATAGTGGTTACAAATCAGGCTGAGAACCTTAAGGTCAGTAGTTCAAAACTACTAGCCGCTCCTCAGGAGAAAGATGAGGCTTTCTGCTCCCACGAAGATTTACAGCCTCAGAAACCCTGTTCAGGGTCGCTATAGGTCGGAACCGACCCGACGGCACTTAACAACAACAATACTGAAGAGCAGAATGATAGGAACTTCTGTCTACATTTTATCTGTGATATTTAATTGTTTTACAATAACAACATACTGTTTTTAACTTTAAAAATATATAACTGATCTTATAGAAGAAAATGTAATGACATGCACAAAATACTGTCTAGCAAAAAAGTAGTTTAAAAATAGTATGTAAAGTACAATCCTATACTGTTAAAAATACTATACATATAATACGTATACATAAAAACAAAAGAAGAATTTAGTAGTGTTTATCTTTGGATTTTTGGAGTTTTTGTTCTTTTTTCATTTAGATTTTAAAGCTTTCTAAAATAAAAATATATAATTTAAAAATAGAAATAGTTAAGATTTTAAAAACAAAGACATTAATATTCTTACACAAAGAACTCTAAAAATTAGTAGCAAAAAGACAAAAACTAAACAGAAAAGTGGATAAGAGCTAAGTACTAACAACAGAAGAAGCACTGATGTTCAATAAACAATGACAATCAACATTTTCAAAGAAAAGGAAACAAAACTGGTAACATTGTTTTTCACCCATCAAATAAGAAAACAAAATTTTGACTATACGACCCAGTATAGATGAGCACCCTCATTTACTTCTAGTAAAGAAGTGAATCCCTACAACTTTTAGGGGGGCAATTCAGAAAAATATAATCAAAAGACTTCAATTGTATTCATCATTTGACCAAGAAATTCTGCTTCTAAAAATTTATACTATGAAAATCGTACACATAGCCAAAGATTTAGTTATAAGGACATTTATTACCATGTTGCTTATAATAATGAGAAATCAAAACAACTTAAAGAAACAACATTTAGGAAATTGGCTAAGATAAGGAAATGATTACATTATAGCAGGTACACATATTCTTTGTTGATATTCAAAATGATATCATAATAGGGCATGAATAAATCTAAGATACATGTTGAGCGAAAAAGTCAGACATAAAAGAGTACATACCATATTATTCTTTTTATATGAAGTTTAATAATGGAGAAAACATATCTGTAGTGATGAGAGTCAAAACAGTCATTACCTGAGAGTGATATTGACTGGAATGGGGCATAAGGCAGCTTTCAGAGATGACAGAATTGCTCTAGATATCCATCTTGGTAATGGCTACATGGGTATCTACATATAAAGAGACTTCAAAAGTTCCTGAAAGAATTCTATTTTTTAATTTATTTTTTCCATGAACTTTTTGAAGCACCCTCATAGGAAAATTCATCAAATTGTATGCTTAAGACATGCACACTCTATGAAAATTACACCTCAATAATTGCTATCTAGTTTCACACAAAATATAACATCATTAAAATGATGGTATAATAGCTCTTAAAACAAATAAATTATGTTCAACTTTACTGTTACTAAGATAAATGTGTAATGTTGTTATTGAAAGAAAGACCTGCAAAAAAAAAAAAAAAAGTAGACTGTTTGAATATCAACCAAGCTGTTTGCTTTGGAGGCATCAAGGAAAGAAAAGTCAGCCCATCAGGGAAAACTTGCTTCTAGGACTGAAACTCAAAGAGAACCTAGGAGCTGTATAGTAAGCTCACTGGTGACCACCTGGATCTACTTGTGGGAGGAGTGGGGAAATACAGAAATGAAGACCTGGGCTAAGTTTGGCCGTGTTTCATTGACACTCGATGACCTTGAAATGAGAGAGAGAAGAGGAAAGCCTGGCTGGTCTGAAGTTTAGGAAGATGTGTGAATTCCTGAGCCCATGGGCACTGACCTAGGGTTTAGTAAAGTGGCCAGTTGTTCTGAAGTGCAGGAAGGTGTGTGTGAACTCCTAAACTTGCAGCTAGTACCTGTGTGACCTAGCTTGGATGGCTAGTTGACCAAAACTTGAACCAAGAAAGATAAAAGTGTTTGATACTGAGAACAAGTGCAAATTGCTACAATTTGACAAACTAGACTTTTGCCCAAGAATACAGTGACTCAAAATTCCAATCAGAATGGAAGGATTCTTCATATCAAGGAACAACTTTGTTTCCTCAGTGTACTGGATTGATGGGACTGAGAAATTTAGATGTTGGGTATCAAAAATGGGGGCTACAAAGGCATGAAGTGGCTGGCTTACAAGCTTTCATGAGTGTGCTTAGTTGCAGAGTGAGAGAGGAAAAAAAAAAAGAGACATATAGAAGAGCAGAAAGGAGCAGACAGAAGGTCCTTCAATATGCTGTCTACAAGAGACATATCAAAAAGATGGAGACAGCCTAAATACCAATCAACAGAATGGCCAAACAAACTTTGGTACATACACACAAGGAATACTACAAAACTTTGAAGAATAATGATGAATCTGTGAAACACCTTGCAACATGGTTGAACCTAGAGGACATTATGATGAGTGAAATTAGTCAATCCAAAAGGACAAATATCGTATGAGACCAATGTTGTAAAAAATGCTAGAAAAAAGATAAAGATTTTCTTGATAAAAGAAACAATCTAGAAGAACAAACAAGATGGCAGATCGGGTGGACGTATAGCAGAGAGCTCCGCCAATAACAACAC